>NC_083723.1:81378549-81681580 GCF_028564815.1 Eubalaena glacialis | reverse complement strand
ATCTGACTGACCACGACTGTTGCGCTGCACTGGCCCTGGCTGCCCATGCTACAGCATTTAGCTGGAGAGCAATTACATTGCCCCTCAAGACACAGGCAGCCAGAACTAAGTAGCAACCTCTGGTTTACAGCCATTTCCTTACTTGCCGATTAGGGCTAGACAGTCCTTGGCTTTTGGTGCAATTCATTCTCCAAAATCTAAACCTGATACGGCTCCCTGGATCTGGCAGAGCTCGGCTGGAAAGTTGGAGAGGGAACGCACAAGCCGCTGCTGCCAACTCATCTGACATCATGCCAGGGCCACCCGACCATTGTCTGTGGCAGAACAAGGCCTTTCTTTGGCAGGAGTTTGCAGCCCGCCCTTCAGTGCCTGTCGGGAATCTGGCTACTTCTCAGCAGGCCCGAGAGTGTCTGAGTGCCCCAGGAATGCCTTCTCTATTAATAGAAGTCCTTTTCAGGGTTTCCACTGCCTGGCAGCCTGAACAGCATCCGTACCATGTTATACATTCTGCAGAGCACCAGCTGTGGGCGTGGTGGGAAAGATAATCTTGGGAGAGGAACTGGTGCTGTCAATAGGCAACTGTTCAAATCCCCTAGCCTGGTGCCATCACAGACCAGCACAGGGGCAGACCCTTGCTGCAGGCAGCTGTGCTTAGTTTCACAGTGAGTCCAGGCAGCTCAGAGGTTTGATTTGACTAGCAAGTAATGAACCTGATTCTTTTGTCACTCCAGACTCACTGATCCTCTTGGACAGTGATTCCAGTTGGGTCTTTGTAAACAAGTTACTATGACTTGGGGGCTCCCTGAGGTCAACACAGACCCTACTGGAAGAAGATGCTACGGGGGGAACCTGGTCCCAATCAGAACCCAGTTCTGTCACCCAGTGGCCTGGCTTTGAGGAGGTGTCAGAGCTTTAATACAGCTCTCTCAAACCAAAATCCCTGTTCCCATCTTTGGAAACAGCAAGGAAATGCCACTCAACCTTCTACGGGGTCTAAAGCTGAAGGGTCAAGTCTATGGCTGGAGTGACCATCCCTGGGAACCAAAGCTTGCTCCAGTAGTCACAGGGAGAAGGGCAGGCCTACAACGGGAAAGCTTGTCTGTGCAGTACTGAGAAGGGAGGTGCAATCCCAGGAAGGAGAACAGCAGGTGCCACAGAAATGAGCTTGTCAAACACACATGAGACACCACAAGGCCCACCCCAGAATATCTCGGAGGAATCTGAGGGGGGCTGAGAATCCCCAACGTAAGTGTCAGAGCCACAGAAACAAGAATTCGTGTCTGTAGTTGTGAGTCTCTCCTCACCCCAGGCTGGTGCGGTTTGGAGAAGATGGATGACATCAGTAAATGTCCAGAGGTTGGGAAACAGAATTAGTCACCCTGCCCAAGAGGATGAATTCCCTAGTTTCTGCCTGCTTGTGACATCACCGCTCCAAAGCATAGCCCACTGTGGTGCCAGATGAAAAGTTCTATTTCTAGAGGATTCACAAGAGTGCCATTGTCTTGATGACAAACTAACACACGAAGGCCATTGTATTTCCCAGCAGCTGCTCTGCCCAACTCCACATCCATAACCCTCTCCCTCAGCAGCAGGCAGGACCGTCCCCGGGAGAGGGGCTCTAAGCAGCGAGTAGCATACCGAACTCAGTGTTTATTGTCTTTTGTCAACATTCTGTCCGGAATCACCACCACTAGCTTCCAAATGGAATTTTCAAGAGCATGTGGCCAGTTTTGTTTGTGCTTTTCCAGAGCTGAAGAGCACAGGGTCAGAGTAAGGTTTGAAGGGCACCTCAGGGAATAAGCTTTCAGGCATTAAGCAAAGGTTTGGTCAGAGTTCTAAAGAGACTGGACCATGTGGATGGCTTGGATGAGTTCATTAGCATTGAGCAAGATGATGGCTCTGGCTTGCTTATGGATAACAGATCTTTTTCAAAAGCTTGGGAGGTGTAGGTGGAGAAGGTGCTTCCCGCCTGCCACAAGAAGGGCACCTGGTTTGTGCTTCCTGTACAATGAGAGCTTTGCACGAAGTCACTCTTATTATCTCACTAAGCCCTTCTTGTAACCAGTTACAGGAGTCGCTGAGGAGCTGGCCAGAGTCAGAAATAGTCTTTGAAGGAAGGAGGTGGATAGTTTAGCTCTGTCACCAAGTATCACCCACTCCGCAGCCAAATCACCAGTTTTAATGGCACTGTACAAGCCAGCTAGTAAATGGCACGGGTTAAATAACAGTCACTTTCCATGCAGGGGTTTTCCTCTGAGCTAAGGCTGCTTGCAAATATGAAGGACATGCCTCTGAAGTAGTGGTGTTGTCTAGTAAAGAATTTCATTATATCCCCATGTTAAATTTAGATGAACTTTGAATTATAAAGGGCTCAATGTCAGGTGAGCTGGGAGAGGAGGGGATGGAAGGAGTGTGGGTGTGGTGGGAAACGGAGGCCTGGAGACAGCCTTCAGCAGGGTGCACCTGACCAAATTCGTGTCCCATTGCAGAGTGACGTCTGGGGGAGGCTGTGTAGTTCGTGTCCCTTCAGTTGCTAGATTTCCATTTCTGATAACAGGGACTGCTGGAGTCAGTTGTTAGATCAGACACTTTCCAGACCTGTTTTAAAGTTGATTCTCCACAGGAGTTTGTCTTTTTAGAGCCCCTTGCAGCCCAAGGCTCAAAGTGGCCCATAACATTTCTAAGCAGGAGAAACTCAAGATTTAAAAGACCAAGGCCATGTGGGAAGCAAGACTCCCATCCAAGACCCCCACTTTTCTTCATCACCATGTGACATTATCCCCTCCTCTTTCCGAGCCTGTGCAGCTTCATGCTCCTTGGAGAATTTATATGCTCAAGGGTTTGGTTTTGACTCATCTTTTCTGCTCTCCTTCCTCGCATCCCAGCATCATTTGGAAAATGGAAAAGCACCGCTCCTGGGATTTAGCACCCTCTCCCTGGAGCCACTCACCAGCAAGCCCACGCTCGCATGCACGACCCATGGGGTCCCAACCATGACGGATCTGTGTGACGACACTTGGGATCTCAGAAGCAGGGAAAGTAGGTTTGGAGCATTAACATTTCTTATGGGATATGATGTGGCCACCTTTTCTTTTCCTGCACTGGTGGAGGAAACAACGGCAGAGATCATCCAAACAAGCAGGTGAGACTCAAAGTGAATGGAATTTGTCTTTGAAATGTGTTCTCCAATTCCCATGCACTCCTGCATGATACTGTACCAAGACAAGCCTGAGAATTCCGCGGCGGTGATAGGGTTACTGAGGGCGTGTGCTAGTGCCTCAGCAGGGACGTGGGAAAGGAAAAGGCTGGAAGGCAGGCTGGAAGGGTGTTCTCACGGTTCGGGGAGATACACAGACTGAAGTCGTCAGGGTGTGCTGTGGCCCTACTGCGCGGCACCAGGTCTGAGTGGGTGACAACAGCTTCTTTCTGGTTCTCAGGAACTAGCCTGACTGCAGAGTGAATTTTTGCTCCTGGTTATTTCAGAGTAAGCTTGAGTAAAAGCCGCTTCATCATGAGGAGTCTGTAAGAGCCTCTTCTGTTCTCAGAAGAGTCCGTAATGGCCTTGTTCAGGGGGCAAGACCTAGGAAGAAGGGTCCAGATAGGGGGGCACGCTGGTTGTCTCCACGGCCTTGCCCTGCCTCAGGATCCTCTGATTTTATCAATCACTAAATTATTTCAACAAATCTGTTGCTCCGGTTCTTTAGGGCATTTTCAAATCTTTGCAACCACATGGATACTGGGGAAAAAATGTGTCAGTTATCATCCTAATCCACTCAGCATGGCCAACCTGGTCACAGGCAAGGCAAAGAGCTGATGAAACTGAATGAGGAGTTTTCTTCATTCCATCCTGTGCATGGGCAACTATGCAGACCAGCAGTGTTCATCGCATCAAGTTTAAGGGTAGGGCCCCTGTGATGCTGAGCAAAAAGGACCAGGGATTTCATTAAAAGTTAAGACCAATGCTGATGACACTCTTTGCAGGAGAGTAAGAGGGCTCTGAAGCCACACTGCCTTGGTTTGAATCTCAGCTCCAGCACTTACCAGCTGTGTGATCTTATGAAAATTACTTAATGTCTCTGCACCTGTTTCCTCATCTATAAAAGGGGGATATTATGGGAAAGGGAAGTATTGGGAGTTTGGGATTAGCAGATGCAAACTATTATATACAGGATGGATAAACAACAGGGTCCTACTGTATAGCACAGGGAACTATATTCAATATTCTGTGATAAACCATAATGGAAAAGAATATGAAAAAGAATATATATATGTATAACTGAGTCACTCTGCTGTACAGCAGAAATTAAACACAACATTGTAAATCAACTATATTTGAATAAAATTAAAAAAACACAAACCTTGAGATATAGAAAGATTTAAAAAAAGGGGGGTATCAATCATAACATCTACCTTTTGTTGGGAGCATTGCAGGAGTCAAAAGGAGTTTAGTACAGTGCCTGGTACTTAGAAGGGGCTTTATAAACGTTTGTTTTAAAAAAATTATTGCATGTAACAGTGCACACAGCTGGGGTATATTCACTCAGCACTGTCTGCTTCATGGCAAAATGAATGAAACCTCCTCGGGCTGTTCCACACTTGCAAAGAATGCAAGCAACACTGGGGAGCAGGGTAACCTTGGACCTTGTCCACACACACCAGAATCAAAAAACATCATTTTGAAACTTAACGGTAGTAGCAAGACTGCTGTTAAGCCACTGTTAAAATGTTTCTTGGGGGAGTAGGGGCTTCCGTTACGCTTGTGACGTGTTTATTGTCCTTTTCACCAATATCCCTTCTCAGGGAGTGTCCCAGGCTCAGCCAAATCACCCAGCAAAGGACAACTGTCAATCTCATGACTGTGACATGGGTTAGACCTAATTCAGTAGAAAGAATAAAAACCCTGAACAGAAGAGGCAACACGGAGAGAGGGGAGGAAAGGCCTTCCTGTTCCTTCTAGGGCCAAAAGGAAGCGCTGGGGCAACTCTGGGAGCCGCTGGGAACTCCCAAGGCTGCCTCCAGTTTGGGCTTTGGCCTGCGGTGGCCTATGACACCCGTGGCCATCACCACATGTTGTTACTGCATCTTGTGCCCTGGAGCCCCCAGGAGTGTCGACCAGTTTTTAGGGGCTCCCAACTACCTCACTTCTGGCCAGATATACTACAGATGCTCAAATCCTTCCCCACCCACCCCTGATCTGTGCAGGCCTCAGGCAGCCTGATTTCAGCCAAGTAGAAACCTGTGGTTCCAACACCGCCCTCGGCACCCTGAATTTGGGTTGGAAGTCACAGGGCTTCACAAAGCCTGCCGGCTGATCGTCAGAAAGTCCCGGCCTGCCTTGGAACACAGAGCAGCCTTTCACCTTGCTCAGAGCAAAATGAAATGTGCCATCCATCTCTTCTTTGGCATTTCCCCAGCCCTTCTCAGAGTGAGCTAAATGCCACGGTTCGTCGATCGGTCAATAAGTCATGTTTATTGAGCTGACAGTGTGTACATACGGGGGTGTGGGAGCTGCAGAGAAAGATGGATGAGAAGGGAAGAAAACCAACCAGAGTCAAATGTTAGGGTTTATGTATAAAGAAGGGACTCTACACCTTCGTCTCCTATGCATAGCTGGGCTGCTCGCTCCTTTCACGCCACTCTGGGGGTCTGCTAGCATGCCTCTCCCAAAGGCTCCACAAGGAAATGGGCAAAAGGCTATCCAGCACTAGAAAGCCCTTTCCTTATGCAGTGCTGACCTCTAGAGGCTTCCAATTAAAAAGCATCCCAAAGGACCAACTTCGTTTTGCTGTAGGTTTTTACATCCCGCATCGTTGCCATTATTTTCCTGGAAAACAAAGAGGAGAAAATCTCTCTGCTCCTTTAAATGTTGCCTAATAGGAAATGCCTACTTTATTCTTTGGCTCCCTAATTACAGCCTGCTCAGATTTTTAGAAATGTCATTGTTTTTTGCTCCAAAAAAGGGAAAAAGATCGGCCAAAGATCAGGAAAGTATTTCAAAGTTAGTATTTGCCCACTATGAAACTAAGAGGAAAAGCACTGTGCCAGCTATTTCGGGACACATTTCTTGAGTTTTCAAAGTACCAGATGGCCAGGCCCACCAAGGGAGGAAGGCATGTTTGCTCCTCACCCCGCCCCTCGCCCTGATTCAGCAGGAGAGCACGGGGTGGGGAGGGGGTACTACCTGCCAGCCCCTCCTGCACACACGCAGCCAGCCCACTGGCTCCAGCCCCGCGGCAGGGTCCAAACACTGGGTAGTGGGTTTTGTTCTGCTTACTTTGTTTTATTTCAACCCGTTCACATCCACAGTGAACACTAGGGACAATGGGGTATCCCACCTGGCCTGACTTTACTATGAAAACCAGACTCGTTTCTAAAGGAAACGAGACTATTTGTTACGTCCCTAAGCAAAACACCCCAAATATTCCTATTTTGTGGTAGTTTTTATCCTGTATTCTTGATCACAGAAAGAAGGGACATGTAGGAAGGCAGGAGAAAGTATCCAGGGACGTCAGCACTGGAGCTAATATACACCCACTATTTTGGCTGGGATCTTTTTTTCTTTTCTTTTTATTAGAGTTTACTTTTTACAGTAGTTTTAGGGTCACAGCAATTTTGAGCAGAAGATACAGAGATTTCCCATTTAGCCCCAGTCCACACACATGCATCTCCCATTTCAACATCCCCCATGTAGTGATGCATTTGTTACAACTGATGAGCCTACAATGACACATCTTATCACCCAGAGTCCATAATTTACATTATAGTTCACACTTGGTGTTGTACATCCTATGGGTTTGGACACATTTATTATATGTGTTCACCATTACAGTATCACATAGAGTAGTTTCCCTACTAAAAATCCCTGAAAATCCTCTGTGCTCCGTCTATTAATCCCTCTCTTTTGGGGTCTTTATTCCTAAAAGGGACCTTAGAGAAGATAGGTCAATGTCAGTCGCCCAGCCCTCGTTTCCGGAGACAGTATTTTCCTTATAAACTTTGCTTCCCACCTGCCCTAATCTCACTAGCCAAGATACATTCCTACAATGCTAGTGCCTGGAGGGAACTTGGAAATGAATGAGTCCACACTCTTATTTTTACAGATGAGGAAACAAAGATGGGGCAGGGGGCGAGGGGGAGCTGGTGACAAGCCTGTGATCACACAGCCAGTCAGGGAGGAGACTGGGCTAGAACCTTGAACCCCGGGAACCAATTTGAGAAAGATTCACTGCAAAGGGGAAAGTGGCTCTTTCCAACACCAGTCCCTGCACTCAGATAGAGGAGCCAGCTTACATTTTTAAAAGTCTATCTGTTTCAAATTCTTTGCCCATTTAGGTTGTTATATAATGTTGAGCAGAGCTCCCTGTGCTATACAGTAAGTCCTTGTTGGTTATCCATTTTAAATATAGCAGTGTGTACAACAGAAACTAACACAACACTGTTAATCAACTATACTCCAATATAAAATACAAAGTTAAAAAAAAAAAGTCTATCTGTGAGAGCGCTCAACTAACAGTAACAAAGGAGTTCTCTTGTAAGAAAGCCTTTGTCTGGGGAAGACCATGTCACCGCCCGCTGAGGTCAGAATCTTACACTGAGTGAGGTCTGGAATGCTTGCACACAGCCGACCACTCAGTACAATCTCTGACAACACCTATGTCGAAAACGACGAAGCACGAATTAAGTTACCTGAAACACACACAAGAGCCTCTAGGCTGTGCCTATTAAGGCACTTGCAAATCTAATTTAACAATCTTTGGAGACCTATTCATTTGGGGAAAGAAAATTGCTCTTGATCAAATAATGGGACTTAGCACCAACCTCCAGACTTATTTTTTAAATGCCATTGTTTCTGAATAACAATTGGGCGGAAAGTAATGGGAAATGGTGTCATGTCATCGTAGAATGACCACAGGTTTCTAACTGGTGCCATGAAGGATTCCTAACTAGGATGGGAAAAATTCTAAAGTTCGAAGGAAGAGTGGAAAATTACTAAACACCAGGTACAGCATCAGGATAGATTAATGTCTCCAAATACATCAATTATTAACATCTGAATCATATCAGTGGTTCTTGTAATCACTCCTCCCTCCCCATCCCCCTGCCCCCACCCCCCCACAGCCAGGCTCCAACATCAGTAACCACAAAGCTGGCTGATGGTCCCTATTCCCGGTCCTCCTTTATAGCAAGTTAGGCGTCCTTTAGGACCAAATGTGGTGGAGAAAGTAAACAAGAGGCAAATAGCAGCAGAGTTCGGAAGGCTCTTTAATAGCAAGCGTATGGTAATTACATCGTTGGATGAGATCCTCACCCTCAGGGGAGAGAGGAAGGAGCAGGTGTGCACAGGGTTCAATTTCGCGTTTACACTGCTGAAGCATCTAATGAAGGGCAACGATTTTTGGCAACCCATTTCACAGTTTTGTAATTTACAAGAGATTTCTTTGAAAGGAAATATAAAGGCAAAGAAAGCAGAGACACCCTGCATGAAACATTTCTCACCTAAAAAACAAAACCCCCAAACCATTCCTTGCTTTTGCTTCTTATGTAGATACTAAACTTCGCTCTCTTACACAAATTAAGACTGGTTCACAGATAGTTTCAGGTTTTCCCTAGAACTGACGACTTACTTTCTCCTCTAAAAAGCTGACATTTGTACAGAGCACTGCTCTGTATCTTATCTGCCTAGCTATCAGAAGGTACTTAAAGTAAAAAATGAATCTGAAGAAACAGAAAAGAAAAAAAAAACCAGGCAAAGGCAGTTTTACAAGGAACAGACTGTCAGCTCTCTCTGTGGTACTGAATAACTTGAATACAGAGTTCTCAGAAAATTAAATGTTTATTTGTATGTGGCCTGGTGCCTGCTTTTAACTTGGGCCTATTCAGCCATACCGTGCTTTAAGTAGACTTTCTACAACATGAAATGCTCCTAGGTCCTCTATTTTTGTAATCCAAATTTAAATAAAAATACCAAAGACAACACATTATTTAACAATTTGCCCAATGAACACGAGCTATAGATATTTTACCATGGACACCACGTTGCCACGGATACCAGTGGCTACCGGCATTCTGGCAAGTCTGAGAATTATTCTGTATAAAATCTAAAAGACTTCAGCCTTTCATGCCATACCTGGTATCACCAAACCAAGATAACTGCTTGTGTCTTTATGGAAGAGGATTAGTTTTTAATTCAAAAAAATTTGAGGCTTCTCTGATAATCTGAAGACTAAGCAATCAGGCAATGACATCTCTTTGGAGTTAACACTCACTAGAGGGAAGAGGGATCTGTGATCCACTTGAGTTTTAATTGTGCTCTTTTACAACCCGGAAGCGTGGTGGAGTAGGTGGGCTCTGCCCTCTGGCCGGCTGGGGCATTTCTGATCTGCAGCCTCCTCTGCAGCTGACAGCGAGGTCAAGTTTGGTTCCCGTTCTGCCTGCCAGGTGATTGGAGCCCCTTTCAGATCTGTCAGCACTTTGGAAATACAGGCTTCTCTGGCAGCTGGTTTAGTGAGGAACAGAACTCCACCAGATTTGCAAGACACCCATTGTCTCCTTGGCTGGGGGGCATTTTTAAAGCCACAAAGCCACCCCCGACAGAGGGCTTGCCTCTCAACATGCAAGCAGTCCCTTTGAGGAAAGCAGGATCCTGGTGAGATAGCCAGGACAACAGTTCTCTTGTATTTTATATGATAACTGCCTCTTGCCTTTATATTTATTTAAAAAATCAGACCCTAACTCTCCCATTCTACCTTACTCATCTCCTCCTACCCCAGGTTAAGTCCTGCCTATTCCTATGTGTCTCGCAAACCAGGAGAAATAAGATCTGTTCATACCACAGCTTCCCAACTTGTACATTTTAACATGAGGCAGATTCCTAAAATATAAATTCCAATGATGCTCTAGTATCACAGCTCTCCTAGGTCCATACACTTTGTGCTCTTATGAAACAGAAGCAATATTTATAGACATGTACTTGTGCTAGGGAAAGGTTTCTGCTCCTACGTGGAAACACAGTGACTACGAGAGGAGAGGGGTTTTCACTTAAGGACACTGGAAACCTCAATTCTGGCACCAGGACACAAGGAGAATTCCTAGATTAGAGACTTTTCATGTTCTAGGCATGGGGAAAAAAAGCACTATGTGTTGCTGGGGGCCTGGGAGACTTGAGTGGACACCGTAGTGTCCATGGTGGTGGCAGGCATACTGTGGGGTCTCACCTCCCTCCAGAATCTGCTCTCCGACTCCCCGAAGTCTCCTTGGTATGATTATCAGGCAGGGAAAGTAACCAGGTAGCCACTAGAAAAATGTCTCTGTGATTCACTCAAACCTGGGACCAAGGTTTTGGAACGTTATCACAGGCGTGACTTCACAGCTAGCCCACAGTGATCAACAAGCAATCAACCATTCCCCTATTCACACACACACACACACACACACTCATACACTCGGTCACTTTCTCTCTGTTACTTTTCTTTCTCTCTACTGGATGACACGGCAACAAAGTACTCATCTCTCACTCTCTTCCAGCTATTCTTCATGCAAATTCCCCGTCTCAGTTAAGTTAAACTTACCCTACTTCCAAAGCCCCAGTCTGTCAGAGCACAAGGTAAATCCATACCTTCCACGGCACAGCAGCCAACTGGGACAAGTATTGATATGCTTTTCATATCTCCGGGGCCCCCCTTTACCCTCTCATCTAAGGACAGAATCTCATCAGCCCCTCAGCATCAGACCCGAGGGGGTTTCAACACTCAAAGACCAACACAAACATGTTCTAAGGTCATCCTGTGGCCAGGATCCTAAGGACAGCAAGATTCAAAATGCATTTCCTTCGCATTTCTCGAAAAGTTTCCTTGATTGCTGCTCTTCATACACACACACATAGTAAGGCAGTTAAGGAAGGACAGTGGTTCAAGCAGGAAGGGCCAACACCCCTTTCTTCAGGCGAGTTAAGTGACCTGTCCAAGGGCACGTACGTGGTCACTGGCAGAGCCAGGACTAAACCCGGGTCTCTCTCCTGATTCCTGGGTCTACGCTTCTCCTGTGGCACCACACTGCCTCTCGGTAGGTGCGTTTACATGTTTGTGAGAGTCGGAACTCGCCTACCCAGGGAACCACTTCCATAACGAGAACCACAGGCTGCCTGCGTCCCTGAGCGGCCAGGTGAAGCTCTGCACTGAGCCAGCTCTGATGCCACCCACGACCCAAACAGAATCCACAGCGCAGGTGAGTGTGTACATGTGCATGTGTGTCAGCATGCACTGGCCGGGATGCGCACAATCAGAGAAAACGAAGCTTTAGAGGAAACAATCTGATTCGCAAGGCCCTTTGGGGTTTTGCCTTGAAAATAAGTAACACACAGCGATGTTCTTTCCTACCCCTGGGGCAGAACAAAGGCCAGATTTCTCCTCGGCCCACTGAATGGCTGAGTCTGTCTCAGCTCAATTTTTATAAACAGAAAACATTCACGTAATAGTACCACAATGCATTTGGTCAAAGCCTAAACACTTTTTTCATAAAATACATTTTATATGTCCATTCCATTTTCAAACATATGTAAATTTAGATTTTAAGCCTCTACGTACAAAATTCCAGTTTACCTTTGAATGGAGCAAGCCAGTCAAGCTTCCTCATTTCGGTGGCAGAAGTCGTTCTTTCGGACTACTGTGTGAACACGGAGCTTACAGACGTGGGCTCTACCTACGGGAGGCATAGCTCCCAATCACCTGTGCTCAGGTTCAGAGCCAATCAGAACACAGGCAAGGGAGCAAAGCACGGAATCCGCTTGCCCCACTGGATAAAACCCCAAGGTTTGTTTTGTTAACAGGCTACTCCAAAGGAAATTCATTTCACTTGAAGTTAACCTTTAATATGTTTTTCCAAGAAACGAAAAAAACATGAGTACTGAAGCACGGATGGAAACCACGAAATTATTTTACCCGATGACTTAAAACTGTAGGACACCGTTTTACCACGAGCAGCTGTACTCCTCACGGCACCAATCAATTAAACAGAAAATGTTGAGATAATCAGGTTTACACCAACATGCCTGGAAGATATACAAGACTCCCGTAAACTCTGTGGCCTCTGCTGCTTTATTTTTTTTAATCTAAAATTTTGACAACCCAACAGGCATGTGTGTGCATGTTAAAAACAATTCCACCCCAGATGTTATGTTTAGTCAAGTGTTGTAAAAGAGGCATTCTGCATCTTTTATTAGAACCAGAGATGCAGAAGGGTCTAAGCAAAATGAATGTTTTAAATAATTCCATGTTAGCATTGCAAAGAATTTCCCCCCTCAGTGTGTGTTGCTAAATGATGACAGCAGTGTTTCCAGTTATGATAGTAGTTGTTTCTGTGAGTTGTCTGAATATTTGATCATTAAAACTTCCCTTCTGAACCAAGCTAACCCACGATTAAAAGATTCCCACCTTCATACCACTTTAAAACTTCACTGCAGTTAGGTTCCTCAAAGCACTTGATTACAATTTTTAAATAAATTATACAGTGGGATCCTTTCTTGACTTTTTTTTGAAGAATAAAAGTCAGATTAAGAAAGTAAAGAAGGATTCCATCATATTTTTAAAAAATTTATCCTGGTTTATTTTCCTATTAAATTCATCTATGGCTTCAAAGTTTAAGTGGCACTTGGATTTGGGATGTTTTCATGATTTAACAAGTTGCCATCTTGTTATAAAGAAAGAAGGTAAATGTTTCATTTCATATGTGGGGTGGCTTATAAACATTTTAAAGAAATCAATAATTTATGTCACCCCATTTATATTCTCCACTATTAGACTTTAAAAGTGGCTTTGGAATCAGCATGTTTTAAAATAACTGAACATGCAAATAATGTTTCTACCTAACTATGAACCAGTTGCTATATATCTAGGTAACTCAGTAATGGCAGAACACTTAAACAAAGGCTTCTTTGCCTCTCTTACCCTCTTAATCCAAAACTAAGTAATTCTCCTTTTCTGCCCTTGTATTTGCACTTGTGCAGTTTAATGACTAGATATTAAAACTCATGCTTTATAAGCAAAACCTTCCATTTTCATACACTTAAAAGGTACATAAAAAGTGCAGACTGCATTTCTTCTCTGCCATGCTTTCTCTCAATAATGTCACCTGTGATGACTCAAAACATATCCTTAATACATTGAGTTCTCTACTTTTGAGTCAGCAAATGTTAGTTCTCCAACATAAACTCAAGAGAGAACAGTCAGCCGCAAAACGGACTCTAAATTCAAAATGGCAAAGGTTACTGAGACAACTCCATAGAGACCCACTGAAACGGGAGTAAAATTCAGGTCACTTCTGAGCAAAGCTCATCCCTGATATCGTGTGGTCGTTAAAAAGGTATTTCATTTTAATTTGGATGCTGGGAGTCAGACGTCCTGTTTCGAAGTGCTATTGCAAAATGCTAACCCAGGAGCTTGTGACCCCACCTCCGGTACCACAGGGCCCACTCTCCTTCTCAGGTGGGAGCCCTTGGAAGTCTACTGCTGACTGACCCCCATTTGGGGGTGGTCCGCCTCTGGCTCCTCCTCTTCCACGTCCGCACTGTACTCTTCAAATGCGTCGTCATCTGCATCCGGAAGCCCCAGTAACTACAGGGGAGAGAAGAGAAGCAGCTGTGAGTGCCAAATGGCCCACAGGCAGGAAGACAACCAAAGGCATCTGATCCAAATTCAACAAAGGGGGCAAGAATATACTGTGGAGAAAAGACAATCTATTCAATAAGTGGTGCTAGGAAAACTAGACAGCTCCATGTCAAAGAACGAGATTAGAACACTTCCTCACACCACATACAAAAATAAACTCAAAATGGATTAAAGACCTAAATTTAAGACCAGAAACCATAAAACTCCTAGGAGAGAACACAGACAGGACACTCTTTGACATAAATCGTAGCAATATTTTTTTGGATATGTCTCCTAAGGCAAAAGAAAGAAAAGCAAAAATAAACAAATGGGACCTAATGGAACTAAAAGCTTTTTCACAGAAAAGGAAATCACTGACAAAATGAAAAGACAACCTACTGAACAGGAGAAATATTTGCAAATGATATGACTGATAAGGGGTTAATATCCAAAATATATAAACAACTCATACAACTCAATATCAAAAAAACAACCCAATCAAAAAACAGGCAGAAGACCTGAATAGACATCTTTCCAAAGAAGAAATACAGATGGCCAACAGGCACATGAAAAGATGCTCAACATCACTAATATGAGAGAAATGCAAATCAAAACCACAATGAGGTATCACCTCAAACTTCAGAATAGCTATTACCAAAAAGTCTACGAATAGTAAATGTTGGAGAGGGTGTGGAGAAAAGGGAGCCCTCCTACATTGTTGGTGGGAATGTAAATTGGTGTAGCCACTATGGAAAACAGTATGGAGGTTCCTCAAAAAATTAAAAACAGAACTACCATATGACCCGGCAATTCTGCTCCTGGGTATATATCTCAAGAAAACAAGAACACTAATTCAAAAAGATACATGTACCCCCAATGTTCATAGCAGCATTATTTACAATAGCCAAGATATGGAAGTAAACTAAGTTTCCATCAACAGATGACTAGATAAAGAAGATGTGAGTTACACACCACACACACACACACACACACACACACACTGGATTACTCAGCCATAAAAAAGAATGAAATTCTGCCATTTGCAACAACGTGGATGGACCTAGAGAGTATTATGCTTAGTGAAATAAGTCAGACAAAGACAAATACTCTGTTATTACTTATATGTGGAATCTAAAAAATAAAACAAATGAATGCATGTAACAAAACAGAAAAAGACTCACAGATATATAGAACAAACTCGTGGTGACCAGTGGGGAGAGGGAAGGAGGGAGGGGCAAAATAGGGATGGGGTAGGGGACTCAAAGATACAAACTACTATGTGTAAAATAAATAAGCAACAAGAATATATTGTATAGCACAGGGTAATATAGCCACTGTTTTGTAATAACTTTAAATGGAGTATAATCTATAAAAATACTGAATCACTATGTTATACACTTGAAATTAATATAATATTGTAAATCAACTATACTTCAATAAAAAAATTTCAACAGCACTTAACAGGAATTAGCACAGTAGCTATGGATTTCTCATGGGAGTCAGCTACCTCTATAATTATTTTCATAAGCTTATTAGATGGAAGTGTCAATCGTACAATGGATTGGTGCCCAAAGGACCAGGTTTTACTGGAGAGCCTGGAGATTCTCTACTTTTAAGTATCATCCATGTATACACAAAGACATAATATCTATGCACACACACACATATCTGGGCTGTCAGCAGTAGTACAATGAACAGTGCTGACTATCCCATCAAGATGTTAAAAATCTATTCTCCTCTACATCTTCTTCTCTAAAAATGCATGTTGCTATTATTCGTAACACACATATAAAAATATAGAGACTACTGAAATGTTCAACAAAATGGTTAAATAAATTATGGTACATCCATAAAATGGAATCTTATATATCCACTTAAAATACTATTTTTGAATTTAATGATATAAAAAATGTGCTCATGTGTGTAAAAAGAACATGATAAAAATTGCATTTTCATTATGATACAAATTTTTTAAAAAGTATACACAAATGCATAGAAAAAAAGACTTCAATGAAATATATCCAAATTTTAAGAGTACTTTTTTAGGCAATGTGATTATGGGTAAATTTTTTCCTTTTTATCTTTTTGTATTTTCCAAATGCTCTATAATTATCATCAGGGAAATTCACAATAAATACACAGTAAACGTTTTCTTAAAACACTGGCTGGTCCTGGGATAGAAACCGTGAGTGCCCTTTGCTGGGCCTGATCAATATGGACGAATGCTCTAGTGCTGGCAGGAAGCCAAGGCTGCAGGCATCTTGGCCTTGTCTGCCATCACAGGGATGCCGACCCACAGCATTTTGATGAAGCTTTCTCACATGGTAGCCCCTTGGTTGACCATTTTCAGGCAACTTCACTGAATGGCCCTATGATCCAAACACTAACTGCATTAGGACAAAGTGAGATGGACCATTCCATTTACCCTGCATTGCTTCCCAGGGCCCTGCCACCCACCCCCCACTTTCCATTCCCTCCCAAAGGCTTACAGGAGGAAAGGGTAAGCAGAGTCCTGATCAAAATAACACCTTTACTCTGAAGTTCTCAGACCACAACTCTTGCAGGTCTCAGAGAGCCCTCTGAACACGCTCAGGACAAAATCATCTGCCAGGCATTATGGGTCATATGATGCATGTGGCCTGCCAAGGCACCACGGCCAACTGCAGGCACGTGCCTTCCCCTTAGAGCTCAGGGCTATAGCTGTCTCAGAGACACTGCTGACTGGGGGGAGGGGCGGGAGGGGCGCATCTCAGCTTGTTCGCATAGTCTGCACCAATCGTATAGTCTGCACCAATCTCGTGTGTGCTGGGGAGAAGGGAAAAGCCCCTTTCCCCTACTACTGTCTCCCTTCCATATCTTAGCGGGTGGAATAAAAGGTAAAGTTTGCCTCTAAAGAGGGAAAAAAATGGCTGGTTACAATGAACACCGATGACTAATATTTTGGTGTTCAAGTTTATTTCAAGAGCTGCTAGATGACACAGCAAGGTGAAAGTATCAAAAGAGTGGTAACATTTAAATAGTTGATAAAATATAAATATTTTTGCCACTACCAAGAACTCCAGAATCACCTAAATGCCAAAAGAAGATGCATTAATTCAATAATAAATGTAACTCCTCATTGCACTGAAGGGATGCTCCTTCAAAGAGGAATGGTCAATGGGTTCCTTCTCAGTTAACAAATCTGACTGGATGCCTGGAGCCTTGGGTTCAGGAGGATTCTGAGGCTCAGTGGGAAAGATCCTGGCCAGTTAGCAGTGGCTGTCATGGGTACAGGGGGCGCAGTTGAGGCATGCATCCACATATTTGCCATCTTGTCCTAAAGTGACATGCCATTGATTATTGTTTTTCATAATACGTTTAGATAATTCACATGGACTCAAACTGTAGGTACCCCTTAACACCCACCCTCTCCTCAGCTTAGGGTGGCTTGGTAGAAGAGGTTCCAGCAAGCCAAGTGTGAAACCCTTCCCCTCTCTCCTCTTCCTAGCTCTGTACCTTACCTTGATGTGAATCCAAAGCACATAGTTCTAGGTCTGTAGCATCAGCCACATGGGAGGCCCTTCCCTTTGGCAGGAAATCTTCAGATGCTAATTTGAGAGCTGCTCTCCCCCTGTCCTTAAAGGAGGGAGAGAGAAGAGAAGCAGCTCTCAATGGCTGTCAGGACGTTTAAGGCACCTTAGCGGAGAATCTGAAGATTTGTTGAGAGGCTGTGTGGAAATGGCACTGGACCTCGCATCGGGAAGCCAGGGCTCTAGTTGGGGACCACTGCCTTTGCTGAGCCTCAGTGTCCTTCTCTGTAAAGTGGGAACCATGACACCTGCTCTACTCCAGAGAAACTATGGAGATTCAATGAGAAAGTGCATGGGGCCATGGTCTGCAAACTGTAGAGTCTTATGTGAATTATCTAATTACATTATATTATCTTGCTTCTCATTTTAAAGCACAGCCAGTTCAATTATTCAAGGGGAGTTACTGCTGCATCCGTAGACTGTCTCCAGACCCTGCTTCTTCCTCTCTCTTCTGCTGGGCTTGCTTCTGGACTGCCTCATTGTTAATTAGTACTGTAGGAAGTAGGAAGAGAACTAAGAAACTCAGTTCTATCAGCCTCTGCATTAGATTCTCAGGCTTACGTTCCATTGAACCAACCAATTTTGTCACACTTCGGATTCAATAATAATAGTTTATATTGGTTAAGTTACTATCTGCTAGGCACTGTATAAGCAGCTTTTCTGTACATTAATTCCTTTGGTCCTCATAATAACCCTATGGGGTAGGTACTATTATTATCTCCCTTTCACAAAGAAGATCTGAAGATGTTGAGTAAATTTGCCCAGAGTTGCCCAGTAAGCATCAGAGCAGGATTCAAACCCAGGCCAGCAGGTTGTAGACATTACACGCCTAACCGCCAGGCTACCTGGGAGATATCCTTCCAGCTGTCCATGCTGCTCCTATAGCTGGAGCCTTCAATGTTTTCTACTCAGTAATACACTTTAAAAAATTCAATATGCAATGTTAATATCAACATTTATGAGTATGTACAATTTGGAAGCATGAGGAGGAAAACAGAAAAAGCACAAGAGCTAGAATTTGCCTGGGATTCCAAAGGACATCATACAGATATGTAATAATCTAGCATTCCCACCTCTTTCTCCATTCTCATTTATGGTAGGTAAGTCTAACTTCTGGGTTACCAGAGGCAGGGGTGAAGGGAGGGAAAATTGGCTGAAGGCAGTCAAAAAAGGACTAACTTCCAGTTATAACTTAAATAAGTACTAGGGATATAATTTACATCATGATAAATATAATTAACATTGCTGTATGCTGTATAAGAAAGTTGTTAAGAGGGGCTTTCCTGGTGGCACAGTGGTTAAGAATGTGCCTGCCAATGCAGGGGCCATAGGTTCGAGCCCTGGTCCAGGAAGATCCCACATGCCACGAAGCAACTAAGCCTGTGCGCCACAACTACTGAGCCCGTGAGCCACAACTACTGAGCCCACGTGCCACAACTACTGAAGCCCATGTGCCTAGAGCCCGTGCTCTGCAACAAGAGAAGCCACCGCAATAAGAAGCCCGCGCACTGCAACGAAGAGTGGCCCCTGCTCACCACAACTAGAGAAAGCCTGCACATAGCAACAAAGACCCAACGCAGCCAAAAAAAAAAAAAGTTGTTGAGAGTAAATCCTAAGAGTTCTCATCACAAGGAAAAAGTGTTTTTTTTTCCTATTTCTTTAATTTTGTATCTATATAAGACCATGGATATTCACTAAACTTACTGTGATCATCATTTCATGATGTATGTTAGTCAAATCATTATGCCATAAACTTATACAGTGCTGTATGTCAATTATATCGCAATAAAACTGGAGGGGAAAAAAAAGAATAGATTGAATAGCCAGATTGGAAAAAAAAAAATTTAATTTCTGGATCCAAATTTTTAAGTCAAGAATTCATATCAGAAACAGGAGTATAAACAGACTGGGAAGAATCCTGAGTCCTTGCTTCTACTGCACCCACACGCTCTTATAAGGGAAAGGAGACAGGCCAAGAAATCCTGTCAAGTATATTTAAATCGCTCCTGATACTTAGAGTCATTCATTCTTACTTCAGTAAATTTTTTTTTCAGTTGACAGGAAAAAATCTTTATGATCACTCTGGACAACAGTGTTGGCATTCCCAGGGTCTTGCTTCTTCAGAACAGTCTCTGATCACATAAGAACTACTGGGGCCCACCCATCCTAACAGGGTTGTACCTGGTGGAGATGCCAACCCTTGAGAATTAAAGCTCTTCAGACCCAAGAGAGTATCAGTTTTCTGCAGGACTAACTCCAGGTCTTTTTGAAAGTGTTATAAACTAGTTGAGGCTCTATTCAGTTGGCACTTAGTACCTGCTGTCTCTGAAGGTGGCACTCACTCAAACACCTGGGCTAGAGTGTCTTTATAAAAGAAGGGGAGATAGTATCTAGGCCCTAGAGAGCACAGGCAACCAGCTAGGCCTTCAGGGCTTCCAGTAAGTGCCCTGTGGCTTTAGAGGTTCCTGTAAGCTCCTTCCAGAGGATTCTTTGAAGCAGCATTTCTCACACTTTGCTGTGTATATGACTCACCCAGGATCTACCTAAAATGTAGATTCTGAGTCAGTGGGTCTCAGGTGGGATCTGAGATTCTGCTTTCCTAACAAGCTCCCTGGTGACGGGGATACTGCTGGTCCAGAAACCACACTCTGAGTATTGAGACCCTAAAGCATTTGGGGAATTTGTCACGATTTATCTTAATGATCCATGATGCTGGTGGTACCAAGAAACCTCTGATGGGATCCTGGTCAGTCTGTCTTTTCGATAATAGAGAAAAAAAAAAAAAAGGGGGTAGGTGGCAAGACTGATGTAAGACCCAAATGGGCAAGAGTAATAGGTACCCTCTTATTTTAGGGGCTATCACACGTTCTACAAAAGACAAGGGTTTGAATGTTCACCATATGAGCAAAAAACAAATGCCATGATAAACTTAAATTGTCAACATTCAATGTGTGTGTGTGGTTTTGTTTTGGTTTTTTTTTGGATGTAGTGGGGTTTTTTTTTTGTTTTCTTATCAATATTTTTTACTGAAGTATAGTTTATTTATAATGTTGTGTTAATTCAATGTGTTTTTATTAAAACCCACACTTGTGCATAATCTTTCCTACCAGACTTTCTGACCAACTGGGGCAGCTTCCCACAAGTGGATTCTCTCTCTTCTTCCAGACTCTTGACCAGACTAGAAGAGTAGAAGCAAGAATTGAACTTTTTCTGGGTCACAAAGGGTTTTCCTGTGGGGTATAATCCCTGGCTCTCCAGCCACTAGTGGCAATAAAAAAACAACCACCACCAATCTTGCTCATGCCAGTAAGACAGAATTAAGGGAATTTTTCTGGTGGAAGGATCTCTGTTTCTCAAGAGAAAAAAACGTGGAGTCACACAGCAACCCCAGGCAGGGGACCAGGGTCAATCAGAGTGAGAAAACCTGGGGAAGCACAGGCTCTCACTCCCGGTAGGGCCATCAAAGCAACAATGAGAACCTGCTGTATGGCACAGGGAACTCTACTTCACTTCGCTGTACAGTGGAAAATAACACAACATTGTAAAACAACTGTACCCCAATTAAAAAAAAAAAAATAGAACATCAACCAAAACAGCACAGAAAATCGTCATAGCAACAGGTGCCTCATGACCCTAATGTCCACAGTGCTAGAAAGAGGAGGAGTAATACTCCAGGAAAATAGAGTAAAGCTTTGAGAGAACTGAAAGGCAAAGATTAGTTTTGGTTTTGCAGCTAACTTGGAAATGGTAAGTTCTCTCTTCTTTTGTGAACTGTTTTCTAGTGGGGGGGTGAAGGGGAGGAAGGACTGTTAATCATCACTAAATAAAAGATATAAAAACATGGAGGGAAAAAATGAATGGCATGGCCAGCATTATTTAGACCCATAATCACTATTTCATTATCTAACTGAATCATGTGATGACTGGCAACTGTCAATCCAGGGCCACTTAAACAAAAAAAATGTAGGACTCCAACGATTCTCCAATTCGCATTGATCAAGGCTAGTGACAGGTGTCTCCGAAGCCATTACTGGTGCCAGGACATGGATAAACCCTCCTGCTCACAGATGGCAATGACAGCGCTGTCATTTGCACACATGTACCATTTGGATATGACATTCCAGCAGGAAGGAAAAAAAAAACTAGGTAGAAGCTAGGAGGCCCCTGGAGTGGAGCAGAATATGGGTCAGTCCAGGAAGGAAGCTGCCCCACTGCATCCATGGAACCACATATCCACCCAATAAGCATTTCCTAACAGAAGTTATGAGCTGGAAATTGAAACAAACCTCAGTGGGGTGGCTGGGCTTTGACAGCCCTCTGTGTTCTGATTTTGAAGCTCCGCATGCATCCACAAGACAGAGAAACATGTATGACCCCCATTTTAAAGATGGGGGCACTAAGGCTGAACAACACGGGCTGGGAGCCGGCCAGGCCAGGGCTAAGCCACCTTGCCCCACCCAGGGACATCTCTAAGGTTCTCTGAGCTAAGGGGCCAAGATGGGCCTTCCTGGTCTTTCTTCTTGGCCAGCCCTCCTCCTGCTCCAACATTGTCCAGATCTCGCCCTTTCAAGTCCCCCCTCCTCGTGAAGCCACTGCCAGCACTTTGTTCCTCGATGAGCCCACTCACATCTGATATTCGCAGTCCTTCTGACACATAGTAGATAAGGCAGTTTTTTTAAAAAAACACAACATAGTTCCTGATTATAAATGTTTTCTGTGACATCATGGAAAATTTAGAAAATCCAGAAGAGAAAATAAATATCACCCATAACCCTGTCACCAGAGGCTCTTTGGTCATATGTCCCTCTGGGGGACAGGAGCATCCATTCGTCCCCCTTGTAGCACTAGCCTCAAACCCACTGAGTTGTACGAATCAGGTACTGAATGGATGATTATTATTTTGCCAAAACCAGTGTCGATAAACTTTTGGCAATAATACCCCAACACTGCCCCTTTAAAATCTCTTATCTTAGCCAGACTCTTCTGTTAAGCGTGTGTTGAAATCACTTAGCAAATTGTTTTCTTCCTCCATCAAAAACCTAAGGGTCCTATGAAAGCTTTCACTACTGAGCTCACTTCTCAACAGTATTTTGACGAGTGTCCCCATCCTGTCCGTGTCAATACCAGCATTTACTCAGTGCTTATCCTCTGTGCCATGCGCTGCACTAAGTCCCCAACAAGAATCGTGTCATTTAATCTTCATAGCAATCCTAAGGTAACCATCATCATTTGTTTCCTACTTTTACAAATGAAAAAACTGAGAAACAGCAAGGTCAAGTAACTTGCCTGAGGTCACACAGCCAGCAAGTGACAGAACTGGGATTTGAATCCAGGCAGCCTGCCCCCAGAGCTTGGGTTCCTCATCACTGTAGTAACCTAATTCTGCATAACTAGGTAAAGGGACCACAACCAACACCCTGCGGTCGGTGCACACTCAGTGACATCCT
This sequence comes from Eubalaena glacialis, assembly GCF_028564815.1. Taxonomy (NCBI): domain Eukaryota; kingdom Metazoa; phylum Chordata; class Mammalia; order Artiodactyla; family Balaenidae; genus Eubalaena; species Eubalaena glacialis. Next base: position 81,658,924 of record NC_083723.1, on the reverse strand, counting down.
CTCAGGAAACACTTCCCCAGAGAACCAGCAGATCGGAGTAAGCAGAGCAGGGAATGGAACTCCTTCGCACTGTATCTAGCAGAGTGTCTAGACCAAAATAAATGCTTGGTTTTGTAACCTGGAGTTTCTCTGTACGTTTTTGTGGCTCTGTCTCCTACCAGAAAGCCAGCTCCTCGAGCGCAAGGACTAGGCACCCTGCCCTGCCTCTTACTCTCCAAAGCGGTGCTTTGGCAAATAGCAGATGATCATACATTTTGTTGATCATGTGATGAAGAGATAGAGAAAAAAGAGGAGGAGTAACATGGTGAATAAGAAAAAGAATAATTATTTTTTTCTTGTCAAATCGAACAACAGATTTCTTTGGTAAGGCATGGACTTTGTGATATTGATTGTTTCAGTGGGGGGAAGGCAAACAGAAACAGGGGGAGAAGGCAAACAGAAAGGGGAGGAAAAGCACACAGTCTACAAAACTGGAATGTCCAAAGGTAGAGAGTGCTACTGTGGCACGCTGAGCCTTGCGGGCAGGATCGCGGAGGATGGCCAGAAGATGACTCCATTCTTTGGCCCATGCAGGCAGGCATGCATGGGCTTCAAAAAAGTTAATTGACCTTGCTTGACTGATGCCCCAAAAGGCAGCAGAAGGCTGTCAACAGAAAGGTCCTTATCTTTCTGGAGAGACTACACAGGGTAGGGGCTGGCAACGGGCTGGCCAAGGTAAAACAAGAATTCAAAGCCATGAATGAGGCTGTTCTAAGATGAAGGTAAAAATATTCCTTCTGTGGTTTCCCCAACTATAAACAAAAAGGAGCTACACAGATTGATCAGATTATCAAAAATTTTCAGGGAATGAGGTGCTCAAGCTTACCTGCATGATAACCTTGTAGCATTTGGGTATGTGTTACTTCAACAAATACTTTCAGCTACAACAGCAGTAAGACCCTTTCCTGGGTCTTATTTCTAAATCCAAAGCTCCTTTATATAAAACAGATAAATACCAGGGGGAAGAAATACACTCTTCAGTGGAGAGGGAGAGGGTAAAAGCTTCCCCACCGATCTCCAGCAGTCCTTCACCTGGGTCTGTAACACTCCCTCTCATCCGATCTGGGGCACATCCTGACTGAGAGAAACCCAAAGCTTGTGTGCATTTCACCCTCACTAGTCCTGAGAAGGCCTCCAGCCTCTCCCGAAGGCAAAAAGACCCAGCCAGAGTGCCCAGCACGCAAAAGCTTCCCCACCAAAGGGGGCGCCGTGCCAGGTGAAGGCCCCACCTTGGGAGCATCATCCCTGCCCACTGTGGCGGAAGGCTCTGCTTTAGAAATGAACTCTGGAAGCCCAACAGCGTTAAATGAAATCTGTGTGTCTCCATGACACAAAGCAGCTTGATCTGAAAGAAAGTATTCAACCAAGTCAATTGCTTTTAGCTATACATCTGGATTTTTCGGACTGCAGTTTTTTCCATTTACATGTGGCGGCCTGGTTGCTGAAATACAGCCATAGACTTGGTAAAGCAAGATGGCAAAAGGAGTCCTGGTGGGAGCTCACCTTCTGCAGTTAAGCCCATTCTGCAGGTAGTCTGTTGCTTGCCACCACAGATGACAGCCACATACAGAGAATCAGGTGGCAGGCTAATGAGTGGAAACCCCTGAGGAAACCAGCTGCACAGTGAGTATCATTTGCCAATTAGATAGTCTGGGGGTGGGGGTTGAGATTTGAGGGAACCAATTTTTTAAAAAAATTTTGCTTGCCTTGATATCTCTAGTTGGATGTTCAAACACTGACGTGTCCATAACCGAGCTCTTGATAGTCCCACCCCCAAACTTTCCTCCTGCAGCCTCACCCACCTCAGTCAAGGAACACCATTCCCTTCACTGAGTAGATGAGGACCTCTGGAGTCATCCATGCCTTCTTTTTCCCACACCACACCTCCAACCCATCAGCAAGTCCGGTTGGGTCTACTTTCAGGCATCTCCAGAATCGGCCCCTTTCTTCCACCTTCACTGTGACCATCCTGGTCCAAGACCGATGGCCTCGCCTGGAGGAAAGCAACAGCCCCCTCACTGGGCTCCCTGCTCCCACCCTCCCCCGCACAGCCTGTTCTCTACTCAGCAGATCCCTCCTGTGCTTAAACCCCCCCAGCGGCTCCCCAGCACACGGGAGAAAAAGCCCAAGTCCTTCTGTGACCTGCAAGTCCCTGAGGTTCCTCGGACTCATCTCTCGATGCTCCTCCCCTCCCCCCCAACTCAGGCCGCACCAGCCCCTCCTTGTTCTCTGAACACTGGTTTTCTCTCCCTCTGTGGTCGTATTTGCTGTTCTCTCTACCTGGAAAGCTCTTCCTGTAGCTCTCCTCATGGCTCACATCTCACTTCAAGTTTTACTCACATTACCTTCTCAGTGAAGCCTTCCCTGCTCCCCTAATCACAATTGTCAGTGCCTCTGACACTTCTCACCCCCTTTCCCTGACTCATATTTTTTTCTCCTCTGCACTTGTCACTAACACATTATGTGTTGTACTCATTTATCTTATGTTGTACTCATTTATCTTATCTCTCTGCCACTAGAATACAAGCTCTGTGAGGTCTAAGATTTTCATCTGTCTGGTTCAACTGCTAGGAACAGAGCAGTAAAGAGTGCCAAGTGCCTACTGGGTACTCAGTAAATACATCTTGAATGAATGGAAGTGGGATAGACCAGTATCTTTAAGTCAAAAATCTATTTTGAATAAGCCAAACAGGCTTAGAAAATTAGAAAATTAACAAACAACAACAACAAAAAGAACTGGTTGGACAAATGATACAAATCAGATAAAGTGACAAAAGCCACTTGAAATTCCACTTTTTATAATGATGGATTAAGTGATAGTGATCAGAACAAACTCTTGCAAAGAGAACTAAAAAATCTGGATTCAATATGAAAACTGCCTTCTTAAATACATTGAGAATTAGCACCCAGAGAGGTAAACCTATCAAAAAAAGCTGCTTTTGTCCTAAGGACATTTGCCGACCTGGAAGAAACTTCTACTGCATTCTTGGCCTACTCTAAGAGCTAGGGAGACCAAAGTCAAACCCAGGGCCTTTCAAAGGAGCAAACTGTTATAAACCATCCTCACTTTAGGCTAGGACCCCAAAAGCCTATGCTAAGGTCTGAGTATTTGTGTTCCCCCCTCCAAATTCATATGTTGAAATCCTGACCTTTGAGGTGATGGTATTAGAAGGTGGGCCCTATGAGAGGTGATTAGGTCATGAAGGTAGAGCCCTTATAAATGGCCTAGTGCCCTTATAAAAGAGGCCCTGGGGCTCTCTCTGTCTCCTTCCACCATGTGAAGTTCAAGTGAAAAGATGGCCATCTGTCTAGGAAGTGGGCCCTCACTAGATACCAGATCTGCTGGCACTCTAATCTCAGACTTCCAGCCTCTAGAACAATGAGAAATAAATTTTTGTTTATAAGCCACCTAGTCTATGGTATTTTGTTCTATCAGCCTGAACAGACTGAGGCTGCTCTCAGAACAAGGATGAACCAGAATAAACCAGGCCTGCAACCTGACTGTCCATCACCTGGAGAGTTCTAAGAACCACAAGTCTCAAACTGATTGAGGGTGGTCTCTGACTGACAGGGCCCCTCAAGCCCTGGCAGAGGCAAATAAAAATCCTCTCTGGAGGAAAGTACCATCATCTTAGGCCTCAATATACCCCTATATATAAATTTTCAAATACAAATATACAAATTTTCAAGCACGCAGAGATAATTCAACACGCAAGAAACAAGATACCAGGACGGGGAACCAGTGGTAACAAAAGCTGACAAAACAGACTCCCAAACCTTGAAATACTGGAATATCTGACAGTCTCTTATGCAGCCAAGCCTACCGTGTTCAGAGAAGCAAAAGACAAGTTTGAAAATTCCAGGAAAGAAGTAGATACTATTTTAAAAGATTTGAAAAAAGAAAAAAAAAAAAAAAAAAAGAAATCCTAGAGCAAATAACACTGAGCATGTAGAGTATTTATGGTGGGCCGGGAATTGAACTTGGGGCAAGTGTCACGTAATCTGACTTTCTCTTCCAATAAAAATAAAGAGAGAAGTAGTCTTCAAATTAGGGGTGAGTATTCATTTTACATGTTTTTCAGCTATAATGAAACAAACTGTCAGCTAACCATAGACATACAGATTCCTAAATCCTAAGGGGGTTGGGGGAAAGCAAGCTCTCTATAAGAGACTTCATAAAAAGAGAAAAGAACAGAACAACTATCCAATTTCCTCCTTCTCCATATCCATCAACATGGAGGTACATCCTTTATATAGCTTTCTGGCAATTTCCTATCATAAGAGAACCTCCATAGCACTTCCAAGCATTTTGGTTTTAAGTCTACTGGATGAGAACCAGAATACTCAGTTGTCTCATAAGGGCTCTGTTTGCTTCCCACCCAATCAGAGATTCTTAACTCAAGTGATGCTAGAAATAACCATCATCCCTGCAACAAACAGCTGTGTCGCATCCCGTTTCCCCCTCCCTCTCCACCCTCAGCCTCCCTCCACTAGCTGCTATCTTTAAGCCACAGGGCAGACAAGAGAAAAACAATTAGTCACCCCAGGTTTTGCCCACTTTCCCCACAATCCATGTTATTCAAAGCACAATCACTGGAGACAACAAGATGGCTTTAGAAGCCAAGCAGGCACCTACAGGTCTGAAAGACTTGAAGACTTTTTCCAAGACTTCATGGAGCGTCTTCTTGCCGCAGGAGGAGATGTAATCCTGTGCTAGCTGCAAAAAAGGCAGGCAGTCCTCGCTCTCACTCCACACGTGCTACATGCCCGCCGGCAAGGGAAAGGAGAAAACAAAGACACACAGTCATTATACTCAGTTTGAAATACACAAAGCCAAGATTTTTTTTTCTTTAATTACGTGAATTTGAAGAAGGCCTCCATTCCAGAGTAAAATCCATATAGTCATTCTTGATTTGTTTGCATTGAAGGAGATCAGAAAATGCATACCCTGCAGAAACCCCCCATGCTTATGGTCCATAATCTCACCTGCTCAATTTTCCATCAGATCTGCTCATACGTAGTAAAAGCGGCATTGGGATCAATATTCCCCCACCCATGATTTCCACCGCCCCCCTTCTGGTGCCAGCTATGGGTGGTTTTAAAACAGGAGGAAGGAGAAAGGAGAAAGGAAGGAGAAAGGCTGAAGGATTAATTAGGCATAGTTTGTAACTGCTTACTTGGAGATATTCTTTACCCAGATTAGCCTGTGACGGTAAATTTACTTCAAGATGAAATGAATTCAGGAGAACACACAGAAAAGTCATCACTAAGTCACCAGGAAACAAAGGCTTTCTGAAAGCTCACCTTCCCTTAAAATGCTTTAAGAGGGCATCGTACCCAAGCAACACTTTGCAATGTTAACACGCACCAAGAGGAGACTGATTTAGGTTTTATTTTTTCTTAGGGCTAGACAAGTGGGTTTTTTTTTCCCCAAATGAGGATATCCATTTTAGCACATCTTTAAGACTAGGCTAGTTTCTCCCATAAATGTTCAAGGATCTGGAATAAGTCCAAGAAACAGGCTTGAGAGATGTAGATGCAGAAGGCCCCTGCATATCTGAGCAATGGAGGGGGCACTGAGCTACCAGGATGACATCAGGGTATCAGTCAGGTACCAAGAATCGCTGTTTAGAGGGGCCTGAGCAGTGACAGCTCAACGTTGGCGAAAAAAGTGCAGAGAAGAGGAAGATATTTGGCAGATGAGAGCAAGGAGCAGGGACTAGGCAGCAAGAGACAAGATCAATTTGGAGAAATGGTCCATGTCAAGCACTAGCCCCCTCCTATTAATACAAATGATTAGAGCATCACCCCAGAAAGTCATATGCCCAACACTCAGTAAACATATTTCACTTCCTTCTTTCTCACTGCAGGATCTCCAGGAACTAGAAAGAACTTAAAACACTGCTCAGATCCAAGAGAGAATAACAAGGTGCTAATATGCCATCTTTACCACCCAATTATCTGTTTCATAGATGTGAAGGTCCATTTCCGACACGTGCTGCTCTAATTCCAGCAGACTTCTAGAGTAGCTACCGTCTTGACCTAATAAAGATAACTTCTAGATTCTCCAACCTTAGAGAATAGCTCAAACACGATTCCCTATTAATTAGAGGCCCTTAAAGTTGTTGAGCCTCTGAAATGCCATTTATATAATAGTCTCTTGCATTGTACAAAAGCATAATAGTACAAAGTGCTTTTATATCCATTACTGCACTTGATTCTTAATTAGTGGGGATTCTGCAAGACCAGTAATAAAGTCCCACTTCATATAAGTTCAGCTCAGCACCCATTTTCAAACTCAAATTTTAAAAAGTTCAAGCATATTTCAAATTCTTATCCAAGTCAGAGATGGGATTAACACCTAGCACCACACAACGGAAAATTTTAAGCCTGCCTTCCCTAGACTTGCTGTGAAGATTAGAGAAAAAGTAAAAAGTTTATTTAGTGCCTGGCACAGTGCCTGGCTGGCAAATAGTAGATATTCAATAAATGGTGGATATAAGTCGCCTATTTCCCCTTTTGCATCTGCAGGAGGATTGGGGGTAGGGGTTTCCACCTGCCACAAGGCTAAATCAGACACCCTATGTGGCTTCACTGAGAACACAATCCAAGGCAACTTGGGATATAGTTCATTCAGAAGCAGGTGTATCTATGAAAACCTTGCATGGCTATTTTTTAACTACATTTTTTAAAAAAGTACTTCAAATTACAAAGTAAACTAAGGAAAGTATATCACTCAAACAATAACAGAATCACAGAGTATCCACCACTGCTTGGTAGTCAGTTTATTCAGTTTGAGTGTTTCTAGGGCATCTACAGCCTCATGAGGAGATTATTCATGCCACAATTTTCATTATTCCACTTTTGGAGTTGTTGATTTATGAATATATTGAAGAAAGACTTAACACCTGCTAAAGGGCCTTATGTCCAGTGTGCCTAAATTTCCTTCCCGTGGCTGTCTAACTCATCCTGAATTCCCAGTAGTGTTGGTTTTGTGGTTTAAAAGAGTTTTAACTGAAGCCCTGCCCAAATGATAATATGAGGGAGCAGGGGGCTTGGAATAAGACAGGCCCAGGTATACACAGCCGCTTAAAAGACATCACTTACCAAATGTTAACTGTTTCATATCCATTGTATCTCATAATAAAAGGTATTCAGTTTTATTTATTGAAACTGTCCCCTTCTAAAATTAATCAAGGCAGTCAGCATACAAGATAAGATGAACTAAAAATTAAGTCTGCAGTTGAGAACATAAAGACAAAGGGGAAACAACAGAAGAAGAAGAATGTAAAACCAAGTGAGATTAGGACAAACAGTGTCGGGTAAACAAGCCTGGCACTTGCCACGGATGGGACACAGATTTGCCTCCACTGCTTTCCAGAGGCCTATGCTATGCAAAGAAAGACATGCCATCAGTGCCCCGAGGCAGTGCCCACATATAAAACAGACCAGCTCTTCAGAACTAACAGGAAAGGGACTAGGGGCAGGAGGGTTACCTCTTAGGAAAATAGAGAGGCCCATTCCAAAACCAAGGGAAGGCCGAGAGAGCGTGCGATGGCTGGGCTGAAGCTACTGAAAGCAGGATCTGGGGTCTAGTATTGTACAAAGACAAATGGGCACTTGAAGACCCAGAGTCCTGCACCACAGCGCGTGGCCACAAGGCCTTCAACTTGGAAAATATCAAGCATATGTAACCAAACACCCACTTTGGCCACGAAAAAACTATAGCAGGGGGTCAGAGAACCTGTGGCTTTGAACAATGTAATTCCCTGGCAAATATAAATCTGGGGACAGAATGTATTGAATTTCCAATAGGGTAGTTAGAGCCAAGGCAGATCGCAGACCTGGACTATTATAATAGGGGAAATGCCAAGAAAAGGCTTCGCAAAGGAGGGGAAAGCGGTGGTTCTTAAGCTTTAGCTTGCATCACAATCACCTGGAGGCTTATTAAAACACAATTGTTGGGTCCTACCCCAGAGTTTCTGATGGGGAATGGGGCTGAGAGTTTGCATTTCCAACAAGTTCCCAGGTGATGCTCCTGCTGCTGGTTCTGGGACCGCAATCTGAGAACAAGAACCAGAGTGGAACTTTGACTAACTACATATTTGAGGGTGGGCGTTACATTAAAAAAAAATCTAAATGTCATTACTGACTAAAACCACCTCCAATTTTCAGGATGGCATGGGTTGCAGTGAAGTGGCCCCCCTTGTACCTACCTTGAGCAGCCTATAGATTCCTGCTCATTGAGAGTTGAAAATCCCCAGTGAGAACTCTGATTTCAGCACACACCATCTGTGGCCGTTCTTTCTGTTATTAAGTTGGGTCAGAGTTTATTATCGAAGCTCGCCCAGCTTAAGACATTATAACAATGTCATCTGCAAACAGGAAAATGAGCGCCTGTTTTCTGTAATATAGATGAGAACATCCAGCTTACCCAAAAATGGAATTAGATCATCAAGGTAATTCAATCCTATCGATCACAGTCTGTGTGCTCCTACCGTTCTACCACTTGTGGGGATGGCACTTGACTTCCTGGTGCTTAGGCAGAGTTGGGGGTGGCAGGGGAGCTAAGAACACGCCCGTTGCCCTCCCAGGACTCAGTTATCTGTGTCAAAGGGCCATTGCCAAGGGCCTCACTCTCACTGCATGGGTTTTCTGCTGTCAGCAGTACTGAGGAGTGCATTTTAAGTTGGTGCAGCTTAACGCACAACTGACTGCTCTCCACAGAAGAGATGGTGTAAGAGGGTAAGAGCTACAAGCCATCTCATGCCAGCCAACGTATTTCTGCCCAGGGAAGAGCATGGCTGGCCACACCTACCATCTGCTCTTGGTGTCAAACACTGATCTGTTTTACCAACGAGGAAACTGAGGCTCAGAGAGGTTAAGCAACTCGTCTGTGGTCACACAGGCAGCAATGGGCAAAGCCAGGATGTCAAGAGAGGTGTCATGCCTTCAACCTGAGCCTCAGCTCCTTCCTTTGTAAGTCGCAGAAAATAATAATACCCACAGGGTGGATATAAACATTCCAAGAGATAATCTGTAGATAACCCTGCCTCTCATTTGGCAGGGGCCCAATGAGTGCTTATTCCCTCCTATTTGAACTTATATTAGCAGAATTTTACTCTCCTCAGGATTACCACCCATGAATGATGAAGGACATATCTTTTTCCCTGAAATAATCTCTCTGTATGAATAATGCATGGCCACCGTGGAAGGCATTACAGTCTACCACTATTGCTCATTTAATCTGCAAATAATAATGTGATATAGGTATGATTATCCCCATTTGACAGAAGAGGAAACTGAGAAGAAAGTTTAAATTTAACAAGAAAGTGCCTTCTTTCCACTCTACCACCATGTAAACATGATGCAATCTCATTCAAACAAGTTGTATTTTCTTTCTCCAAAATGAAAAGGTTGTTATTTAGTCACATAGTTAAGAATAGAGACATGCCTAGGACGAAAATGGAGAGAGAAAGACATAGGCATAGGCACACATATAAAATTAAATCACATAGTCCCTCTAGAAATAAAACATTTTTCTTCAATACTATGACAACTGCTACCTTTGTTTTTGCATTGAGGAGGGATTAAACTCTACAAAACTGTGGACCCAAACATGTCGTGGACAGTAAGGGAGCACCCCCCTCCCTGTCGGCAGCGCCCAGGCACCAGGGAGGGGCCGGGCAGTGAGCTTTGAGAGCTCCTTTCTCCTGGCCTAGGCGAAGAGGGAAAGCAGCTGGTGCTGCCATGCCCAGGAGCACGTGCCCCTCTGTCTGTCTGGCATGTTAGTGGCTGCCAACACCCCATTCCTCAAGCCTGACAGAGCTCTCAGGACCTTTTGAGCTGGCAGAAGAGGGGAGCACACTGCCTGTGTGTGCTGTTGGCCACTTCCCCATGACACCTGAAGAGCCAGGCAGAGGAGCTGTGTCCTTGAACTTCCAGCACACACAAGGCACTGGCAGCATTTTATCCCAGGACCTGAACTCCTTGGCCGTCCATGGAGAGAGACCTGAATCAGGGCAGCAGTTTGGAAACGGACTGCAGGGACGGGATGGCCTGTGAAGCAAGAAGGGGAAGGAGTGCACAAGGGACCCAGGAGCTGCCAAAAAAAGGGCAGACAAAAAGAAGTCCTTGTTCCTAGGCCTCTGGAGCCCCCAGCCTGATGCTGCCTGGGGTACAGTCTGCATACCAGAAGGCACAGCCCTCTGGGCTTTGGCTCAAGTCCTGGCTCTCTTACTTCTTAGTGGCATAGTCCTGGATGAGTCCCTTAAACTCATTAGCCTCGGTTTCCTCACCTATAAAATGGGGATATAATAATACCCACCTTAGAGAATATTTGTGAGGCTCAATAAGAAGTAGCCCTTGAACCCACAGTCTGAATTGGGTCCCCTGTTGTCCCTCCTGTGGTGCTATATATTCACTACAAGGCTACCGTTCAAGTTGCTCTACCATCTATTAGCTGTGGGAAAGTTAGTAAACCTTGCTGGGCTTCACTTTTCTCATCTGTAAAGTGGAGATAATTACAGAGTAGCTTGTGAGATTACTAAGATTAAATGAGTTCATATATGCAAAGTCTGATACACAGTGAGCTGCACGTAAGTGGTAGTTGTCTTTGAAGCTGTCACTCTTGAAATTTAACATCTATCTTCTACACTAGACTGTTAGTCATTCATTCTTACAAACATGGATTGAACGCCTATCACATGTTTGACACTGTTCCAAGCGCTGCAATACAGTGATAAGACAAGCTCTCGTGAAGCTTACAGACTAGTGGGGCAGGCAGAAAATAAACAGTGGACTATCAAGTGCTGATGAGTGCTATGGTAAGAATAAAAGGGTGAGGGAGGGAGTATGTGGTCAGGAAGGTTTCTCCCAGGCCGCAATGGCAAAAAGGAGCTGGCCATGTAAAGATTTGGGGGAAGAGTATTTTAGGCAGAAGGAACAGCAAACGTAAAGGCCCTGAGGCAGGAATGAGCTTGGCTTGTCTGAAGACCAGAAAGGCCAGTGTGGCAGGAACACAGTAAGCAAGGGGGAAGAATGGTCCAGGATGAGGTCATAGAGGTGGCAGGAGACAAATCATGTGGGGACTTGAAGCCAAGAAAGCTTAGGTTTTATTGCAATAATGGGAAGTCAGTTTAGGAGAGGTAGGGAGTGGTGAGAACATGACTTGGATTATATTTTAAATAGATCCAGAGGGACTGCTGTGCAGAGACCCTGCCAGAGCCACTAATATCATCACCCCCACTTTAGGCACTTTTCCCAAACAAGTCTGCTAGGGAGGTATTAATATCATCCCTATTTTACAGATGTGGAAATCATGGCAGAGAGGGGTTAAATAACTTCCCCCAAGGCTCAAAGTCAGACGTGGAGAGCTGGGGTGCAACTCGAGTAGCCTGACCCCAGAGCCGGTGCCCCTAACCATTATACCACTCTGCCTCTTAGATGAATAGAATGGCCCCATTCTAGGTAGCCCTGGCCAAGTGCAGAGTGAGCCCTCAATAAAAGTCTGTTGAATGAATGAATGAATGATATAAAGACACTCTGTAAACTGAGAAATGCTATGTAAATATTCTTATTGTTAAATCCTTCAGATTACATTCCCTTCATCTCAAATTTCTTCTAATGTTTAGCAGATTTTTCTGGGAAAAGAAAAAGAAGAGAAGTAGGACATTTATTTCATGTCTGAGTTCCCTTAGCTAGAGGCAAACAGCACTTGACAAATCTGGCCTGGGACAGATTAGAGGAGAAGTTTTGGGTGAAGAAAACTCCAATGGTTGGCATCTTGTCCATTACGGCCTCTAGAAACTGAACAAGTTCCAGTCTACCCAATGAATTACTCCCCCCCACCACCACCATTATCTTTCTTCCCTATCTATTTCATTTAATTGTCAGTGAATGAATATTTTCAAAAGAAATACTTTCAAGCACTTTACTCATACAGGTGGGAAAACATTTAAAATATAATATGGGTGGCCTTGAAGAAGGCCTGATATACTTAATGTTTCTGAATGATGGTTTGATAAACATATTCAAGGCAAGAGAATAGCCTTGCTTTTCTCTACCTACTTATTCTCTTTGGATATGTCTCCTGCAGTGCCAGCAGGAAGGCTGTGTGGAACTCTCCCCCATAAAATCCGGAACCATGAGTGACTCTTGTCCCACCTCAAACAATAAAGAGGGGGAAAGGCAGTCCAAGGAAGCCCAGGGCTAGAAGGGACTCCTAATCAAACCCTAACACTGCAATTACTTGGACCCTGATGCCCTTTCCACTATATCCCTGGAGCTTACTTATACTTTTACAATGGAGTAAATCCCTTTTTAATGATCTCCCACTGACAACACTAATTTACTTATTTTAACTACAGTTAACAGTGTCCTTACATACACTTATAGTTTACTTGCTCTTCACAAGTACCTATGATGGAGGCATTCTGATTAACCTCATTTTACAGGTGAGAAATTGAGGCTCTTAAAAAAGAGGCAAGTTCTGGGCTTCCCTGGTGGCGCAGTGGTTGAGAATCTGCCTGCCAATGCATGGGACACGGGTTCGAGCCCTGGTCTGGGAAGATCCCACATGCCGCGGAGCAACTAGGCACGTGAGTCACAACTACTGAGCCTGCGCATCTGGAGCCTGTGCTCTGCAACAAGAGAAGCTGCAATAGTGAGAGGCCCGCGCACCGTGATGAAGAGTGGCCCCCGCTTGCCCCAACTAGAGAAAGCCCTCGCACAGAAACGAAGACCCAACACAGCCAAAAAATAAATATTTAAATAAATAAATAAATTTTTTTTAAAAATTAAAAAAAAAGAGAGACAAGTTCTAAACTCTGGGGAACCCCAGATCTCTGACCCAAATTTGTGGGGCCCTTCCTGTGCACTGGAGACTACTATGTGCTTTATCTATTTGATCACCTCGCAGTTGGTATTATACCCATTTTCTGGATGTGTACACTGAACATCTGAAAACATTAAAATGCATTTGACCAGAGTCACACAGCCAGAACTCAAATCTGGCTGTCCCCAAATGCCATCCCTCTTCTAGAGTGTCGCAGGGCTGGGGCCAGGCGGGTAGTTCACCTTTGCGGGGTGGGGTGGAGGTGGTGGGAGGGGCATGCTTTATCGACAAGTCATACAGAAGCCTTCATCTCTCTGGGGCCAAGAGAGACAATCTTGCTGTCTCTCTAACTCCTTCTCGAACTTCCCGTGGGTGGTAGGGGCGCGCGACAGCCTGGACCTCGGCCCAGCTTTGTCTCACCCTACCTGAGGAGCCAGCGCCAGGCCTCGCCAAGGCGCTGCCCCACCTCCGTCCGCAGGGGCGGCAGCAGCGCCAGCTCCAGGCTCAGGCCGGCGACTCAGGCTGGTAACCTGAGCCCATAGCCGCCTCCATCTTACATTTGGGGACCATTATTTTTTCCTCGTCCTTACAAACACTTCATGAAGCGCCATCCTCGCCCAGTCTCTGCACCTCCCAGCCCAACTCCCCGGCCCTCTACATCCCCTTCCTAAACTACCAGCGCCAAGATCCCAGGTGGGCGCAGGATGCAAAGTCGAGGTTTTGGACACCGCAGTTCCAGGTCCCGGTACCTCCGAGCCTGGGGCAGGGCGGGGAGTAGGAATTCCCCCTCATCTAGAAAAACCGAAGGGCTTTGGCAGGGCCGAGGCCGCCGCCTCAGCTGAACAGAACCTCTCGGGCTCCACACACCTCGTTGGAAGCTCACAGAGAAGCAATGGAAGCACGAGAGGAAAGGGGGATAGGCGTGCCTGTGTGTGTTTGTGTGTGTATGCGCACGCGCGAGTGCGTTTTTAAGATCCGAGGTGTAATTCCGCAAAGAAGGTCCAGGAGATGGGGCATCGCTAGTGTGGACATAGGCTTTGTGTCCAAACACCGATGAGAATAACATGGGGGAGGGGGACGGGAGCGGGTTCTCCCCGGCGGGGACAACTCGAGGAGTTGTGTCTGCGCATTTAGAGGGTAACGGCGTTCCTCACCTGGGCGGGACGCCTGGGTGTAGGAAGCTCCCGACTCCGGATCCTGCGGGAGGGGAGGGTCCGCGCGCCCTGGCCCGCACTGGTGCGAGGCTGAGACACCCCCGGAGATGCTCCAAGCCGAGCACAGCGCTCGAGCCGTGGGGTCGCGTCCCAGAACCAGCCCTCTCTAGCCCGGCTCCCCGGATCCTAAGGACGCCCCTGCCTGCCGCCTACCGGACGCACCCGGAGCGCTGACCCCAACAGGCCGGGCCCGAGGGCTCCCCCGGCGGAGCGCGGAGCAGCTGGGTGCGCCGCGGTCAGCCGGTTACGCCCCCCCACCTCCCGCCCCACCGCCTCGCGACGAGGGAGCTCGGGCGCAGGGAAGCGGCCGCGAGTCCACACTCCCGCGCGCTGCGGCGGTCCCTCCCCCAGGCACTCACAAAATTGTCCCCGCAGCCGTTGTCCGGACACAGCACGTAGAAGGAGACGCCGGGGTCGGCGTAGAAATCCATCCTGCGCTCGGTCTCCTCGGTGGCGATGAGCTCGAAGGGCGTGTTGGAACACCATTTCTCCGCAACGTCAGCCAGCTGCTGGAAATCCATCCTGGCCCGCCGCGCCCGCTGCTCCCTCAGCCTCCTCACTCGCCGCCCGCCCTCCTCTCCTCGGGCGCCCTCCTCCCGGGCGGGCAGTGCGCGGCTCTGTGGGCTCTCGGGCAGGCGGCGGGGCCGGACGACGCGGGCTCCCTCCAGTCCCGGGGCTCCTCCCGGCGGGGACTGTTTACATGCTGTGTGTAACGGGGTGGGCGGCGACCAGGGACAGCGCGGCGCCGCGCCCGGCTCCTCCCCGCTCCGCCTCTCCTCCCGCCCCCTTTCGGGCCGCCCCCGAGGCTGGCGCGGCGGCCGGGCGAGGTTGGCGGTGGGCGCGACCGTGCGGGACCTGGCGCGGCGGGAGGGACCGGGCACTCCGCGAGCTCCCCTGTTCCACCCCCTCCTTTTTAAAAACTAACCCTGAGCATAGCTGGGCCCTCCCGAACCCAGGGCCGCCCCGGCCCGTGACGTCATGGGCCCCAGCCAATCAGCCGAGCCTGAGGCCAGTGCCGCGGCCTGCGAGCCCGGTGACGTCACAGCGCGGGCCCGAAATCCGCGGCTCCCAGGTTGCAGTGAAGTGGAGTTATCTGGATCGCGTTTATCTGCCTTTGGAAGGCAGGGAAAGCGTTTTCCCCAATGCGACTGAAATGCAGGGAAGCTCACAGAATTGCAGATAACGTGTACCTTGTCTGAGGCTAGCAATGGAGGAGCTGAGAAAACCTAAGGGAAACAGCTTTTTTTTTTCAGAAATCACAGCTCTGTTCTCTGATTAACGTAAAGAAATGTTTCCCATAAATACATTTACTAGACACTGAAATGAATGTCCATTTGGAAAGGAAGATGAAAGTTTTGGGATTTGGGGGTTTGCTTTTGTGTGTGTGTGTGCGTGTGTGTGTGTGTGTGTGTTAACATAAAGCTGGATATTTCTTAGAAATAAGCCTTATAAGACTAGCTTGAATAGTAGTCACCTTCTATTCATTTTGTATAACCTAAAATGATCAACTGCTAATTTGGGAGAGAATAAAATACATTTTAAAACAAGAGTACAAGGCCCAAAGAGTGCACCTGTTGAATGCTCACTGGCTGCCGGGGAACAGACAGGCATTGCTGGCTTGCAGAAAATGCGTTGGACAGAGCCCTGGCCCACAGGAAGTGAATGACTACTAGCAGAGACAGGCTAAATAGCATTCATTCTACAAACATTTAATCAGCTTTTATCTTTAAAGTTTGTCTTCTGAACCAGGCACTGTGCTAGCCTTAGGGATATAAATATGAATAATATGTAGTTCCACCCTCAAAGAGCTGGCAGACTAGGGAAGGGAAGCTCATGACACCACAAACCCATTGAACACACCACTTCCTCAATAGAATAGATGCGATTCTGGAAAGTTGTTTTTCTTGCACATCTCTGGGATAGGAATTCTTTTTCCCTTGACTTCCCTTAATAAAATCAAAGCTGTATTCCCATAGTGAAAGTAGAAAATCCAGTTAATCTTTTGGTAGAGGAAGAGGTCACGACAGTGATCAGCCTAAAGGCATCCTGGGCATTGCATCCTATCTGATCTTTTTCCTGATGGGAGTTGTCCTTACCTGGAAGTTAATGCTCATGTGTAACAGTTTCACGACTTCGTAATTTCCGAATCCCTTTAAAACAATTCAGTTCAGTGAACATTCCTGGAGTATCTATTGAGTACCAGACAAAGATGCACAAGGCCCAGTTTTTGCCATCGAGGAATTTACAGACTGAACTAGGGAGGATTCTAAGATGACCTTCAAGATTCCTGTGTACACCAAGATTCCTGGTATACCCAGATGTTCTGCCAATTATTCCAACAACCACTAATCTAGGTACTGCTGTGAGGGATTTTGCTGATGTAACTAAGGTCTCAAATCAGTTGACTTCAAGTTAGGGAGATTGTCCTTGGTGGGCCTGATGTAATCACGTGAGCCCTTACAAGGGATTGGGCTTTTCTTGGAGATTCAAAGCATGAAGTAGATTCATCATCAGTGAGATTCTCCACTAATGGCTTTGACGATGGAGGGGGCTGCTCTCCTGGAGAGGATTCTAGGAGCTCAGAGCAACCCCTGACCGCCAGCCAGCAAGGAAATGAGACTTGAGTCTTACAACTGCAACGACCTCAATGAGCTTGAAAGTGAATTTTCTGCAGAGCCTCCAGAGAAGAGCTCAGCCTGACTGATAGCATGATTTCAGCCTTGGGGACCCTGAGCAGAGAACTCAGTTATGCCTTGGCTGTGCTAGAAATTCTGACTTACAGAATTGTGAGCTAATTAATGGGTGTTGTCTTAAGTTGCTAAATTTGTTTTAATTTGTTATGCAGCAGTAGAAAATTAATACACAGGACAATGAAGGAGACAGACACAAGGATAAAAAAATTCAATATGCTGTTGTGTTACAAAATGTTGCTTTTTTCTTTCTTTCTTTCTTTTAAATAGGGACACCTCAAGATAGAGCAATTGTCCTTGCAGTCTTACCTGGTTCTGCCACTTAAAGCATTATATGCATTAGTCTGGAAGTTTCAAAAATGAAGAGATTCTTTAAATTTGAAACTAAAATATATAAAAGACATAGCTTTTCTTCTTTTTGGAAAGGAGGGAGTTTTACAAATACATGTGTTTTTAAATCCATCTATCAAGTTTGCTCCAAGTGATGGATGACCATAATTACAAAGTTTTATTTATTTAACAAATACTTTTTGTCAGAAGATGAAAAATTCTCAGGATGAAAAAGAGATCTCTGGGGCTTCCCTGGTGGCACAGTGGTTAAGAATCTGCCTGCCAATGCAGGGGACATGGGTTCGATCCCTGGTCTGGGAAGATCCCACATGCCGCGGAGCAACTAAGCCTGTGCGCCACAGCTACTGAGCCTGAGCTCTAGAGCCCGTGAGCCACAACTGCTGAGCCCATGAGCCACAACTACTGAAGCCTGCCCGCCTAGACCCTGTGCTCCGCAACAAGAGAGGCCACCACAGTGAGAAGCTCGAGCACCGCAACGAAGAGTAGCCCCCGATCACCAAAACTAGAGAAAGCCGGTGCGCAGCAACAAAGACCCATCACAGCCAAAAATAAATAAATAAAATAAAATAAAATAAAAAGAGAATTCTGAGTATAAAGCAATTGTTCAATAAATTGAATAGACATCGTTGGTTTCCTTAGAAAGGCATTGAGGTTAAAGAGCAGAAACTTGAGTTCTGGGTTGATTCCCACCTCAGTGAGTTTAAGTTTCATGTATTGATAACCTGCAATTTACTTAATTGCCCTGAGCCTCAGTTTTCTCTTCTGAAAATGGTGACAATAAGTGAGATAAAGTATGTAAAGTCCTTTCTCCAGAACCTGGCACACAGTAAGGACTCAGTAAATGCCATGATTACTCTTAATCTGCTTCTTGGGAATGATTTGTAGGAAGATCAGCTGATGAATTTTAAAAGTAAAATTCAGGAGTGACATAAGGGTGATAGCATGGTGAGTACTGATCACAGATGATGTGAAGTATTTCTTCCAAGCATTTGGAGAAGGGTTTCTCAATAGCAGCACTACTGATATTTGGAGCTGGCTATTTCTTTCTTGTGGGCAGTTATCTTTTGCATTGTTGGATGTTTAGCAGCATCCCTGGCATCTACCCGCTAGATGCCAGTAGCATTTCCCCCCCACTCCCCCTGCCACTGTGACAACCAAAAATGTCTCCAGACATTGTTAAATGTTCCCTGGAGGCCAAAATCACCCCCACTTGAGAACTACAGATTTAGAGAGAAAAGTCTTGCACTTTTTATGGAAAGGGTGCTCACATAAACGCAGTGGAAATTAGTTCTGGAAAGTGCATCTACAGAGGCTGCTTGAACCTTGGTTTCCTTAATGCAACTGGAAAAGTCAGTTGCTTGGACAGGAAGCCAATAAGTCACTCTGCTTCCCTGCTACTTGGACAGAGTCCTGTGAGGCGTCCCGTGTAGAGATGTATACAGGCTCCAGGTACAGGGCAGTGGTCATTCCAGAACTTCAGCCAGGTCTTTTGTGTAGCGCAAGGCTGAAGGAACATCAGGGACCCCTGAATCCCCTTTCCTTTTTTTTTTTTGCCTTTGGCCATTGTTCAGAAGTAGAAGGAAAATTAAACCATAGCCCCATTGGTGGGCAGAGAGTTGTTCAGGCTTCATTGCATTTAGAGAAATGTTTCTCTTCTTTTATAGGAATCTAGACTTTACTCTCTCTTAACACTGTGTTTGGGAGATGTGTGTTGTTAAGGAGAGGAGGCATCTTCAAACCCCATGCTGGCTGGGAGGTCTCAGGAGCCCGAATCGGAATTGCAAAGCCCACCCGAGATTCTCCTACTCCAGCCGACTCTTCCACCCACCCCTGTTCCCAAGTCCTCTGTGGGTTTTATTCTAGTGTGAGTAAGGCTGACTTGGATATATAATTTTACCTTTTATTTACTCCCACATTGTAAGTGCATTTAATTAGCCCTACCATCTGGTGAATCTGCTTCATCCACATAGCCTCGTGGTCATGTGGTACAAGGAACGAGGCAGAAAGGGAAGTGTGGCTGGTTCCACATTCACCCTTTGAACCCAAGGTAGTTGCATTGTATCAAGAGGGACTGTAGACGCCAAGCTCCGGGAGGTGACCGTCAGTAGAGTGGTGTGTGATTTGTCATAGCAGTGATGGGAGAGGTGAAAGGACTCCAGGATCTGGAGACAAAACCCCCAAGAAGTCAACATAAGAGGGATGACAGCCATCCCCACATCTTCCCAATACACTCAGGAGAGGTGACACCTGGGCAGTGGGGTAGGGAGGATAAATAGAAGGTAGTCGGGTGAGTTCAGCCTATGCCAAAGTTTATGTTTCATTGTAACTGGAGTTTGAAAAAAAAAATTAAATTGGAAGATCGGCAAAAATTAAAAATCTACATAAATGGGTCACTGTGACCCAAATACCCCATAAACCTCAGGAGAAGGATTTTCTTCAGCATTCTTGCCCTCTGGCCAGAAAAATCCATTCTGAATTTTGTTTCTGAATCTGTCGATCTTAACTTCTACAAAATCATTTCCTTTTTGTTATCCCTCTAAAGGCTTTGCATCTAGAATCTGAGGAAGCTTCGGGTTACATAATTTGGCTACATTTGCCTTCAAAGCATGTCTACCTGATCAAATTCCCTGATAAACATTTTCCTTTTATATATGTCAAAGAAACAGAAATTATTTTCATTTTATTTTTATTTTTTAAAATACATTTAAACACCGCGGCATTCTATTTTGTTCAGTCATTCCCCTCCTTGCCCTTACTCTCAACTAAAACAGTTTCTCATGTTCCCTGTTTCTAAACATTTTCATTGCCTTCTTTCCATATAACACACAAAACTCCCTTTTCAGCAATATCTCTTTGGTGGTGCTGAAAGAGAAACACAGACTTTATGGTGGCAAAATGGTTGTTTTAACATTTTTCTTTTCCCTTTCTGATCATGATTATAGTTCTGCCTTTATTTTATTTGTCTGCTGAGGCTTATTAGCACCTAGTTATATTAGCTCATTCTCTAGTGAGGTGTCCCAAGAGCATTACTCCAGAACTCCTACAAGGATGTAGCTTTCCCTCTGGGAAAAGGCACGTATCCAGGAAATTTGCTAAACCGGAACCTGCTGTCCTTAAATTAGCAGACTGATCTTTTATGATACGTCCACTTAGTAAGATACAATGATCTGGATGACAGCAGAGCTTGCTTTACTCCAGCCTTGCCCCAGACAGAAAGCGTGCTTGTCCTGAGCTACAACACCAGCAAAGTAGTTGATAGAACGAGTGCAGCTAAGATTTGTGACACAAATGGAAGTCTGGGTGTTAGAAAGACTTCAAATCATGACTTTGCCACAATTAATTAATTAATTGTGACCTTGGATAGGTTACCTAACTCCTGTGAACCCCCATTTCCTCATCTGTAAAAACGCAATAAAGGTATATTCCTTGTGAACTTGTTGTAAGAATTTGAGAAAATAAATATGTGATTGTGTGTGTAGTAGGGGAAGACAGTGCAAAGATCAGCAAGAAGTTTTTTAAAAAGTGAGAAATTTGACAATATATCTAAAGTTCTGATAGTAGTGGTCCTTGGTCTATAATGTGTGTAGAGATATTGATTAAGTTTAGGTTTTGTTAAATTAAGTATGCCTGTTAAAAAATTTAAGGTGTATCAGTTAGAAATTGCATTCAGCTAATAAAAGTCTTGACTAAAGTGACTTGAACAAAATCAGAGTTGGTTTTTGTTTCACATGAATGAAATGTGGAGGTGGGCAGTTCAGGGCAGATTTGGCCACTCCTTGGTCATTAGGGGTCAGGCTCTTCTTTCTGCCCTACTATCCTTAGGGTGTGGCTTCCATCTTCAAAGTTTCCTCAGGGTGCATGATGGTTTCTAGAGTTCCAACTATCACACCCACATTCCAAGCAGGACAAAGGAGGGAAGGACAAAGGAACATAGGCCAACTGTCATTATTCTTTTAATGAGCCTTCCCAGAAGTTCCAACTAACTTCTCACATACTGTTTCCCTTCTATCTTTGAGGGAAACTCAGAAATGTAGTTTCTCAGCAAGGTTTATTTCCCAGTTTCATTGCTAAGGAATAAAGGGAGAATGGCTATCGCAGAGACATCGAGCGGGTTCTGCCATAAGGGTAACCACTAAATATTAGAGAAAGAATGAGAAACTTCCAAACAAATACAAAGGAAAATGGGGACCAAAGAAAGTCCATCGATCCAACAGATAGCGGGAATGAACAGAAGCCAAGAAAAATCATTCTAATGAATGATATACACAAAATAAGATGGAGTAAATAATTCCAGTGCTTTTTTCTGTTGTTTTTTTGTTTTTTGTTTTTATTTTTGGCTGCGTTGGGTCTTCGTTTCTGTGCGCGGGCTTTCTCTAGTTGTGGCAAGTGGGGGCCACTCTTCATCGCGGTGCACGGGCCTCTCACTATCGCGGCCTCTCCTGTTGCGGAGCACAGGCTCCAGACACGCAGGCTTAGTAGTTGTGGCTCATGGGCCTAGTTGCTCTGTGGCATGTGGGATCTTCCCAGACCAGGGCTCAAACCCGTGTCCCCTGCATTGGCAGGCAGATTCTCAACCACTGCGCCACCAGGGAAGCCCCTAATTCCAGTGTTTAAGTGTACTCATAATCAATGTGAATGGACTTAACCCACAGATGAGAACATAGATTGTCAGACAGGATAAATCAAACAAAAGTCATCCATATGCTGTTTATAAGAGACACACTTAAATTATAACAGAGGAAGTGTGAAAGCAAAGGACTGGGAAAATATGTAACAGGCAAATTCCTGTTAAAGGATAATGTTTTTAAAAGATAATATCATGATGCTTATATAAATAGAGAAGAAAACATCAAAGATTTTATTTAACTCTTTAATTAGTGAGGGAACTAGTAAGATGCTATAAAAGAGAATTCAAAGTATTACACTTTTATAGTTGAATCAGGAATGAATACACAAATAGATGCAAAATAGGTTAATATCCACAGGGTGATAATCAATTACATTTCACTGAACATAATTTTTATATCGATGGAGAAAAATTATTTGCATTGCTATCAGTTTTCTATAAAACAGCTCAAAGACAAGGAAAGGCACAAACTACAGAACCTGAAAACTCAGCGGGATGTGCTCTCAAACAATGCTTAATTTTCCATTGAAGACACCAAGGAACCTTTTGGTCTATGTTAGTCTTTCACAACGTTCCCTAGTGTCCCCTCTCCTTCTATGATCATAACAATCTCGAAGAAAGATTATTCTTTTTTTCTTTTTTTTAAAAAATTTATTTATTTATTATTTATTTTTGGTTGCATTGGGTCTTCGTTGCTGTGCGCGGGCTTTCTCTAGTTGCGGTGAGCGGGGGCCACTCCTCGTTGCGGTACGCAGGCTTCTCATTGTGGTGGCTTCTCCTGTTGTGGAGCACGGGCTCTAGGCATGCGGGCCTCAGTAGTTGTGGCTCATGGGCTCTAGAGTGCAGGCTCAGCAGTTGTGGCGCACAGGCTTAGTTGTTCCGCAGCATGGGGGATCTTCCTGGACCAGGGCTTGAACCCGTGTCCCCTGCATTGGCAGGCAGGTTCTTAACCACTGTGCCACCAGGGAAGTCCTCGAAGAAAGATTATTCTTAAGTTTGACTGGCAAGATCCAGGTCCACAGAGTAATTTGACCAACTACAAAATTAATTTTTGTCTTGAAGTTTTCATAAGGAATCCCAGAATGATCTCTTAAAAGATTTGCTTTCCTATGGCTAGGAAACCCTTGCCATCAAATTATGCCTGCAGTATCTATAAATTTGGGTGAATTTCTTTCTTCTTAAAATCTTCCAAATTTCTTAAGGTTCCTGGTCTGCCAGGAAGTAACCTTCCTCACCTCCTGTGAGGCTGGGATCCTATAAGCCAGACACCAGCCAGTTTTCCTAGGAGGGCTTTGTAAGCGTCAGCTCCATAAGCCAAGTCAACCTTAGCTCCCTAAAAGTGGTTGGTCATATCTGATGAAATAAGCATCATTCTCAAATATGGCACTCCAGGAAAGGCCCTGGTTGTACAATCAATTCATCCAGTTGTATCCTGGTAAGGAGAACAGATTCTTATTGAGCCTTTGCAAATAATTATATTGCCATGAAAAGCATGGAGAATCAGTAAGAGTTTCTGAATTCTGTGAGATCGGTGGTGATCAAATATAATTTTTAAATGTTCCATTTCAGTTTACAAAAGCAGAACCTACTAAATTTTATAGGTTACAAATAGCTTAAGAAGACAGAAAAGGGTTTATTTATACAACCAGAATATAGATCACTGAAATAAAATCAACATTCCAAAAAAATAACCACAGTGAAATTTTTCTCATCAGTTCACTCAGTCTTATGTAATTAATTCTTGTTCCCTGAGCCTTGGGTTAGTAGTCCTCTTGACTAAAAACAGTCCTGGAGATCTTGATTTGGTGCACTGGTATGGTATGAAAGTTATCTAAGAGATGCCAGCTCAGAAGCATGTACACTAGAGGCTAGGTTTTAAAGCACTGATAGCCTGAAGTACCGGGTACAGTCCTTTTCTATACTGAGAAAAGACTCTGAGACCATCCTTCTTGGTTGAAGACAAAATGGGCCTGTAGCAGGACTTCCCTGGTGGCGCAGTGGTTAAGAATCCGCCTGCCAATGCAGGGGACACGGGTTCGAGCCCTGGTCTGGGAAGATCCCACATGCTGTGGAGCAACTATGCCCATGTGCCGCAACTGCTGAAGCCCGCACGCCTAGAGCCCGCGCTCTGCAACAAGAGAAGCCACCGCAATGAGAAGCCCGTGCACCGCAACGAGGAGTGGCCCCCACTTGCCGCAACTAGAGAAAGCCTGCGTGCAGCAACGAAGACCCAATGCAGCCAAAAATAAATAAATAAATAAATTTATTTAAAGAAAAAAATTTGGCCTGTAGCTTACAGCAGAGCCTTCAGGCAAGCATCAGAGTAAAACAAAAACTGCTTGTAGATGGCAGAGACTTAAAACGGCTATGTTTAATTTATAACTAGTAACCTTCAAATGTGAAAGGTCTGATGAGGGGTGCCTAATAATAATGCAACCCACAAAGAAATTTGGTTGTTTCTATAGCATGCCAAAGAAAGATAATAACGTCACCCCCCCTGGCAAAAAAAAGTCTGTCCCTAAGGATAATGATTGAGCTTACATTCAAAGATACCTGATTCACTAAAATGGAGAAACATAATTTTATGGAGGAAAAATCTTGAGATATAACATAATGATCATAAAACATAATATACCAAGAATAGCAAGTAAAGAGATTCAGGAGTAGGGTCCAGACCTCTGTATTTTTATAAAACTCCATAGGTAAGTTTGATGTGCATTCCCATTTGACAACCACTGGCCCAGTAGACACCAGGTTCAAATTAAAGAAATAAGACTATGGCCAGGCCAAGGTAACATGTTAATTACTGAAATTATGATTGAGACTATACTGTTGTATAACTATACTGTTGTTGTCGAATGTCATCAGGCAAAGTATTGCCAGGACTCTGATAAATACAGGAAAACACGACACATCTATTTCATAAGAGTTTTGATCAGTATTTTCCTTGAGGATAAAAACAGAACATGGACAGACAGGGCATTGACAAATCTCCAGGGATTTCCTGGAAAGCATACCATTTCTGAAATATTTATATTAACAATAGTTTATCTGTACAAGTTTAACCTAGGGAAAGCTGAGCTCCTCTTCTGATCTGACAACTCTACTCATGCAAGTCCTACAATAGTAATGCATTAAACAAATCTAGCGCCTCTCTTTTTATAAAGTGAAAGAACAAGGCTTTGTGACTTCCAGGGCTCCTCTAGGGAATCTCAAGATTGTTTTAGATGTAAAAGACATCTTGATTTTCTGTACACTTTAAAATGGTTAAAATGGTAAGTTTTATATTATGTATATTTTACCACAATAAAAAGATTAAAAAAAAATTTTTAATTACAATTAAAGAATGCCCCCCCCGCCCTGAATCCTGATTTTATTTTACTTTTTCTAAATTTAAGATCTAATTTTTGGGGAAATGAAAATAAATAAAATAAAAAACTTATCAGAAGATATTTGGATACTTAATTAAGATGGGATCATGGATGACTTAGAAACAATAATTGATTACCTATTTAATTAGAGTCACAATAAAGCATTTAAAAATAAACATAAATGGTAACAGGATTTTAAAAAATCTATGTTCTTTCACAAGTGAAGAACCTTGGTTCTTTTTCCTCCTTAAATAATCAAGAATATAGTAAAGTCAACATAAAGCACAGGAAATCATTCTGGTAAAACCCAGAATCTTTGGTTACACAGCAGGTAATGATAACCTTTACATTGTAGGCTGAGGCATTACTCAGTAAATAAGGCAACAAGCCTACCAAAATTGGGCAAACTTTGCTAAGATTTTAACACATTACAGAGCTACTTTTCAGACTCGAGTATTATAAACTAAGGCAAATAAAATGTAATTTCCAAGTTCTGTCCTTCATTATCCTTTTTCCTATTCTGAAACAGACTGACATTTTACTTTAGAACAGATCTTAGGGGGGCTGCAAGGTCAAAACTAATTTTATTATAACACTAAGATGTTATCTATGTTAACATGCAATGCATTAATCATTGCTGTTGGCAAATGAATCAATATGTATTTTTAAAAGTTCTCAGTTGCCACCTTTAATACAGTAAATGTCAATAGTTATAACCCACATAAACAAAAGTCGCTGGGGCCCTCAATAAATCATGAGTGTACAAAAGGGCCCAGAAACTAACAAACAAAAGAAGTCTAAGAAGTACTGCCTTAGGATAAATTTATTCCTTTTCCTTGGAAAACAAAAGCACATCTACAGTTGTACATCTATTTATGATAAAAAACTCTCTAGAAAGTGGGCATAGAGGGAACCTACCTCAACACAGTAAAGGCCACATATGACAAGCCCAGAGCTAACATCATACTCAGTGGTGAAAAGCTGAAAGCATTTCTTCTGAGGTCAGGAACAAGACAAGGATACCCCCTCCTGCCATGTTTATTCAACATAGTCTTGGAAGTCCTAGCCACAGCAATCAGAGAAGAAAGAAATAAAAGGAATCCAAACTGGAAAGGAAGAAATAAAATTGTCACTGTTTGAAGATGATGTGATACTATACATAGAAAATCCTAAAGATGCCACCAAAAAAAACTACCAGAGCTCATCAATGAATTCAGTAGAGTTGCAGGATACAAAATTAATATACAGAAATCTGTTGCATTACTATACACTAACAACGAACTATCAGAAAGAGAAATTAAGGAAACAACCTCATTTACAATTGCATCAAAAAGAATAAAATACCTAAGAATAAACCTGCCTAAGGAGGTAAAAGATCTGTACTAGGAAAAGTATAAGACACTAATGAAAGAAATTGAAGATGACACAAACAGATGGAAAGATATACCGTGTTTAACCCACACACTTATGGTCAATTAATCTATGACAAAGGAGGCAAGAACATACAATGGAGAAAAGACAGTCTCTTCAATAAGTGATGCCGGGAAAACTGGACAGCTACACATAAAAGAATGTAATTAGAATATTTTCTAACAACATAAACAAAAATAAACTAAAAATGGATTAAAGACCTAAACGTGAGACCAGAAACCATAAAACTCCTAGAAGGAAACATAGGCATCACACTCTTTGACATAAATCATAGCAATGTTTTTTCAATTTGTCGCCTAAGGCAAAGGAAACAGAAGCAAAAATTTAAAAATGGGAACTAATTAAATTTAAAAGCTTTTGCACAGCAAAGGAATCCATTGACAAATGAAAAGACAACCTACTGAATAGGAGAAAGAATTTGCAAATGATATGACTGATATGGGGTTAATATCCAAAAATGTATAATCCATAAATAGTTCATACAACTCAACATCAAAAAAACAAACAACCTGATTTAAAAATGGGCAGAAGGGGTCTTCCCTGGTGATCCAGCAGTAAGACTCCATGGTCCCAATGCAGGCGGCCCGGGTTCAATCCCTGGTAAGGGAACTAGATCCCACGTGCATGCCGCAACTAAAGATCCCGCACGCCACAACTAAAGATCCCACACGCCACAACTAAAACCCAGTGCAGCCAAATAAATAAATAAATATTTTTAAAAATAATAAAAATAAAAACGGGCAGAAGACCTGAATCGATATTTTTGCAAAGAAGACATACAGATGGCCAACAGGCACATGAAAAACTGCTCAATATCATATATCATCAGAGAAACGCAAATCGAAACCACAATGAGATATCACCTCACATCTGTCAGAATGGCTACCATCAAAAAGTCTACAAATAACAAATGTTGGTGAGGATGTGGAGAAAAGGGAACCCGAGAACACTGTTGGTGGGAATGTAAATTGGTGCAGTCACCATGGAAAACATTATGGAGGTTCCTCAAAAAACTAAAAATAGAACTACCATATGACCCAGCAATTACACTCCTGGGTATATATCTGAAGAAAACAAAAACACTTATTTGGAAAGATACATGCACCCCAATGTTCACAGCAGCACTATTTACAATTGCCAAGATATGGAAGCAACCTAAGTGTCCATCAACAGATGAATGGATAAAGATCATGTGGTGTATATATATACAGTGTAATAGTACTCAGCCATAAAAAAAGAATGCAATTTTGTCATTTGCAGCAACATGGATGGGCCTAGAGGGTATTATGCTTAGTGAAATAAGTCAGACTGATAAAGACAAATACTGTATGATATTTCTTATATGTGGAAGCTAAAAAACAAAACAAGCTAGTGAACATAACACAAAAGAAACAGACTCACAGATAAGAGAAGAAACTAGTGGTTATCATCAGTGGGGAAAGGAAAGGGAGGAGGAGTAAGATAGAGGTAGGGGACTAAGAGGTACAAATTACCGTGTATAAAATAAATAAGCTATAAGTATGTATTGTACAGCACAGGGAATATAGCCAATATTTTATAATAACTCTAAATGGAGTATAAACTTTAAAAATTGTGAATCACTATGTTGTACACCTGAAACATGTAATACTGTAAATCAACTATACCTCAATTTTTAAAAAGCACATACAGGTGTATTTCTTTGTCGCTATTGTTCTTAGTGTAGCCTCAATAACTCTTTTTTTTCTTTTCTTTTCTTTTTTTTTGGCTGTGTTGTACGACATTTGGGATCTTAGTTCCCTGACCAGGGATCAAACACGTGCCCCCTGTATTGGGAGCATGGAGTCTTAACCACTGAACTGCCAGGGAAGTCCCAATAACTCATATTAATTAAACTTTAAACCACAATAATTAACTTCCATTTATAATGACCCAAAGATGTATCCTCTCTGTAGCATACGAAAATAAGAAGCAAAGTATATAAAATTAAATAGTGGTTACTAGTCAACATTTTGGTATTCTAACTTACCTGGTTGTACGTACCAGAAAGCCAAACCAGCTTAAGCAAAAAAGAAATACACGGGGTCCGGTAACTGAGAAGTTTAGGAGTTGAATAACTTTGGCATGGTTGACTCTAGCTGCTCAAATAAAGTGACTGGGCATCTGTCTCTTTTCATCTCTTGGTTCTGTTTTCCTCTGAGCTGGCCTTGTTCTTCAGAGCCATCTGCCTTCTCGTGATGAAAAGAAAGTCCCTAGCAGCACTAAGCTCACATGATCCTTAGTGTCTCACAGCTCAGAAAATGGAGATTCAGGTCATCTCTTTTAGTATCTGATTATTCTCCCTAAAAGGTCCTTAAGTAGCTCTACTTGGAGCAGAAGCCCATCCCTGGGCCAATAGCTGACTCCAGAGGTCTGGGATACTCCAAATGCTCAGCCTGGACCACCTGCCCACCCCTGTGATCATTTAGAATAGGGAGCAGGTGTTCTCTGCCCCAAGCATGATGCTCACTGTTTTCATGAAAAGGCAGTCTTGAAACTTCAGCAGGGCGCCATGGAAGCCTATGAGCAGGTCCAAAAGGAGCCCCTGAAGCTGAAAGGCGTTGCAGAGCTCAGAGTGACTAAGCGGAAGAAGAAAAAGAACAAAGACAAGGCGAAACTCCTGTAAGCGATGGGAACGAGCAAAAAGAACGAGGAGGAGAAGTGGCGCAGCCTGGACAAGCGGACACTGGCCCAGGTGGCCTCTGAGAAGCAGCAGGAGAAATGGCAAATGGAAAGGATCCTGAAGAAAGCATCCAAAACCCACAAGCAGAGGGTAGAAGACTTCAACAGACACCTGGACACACTCACGGAGCACTATGACATTCCTAAAGTTAGCTGAACAAAGTAGCCTCCCCATCCGGGGTACGGAGTAGCATCGAGGAGAAGCAGAAGGCAAAGTTGGGATTATGTTTGGTGCCTTTGGCATCTTCTAGAAATGTTCTCTTACACACATCCTTACGTCTTCTGCTTGAGACAGTGCTTTTCAAAGCTGTATGTCCTCATTCTGGAACTTGATTAAAGTAAGACTGTCCTTTTACTCTATTTTGATTTCTCGGTAGCACATAGAAGAGAAAGCTTTTTAGCTTGGAAAGTTTGCCCAGAGATTAAGGTTATTTCTGTGTAAGTGCTGTGGAAAAGTGTTTTTACCCCCGAGTTGCATCTGACTCTTTGACAGCTAGCCAGCTGGCTTTGCCTAGATGAAACCAACTCCAGGGGACAAGGAGCTAATGCCAGCGTGGCCTGCAGCATGTAGACCGCTGTAGGGCCCTGCAGGGGCTGCCTTTCCAAGCTCCCTCTAGCTTGGGGCTCATGCTCTCTCGTCCAGGGTCCAAGGAAGCCACTTGTAGCTTCGTGGCCTTCAGACTACCTCCTCAGCCACCTGGCCACTGAGACAATGTGGCCTGGGAAACAGAACAACCACCTAAGGCAAGGATGGAACGTACGTCTTGTCCCTTTCTGAAGCTGTGGCCAGTGTGTAGCCTCTTCCCCCAATGTCCCCATTCCAGACATGTCTAGTGGGTGTTGCCATGGCAGACACTGCCAGTTGAGCACAGCATTCTTTGTAATGGAACCCAGACACAACCTGCCTTCTTACCCTCCACCCTGGGCTCCAAGCAGCTGCCCGTATTTATTCAGAGTTGGCACATAACGTGTTTGGCGTTCCTGGCCTCAGGACACCTCAGGGGTGATGGGACCAAGGCAGAGCTCCAGAACAGACAGACATGGGTGCAGTTGAAAGGAAGGACTCAGGTTCCCATGCTGGAGAGCCAGGATCTTTGAGGGCCTATGTGTACCCACCAGATGCGGATCAAATTGCATATGCTATTGGGAGGAAGTGTGTTGACATAGATGTTGAAAGAATAAGAAAGTCAGAAAAGAAAAACCAAGTGTTGGGTTTGGGACTGTCATATGTGAAAGGCAGAATAAGACAAAAAAGTTATTAAAAAAAAAGAAAAGGCAGCCTTGTTTAGCGGAAAGAACACTAGACTGATATTCAAAATACCTTGGTTTTGCTTCTGGCTCTGCCACCTCCTAACTGTGTGACCTTGGGCAGGCAATTTCACTTCCTCAGACACCAGTATTTTGTGGTGTAGAATGAATGGGTTGGATTAGATGATTCCAGATTTAAATGTCTATAAATGTGTTTCATTAATTCAGAAGGAATCAAGGTTTATTTGTCTATTTGGGGGCTCAAAACAAGATGTAGAAGTAAGTTCTAGCAGTCCTAGTCAATAACAGAAACTTATTCAAGCTAGGTTAAGCAAAAGAAAAATACGTCAGGAGAACTTTGTACAAAAATCCAGAGTATCTCACAGAACCCAAGGACAGAAGTGGACGTCACGAAAGCCAAGCAGCAGGAACTAGAAAACTACCAGGAACTATTATTTTCTCTCAGTCTCTGTCTCAGTCTCTGTCTCTCCCTCTCCCTTCCTTCCTCCCTCTTGCTCTCTCTCTCTCTCTCTAACCAGATCATTTTCCCCCCTTTTCCCTTTATTTTGCACATCAGTTCCGTTCTCCTCTTTCTTTTTTTCTTTTTTCTTTTTTCCGTTCTCCTCTTTAAATGTCTACTTTCTCTGCTTCTCCCGGCATGTGGATGAGAATGGTTTTCCATGATGGCAGCTTCTGCTCTTCAGTTTCCATAACCCTCATTCCAGCTAAAAGGCACAATCATCCCTGAATCTCACCTCCAAGTCTGATTGCCTCACCTCAGGTCAGGTGTCCATTTGTGGCCAGCAAAGCAGGGTCATCAATCATAAACATGGTTGCCTCATGGAGATGGAGATGTTCTCAATGAAATGGGTGTACTGAACTGGGAAGACACCCCCAAAGGTATCTATTTCAACAGTTAGGGTAATTTTTTTTTACAGACAAGTGCAAGGTACTATTGTTAAGAAAGAAGAACTCAACAAGAAATAACAAATGTCAGAGAGGATGTGGAGAAAAAGGAACTTTTGTACACTGTTGGTGGGAATGTAAATTGGTGCAGCCACTATGGAAAACAGCATGTAAGTTCCTTAAAAAATTAAAAATAGAACTACCATATGATCTAGCAACTCCATTTCTGGGTACTTATCTGAAGAAAATGAAAATACTAACTTGAAAAGATATATGAACCCTCATGTTCATTGCAGCATTATTTATAATAGCTAAGACATGGAAGCAGTCTAAGTGTCCATCAATGGATGAATGGATAAAGAAGATGTCATACACACACAGACGTATATACACACACAATGGAATTTTATTCAGCCATGAAAAAGAAGGACCTCTTGCCACTTTTGACCACATGGACGGACCTTGAGGACATTATGCTAAGTGAAATAAGACAGACAGAGAAAGACAAATTCCATATGATCTCACTAATATGCTGAATCAAAAAAGCAAGTGAAACGGCTCATAGATACTGAGAACAGATTGGTGGTTGCCAGAGGTGGGGGGCGCGGGGAGTGGGTGAAATGGGTCAAAGTGTGGTCAAAAGTACAAACTTCCAGTTATAAAATAAATAAGTCCTGGGGATGTACAGCATGGTGGCTTCAGTTAATAATACTGTATTGTATATTTGAAAGCTGCTAAGAGAGTAGAGCTTAAAAGTTCTCATTACACACACACACAAATTGTAGCTACATGTGGTGAAGGATATTCACCAGACTTATTGTGGTGATCTTTTCACAATACTTGTATATACAGAAATCAAATAATTATGTTGTACACTGAAAACTAATATAATGTTATATGTCAATTATATCTCAATTTTTTAAAAAGGAAAAAGAAAGAACTTTACAACTATAAGGCTTTTAGATAGATAAACATGAGTTAAAAGAAAAAAACTTCTTGGAAGCGGATGGATTCATAGAGTATAGGAAACTGAGCATGAGTCATAATAACACCATTTTAAAAATGCAGTAGGAAAAAAAACACAGTGGGAAGTGTAACCAAAAGTATAACATAAATAGTTTTAGGGTCTTGTATGATTTATATATATTTGGCAATGAGGATTCTGATATATCAATATGTGGATCTGGTGGTATTTCTTTTCTGAACTCAATTAGAAAACCAGATGGATCAATTTCCAACAGCAGCTCCCAAGCGAATATGTTCTGATCCCACCTCTTAGAAGAAAGGCCATCTGACGGAATGCCCAGGTAGAATCACAAGGCATTTCATACTGATATCCTCATTTCTGGTCATACCTGTTATAGTTATTTATAGATAAATATTTATATTATATATAGAGAGAAATAAATCTGGAGATTTCATAGAAATGGCATCATATAATATGTGTGGTCTTTCGTGTCTGGCTTCTTCCATTTAGTACAGATATGCCACATTTTTTTATCCATTCATCAGCTGATGGACATTTGGGTTGTTTCCACCTTTTGGCTATTGTGAATAGTGCTGCTGTGAATATTTGTGTATGAGCTCTTGTTTGAACACCTGTTTTCAATTCTTTTGGGTATACACCCAGGAATGGAATTGCTGGGTCATATGATAATTCTATGTTTAACTTATTAAGAAACTGCCAAAATGTTTTCCAGAGCGGCCATACCATTTTACATTCTCACCAGGGTTACATGATGAGGGTTATAATTTCTCCACATCCTGGCCAACATTTCTTTTCCGTTTTTTGACTACAGCTAACCTAGTGAGTATGACGAGGGAATCTCAAGGTGGTTTTGAGTTGCCTTTCTCTAATAACTAAGTTCTTAGGTTTTTGATTGCACAGAAAAGATTGTTTACTCTCAGAGGCATGGATTGTACCTTAGAGGTTTAATATTCTCAGGGCTGAGAATACAGTAGGTGATTTAATTATTACCTGTTGACAAATATTTCATTTGGCAAACATTTACAAGCAGAGTCTGGGCTTCGTGTGAGCTCAGCACCAATCAAAAAGAGTTCTATTTAGCTTCAGGAGGTCAAAAGATCAGAGCACATGGATACATTCTAAAGACTCTATGACAACAGGCCCCTAAGAAGGCAAATTCACACCTCAACATGACGCAGCAATGGAAGCTTTAGAAGCAATCTGATCCATTGAACCAAATGGTGGCTGAAGGTCAATTACAATTAAAATTGGTATTGGCTTCTGTTTTCATCTCCCTTTTCATTTTTAATAAAATGTGTCTTGGCAGAAATCTCTTAAGGCAGATGGGTGCCCACTTTGTAGAGGTGTATGGTGGGTTAATGTGAGCCAAACACTTCATGATGATAAGACGTCCGCTGCAACTGAAGAGTCAGGTGCTCTTATTAATGAGACTTTTAATTCTGAGCATTTACTCCATGCAAGATCCTGTCCCAGGCAATTTATTAATAGCTGAGAACGTAATGCGCAGCTTTCAGACATTATCTCAATCTTAATAAATAGCTCTTTCCTCCGCTGCAGCACTGGTTCTGTCTGGGCTCAGATCTGAGCTCTGCCCCTTACTAGCTATGAGATTTAACCTCGGTGAACATCAATTTCCTTCTCTGTAAAGATGGAAATTAAAATGCCCATCTCTTAGGTTGTTTTTAGGACGAGCTAGGATAACCTGGTTAACTTACTACAATGTCTGGTACCTGGAGAGAAGTTAATAATGTTAGCTCTCTTTGCCTTCATTTAGAAGTAGGGATATTATAGATATTATTCCTCCTACTTTGTAGATGGGAGAAATGAGGCACAAGCCTCACAGTGAATGAGTCATCATCCTGTATGCCCAGCTCACAGCCATTTCCAGCTACCTGAGGACTGCACCCTGAACCAGGGTGATGGACCACAGCAGTCATGTTTGTACCACAGGCACAGCCTTCAGGTCACTGCTGATTGAATTGAGGGAGACAGACATGGGATTAAAGTGGGTCAATCAGATTCTTGTGTAAGAATTTGGAATTGAGACCAAGAGACAGAAAGTTAGAATCTGTATGTGGTTAGAACTGTGTCACATAATTTAGGATCTTGATGCCTCTATATTCTGGCATATGGATGGGGGAGTGCAGGAAGTTGGTCCTCAGAGAGAGAAGACGGAAGTAGATGTGCAGAAAGAAGCAGCAATGAGAGCCGAGAAGAGACCCCAGTGGTTTTCCAGTATTTGGTTCTAGTATTTTCTGAGCCCAGCTCACACCTTTTCCCTTGGATTCCATGAGACACCCACCTACAGACTTATAATAAATTCCCTCAGGTCTCTTCTTGGAGTTTGGTGGGCAAGATTTTCACAGGCCACCAAACTCCAGTGAGCAAGTGACTGAACTTTATTTTCTGTAACATGATTACATTTGAGTTCTCATTCCACCTGCTGGCAGAAAAGCAATCAAGTTCAGCTCCAGGTAAACTCAGTCATTTCAGCATTTTTTTTGGCATTTTAGGTTTCACTCAATTCAGGGTATCTTCACACATTTCCTTCTCACCATAGTGTCATCTCCAGACTTCTTGGGCATCCTTCTTGCCATCAAGAGGAGGCATTTAGCCCATGCTCACCTCCCTGGAGAGAGGTGTTACCGCGGTGCGATGCATTCCATCTGCTCTGGGGTCATCACGTCCTTGCAGCCACTCTCCAGCCACCTGATTCTGCACCACAGCCCTCTACAGCTCTTTGCTCACTGTCAGACACTTTTGTGCCCCTTTTTAGGAACTCACTAGCATCCAAATCTTTTTATATCTTTTTATTTTTAATAAAAATGGTTTTGAAAAAATCTGAACAATCTTTAATCTGCAGGAAGTAGAGCCTTGTAGTTATTCTTCTTATTTCTTTCTAATATCTTGCTTGCAACATAAACTTTGTGCATTGATCTTATGGGCGGAGAGTCTTTGGAAACTTGAAATTCCTTTTTCTTTCAAAAATCCTGGCTGTTGTAAATCAAAAGTGTTAGATTTTAAGACAATTGTTTCTACTATAAATTTCAAGAGCCGAAGTTGGAACTAATCTGAGTTTTAAGAACCTAATTTGGAACTCAAATCCATTTGGCTGAGATACTGCATAGTGGTGACTTAACTGGGGAGGGCCAAGGAGTAACTTATAGGAAATGCACATTTTGTCATGCTGCATGGATTTGCGTTGATTTCTTGATTACTGTGAGCTGGATAAACACTGGCTTCCCAAGAATGCTTTCCATCCTTTGACCCTGTCTGCCTTTTAGAATTTCCAGGATTATCTCCTCTGTAATGTTCCATCTGCTTTCCACAATCCTTGTGTCACTTGGTGCACAGATACTGGTGGGCACATGGAAAGGGTGAGCCAAAGTTAGACCTGCATTTTCAAGACCACGTGAAACCCAACGCTCATTCTCCTGAAGCCAGGCTGCTTTTAGAAAGAGAGAAGAGGAATGCCATTCCATCACGCATGCTTATCATTCCCCAACTTTGGTTTCAAACCATCTTTATACCCTGGCCCATGGAGAAACTTGCCATTAAATTCTGTTCTCTCACAGCCCTTATATAGCAACTCTGTTGGGGACCACTTCAGACATTCCAAGCTTCACTAAGACAGCAATTTTCTAATAAGAAAGCTAGAATGGGGGAGCATCTAAGATTTAGTTGCAGCAAATTGGAGACCAGACAATATAATCAACTTATTCAGAATAGTCAGTGAAAATCAGCTCTATGGGAGAGACACAACATTGTCATGCTTTAAATGCAATGCATCTATCAGTTAGGATTATAGGGGTCTCAGAGTAAGTATTCCCTTTGTTACTTCTAGGTCACGGGGTACAGAAAAGTAAATTTAATGAATTTTAATGATATAATAAAAATATAATATCACATGAAAAAAGTAGTAAACAGATATACACATATGAATCCAGTTATTCATATATATATATATATATATATATACACACATATATGTGTATCTAGACACATATAAGAATAAAAGATGGAAGCAGTAAACAGTGATCACTTCTAGGTAGTGGTATCATGGGTAGTTTACATTTTCCTCCTAACATTTTAACACATGGCCCAAATTTTTCATTATTCTTATCAAGAGAAAATAATTAACATCATCCTTTTTTAAAGCGTGAAATGGGACTTCCAATCTCATAAGATAAAATGAGGGGAAATGATAATCTGAAAGCTCTCCTGCCACATTGCCTAGAAATGCTTGATAAAATATAGCAAAAGTTATTTTAAATCCCTGAGTGAACTAGTAAAAGAGAAGGGAAGGCCCAGGTGTGTCAGTTAGAAATAGGAAAGCCAGTGGCAAGGATGTGAGATGCTGCTGCAACTGGGATTGGGGCCTGGATCCCTGAATAAAGCAGTTTTTAAAGGGTTGTACTCTCATTGAAAGAGTAGATTAGGAAAAATATCAATCCACTGGCATAGGGACAAAAAGGTATTTGTATGCTTTTCTCTGGGTGGGAAAAATGTCCATCTGAGAAACAAAATCTCCAGGTTTGTTTCTACTCCAACTTTGGAGGTTTAAATTTGCAGATGATCCAGGAAACATGATTCTAACTGACCTCCAAGGCGATAAAATGACCAAAAACTTGGTCCAGATATGGTGATCTCTCCGTAGCAAACTCAAAACAGCTCTTGAGAGATACACCCCAAACCTAGGCCACAGGGGAGTCTCACAGAAAAACAGCCTTCTCTAAAGATGAGCTCACAAACAAAAATGATGAAATACAGAAGGACAAAATCCTCCATGAGAGTCAGCAGACACAATAAGTAGCACCAAAAGATTCCCTAAAACTCTGCATAATAGAATGACAATTTGTTTTTGTTGTTGTTTGTTTGTTCGTTTGAGTACAGGAGTGGCATGATCTGATGTAATATTCCACTGTATATACGTGACACATCTAGAATGACAATTTGAAAGAGAATGTAAAATAATCACCTTTAAAAGTCTTAAAAGGCCTGAACGATGTAATTAAAACACCAAGGGACTTCCCTGGTGGCACAGTGGTTAAGAATCCATCTGCCAATGCAGGGGACATGGGTTCGAGCCCTGGTCTGGGAAGATCCCACATGCCGCGGAGCAACTAAGCCCGTGCGCCACAACTACTGAGCCTGAGCCTGCGAGTCACAACTACTGAAGCCCACGTGCCTAGAGCCCGTGCTCTGCAACGAGAGAAGCCACCTCAGTGAGAAGCCCACGCACCGCAACGAAGAGTAGCCCCCGCTCGCCGCAACTAGAGAAAGCCCGCATGGAGCAACGAAGACCCAACGCAGCCAAAAATTAATTAATTAATTAATTATTTTTAAAAAAGGGTTTGTTTAAAAAAAAAACAAAACACCAAAAAAAGAACAAGTCCTATGAAAGGCACTTTGCATGACAGTTATGAGCACAAAATCTGGAGCTAAACTGCTAGGTTCAAATCCCAGCCCTATCACCCATTAGCTGGATGGTACCACCTATTAGCTTGATTTCTTGATTACTGTGAGCTGAAAACCCTGGTCTCCCAAGAATGCCTTCCATCCTTTGACCTTGCCTGCCTCTTAGAATTTCCAGGATTATCTCCTCTGTAATGTTCAGTCTGCGTTCCACAATCATGTCAATTGGGGTGAGTCACTTAATATTTCTGTGCCTCAGGTCTCTCCTCTATAAAATGGGAATATTAATGGTACTTACGTCAATGGGGTGTTGTGAGGATTAAATGTGTTAATATATGTAAAGTGCTTAGAAAACTGCCTATCAAACTATATCACGATCTATATACAGAGAGATGGAAGTGGATAGATATAGACATAGTTATATATTGTATCAGTATATATATAATATATATTCTAAATGTTTATATACTAAATCCATGAATTTAAAAATAGACTCAGATATCAGACACAAAAACCCAGCCATACACTGTTCATAACAAGGACACTTAAAATCTAATAACTCAGAAAGACTAAAAAAAAAATGAAATAGCAAAAAAATTATACCAGGTAAATACACATTTTTTAAAAATTGAGAGCACATACTCAGTAGCAACAACAGAGGCCAGAAGACAGTAATTATGTTGATATTAGACAAGAACGACTTTGAAATTTAAAAATTTTTTTAGATAAAGAAGGTCACTGCAAAATGAAAACATGAACAATTCACCAGGAATATTCAACAGTTCTGATGTTCTAAGCACCAAATAATATAGCATAATTGACAGAATGACATGGTAAAAATGGACAAATTCACATTTAGAATGTGGCAGGCAAAAATAGAATATGGAAGATTTGAACAACACAATTTACATGACTCAGTGTATACCAAAAAAGTCAAGGTTTTCTGAATACAATGTACTACAATTTGAAATTAGTTAACTAGATAACTCAAAAAAACATTAAAAACACACTTCTAAATAGTTTCTTTGTCAAGAAAGAGACTTTAAGGGAAATAAATACATATTTATCACTAAAGGACAATGACAATAACACATAATAATACATGTGGGATGCAGCTAAAGCAGACCTTGAGTCACTTATGACCTTAATTGCATACATTAGAAAGGAAGAAAGCCCAAAAAGTAATAAGAGAAATGTCCATCTTCCAGTTGTAAAACAAATATGACAAACCCCAAAAAGTAGAAGCTAGGAACTAGTAAAAATCAAAACAGAAATGAATGAAAAAAAAAAAAACAAAAGTTGTTTTTAAAAACGTTAAAATAAGATGACACTGAATAGCCGAAACAATCTTGAAAAAGAATGAAGTTGGGGGGACTTCCCTGGTGGTCCAGTGGTAAAGAATCTGCCTTACAATGTGTGTTTGATCCCTGGTCAGGGAACTAAGATCCCACATGTCTCAGGGCAACTAAACCCACGTGACACAACTACTGAGCCCGTGTGCCTCAACTAGAGCCCGTGTGCCGCAAACTACAGAGCCCACGTGCCCTGGAGCCTGCGCGCTACAACCAAAGAGAAAACCTGCATGCCACAACTAGAGAGAAGCCCGCGCACCACAACGAAGAGCCTGTGTGCCGCAATGAAAGATCCCGCATGCATCAAGGAAGATCCCGCGTGCTACAACTAAGACCCAATGCAGCCAAAAATAAATAAATAAATACATAAAAAATAAATCTTAAAAAAAAAAGAACGAAGTTGGGGGAATTACTCTTTCCAATTTCAAAATTTACTACAAAGCTCTGGAAATCAAGATAGTGTGGCATTAATAAACTGTTATATTAATGGTCAATCAATTTTTAACAAACATGCCAAGAAAATGCAATGGGGAAAGAATAGTTTTTTCCACAGATGGTGCTGGGACAACTAGATATCCACATGAAAAAGGATGAAAGTGGACCCCTATCTTACATTATATATAAAAAATTAACTCAAAATGGATCAGAGATCTAAAAATATAAATTTCTTAGATGAAAGCATAAGAGTAAATCTTCATGATTTTAGACTATGACTTCTTAGATACAATACCAAAAGCACAAGCAATAAAATAAAAAGTTTGATAAATTGGACTTTATCAAAATTAAAGAATTCTGAGTTTCAAATGATAACACCAAAAAAGTGAAAAGACAACACACAGACTGCAAAAAAACATTTGAAAGTCATATATCTGGAAAGGGACTGTACCCAGAATATATAAAGAACACTTACAACTCAATAATATAAAAATAAATAACTCAATTAAAATTGGGCAAACGATTTGAATAGACATTTCTCTAGTGAAGATATACAAATGGCCAGTAAGCATATGAAAAGATGCTCAACATCATAAGTCATTAGGGAAATCAAATTATTTGCAAATCAAAATGATGAGATACCTCTGTGCATCCACTAAGATGGCTATAGTAATAAAAGAATAATAATAACAAGTGTTGGTGAAGATGTGGAGAAATTGTAACCCTCATTCATGGCTGGTAAATCAGAAAATGATGCAACCACTTTAGAAAACAGCTTAATGTGAAATATGGAGTTACCAGTTACCATAGGACCAAGCAATTCTGCTTCTAGATATATATCCAAGAGAAATGAAAACGTTTGTCCACACGAATACTGGTACACAAGTATTCATAGCGGCATTATTCATAACAGACAAAAAATGGAAACAATCCAAATGCCCATCAACTGGTAAATGGATAAACAAAACGTGGCACATCCAAACAACAGAATACTTTTCAGCAATAAATAAAGC
The DNA here is from genome assembly GCF_028564815.1 of Eubalaena glacialis. NCBI lineage: Eukaryota > Metazoa > Chordata > Mammalia > Artiodactyla > Balaenidae > Eubalaena > Eubalaena glacialis. The sequence goes on along the minus strand of NC_083723.1, from coordinate 81,618,309 downwards.
AGAATAAAGTACTGATGTATACTACAATATGGATGAATCTCAAAAACATGCTAAGTGAAAGAAGCCAGTCATGAAAGACCAAATATTGTATAATTCTATTTATATGAGATTCAGAATAGGAAAATCCATGGAGATGAAAAGCAGATTACTTGTTCCCTAGGGCTGGAGGATGGAGGCATGGGGAATGATTGCTTAATGGGCACAGGGTTATTTTTGAGGGTGATAAAAATTTTTTTAAATTAGATTATGGTGAGGACTATGTAGCTCTGTAAATATGATAAAAACCATTTAATTGTGCACTTTAAATGAGTGAACTTTACGGTATGTAAATATGATTGCATTTTGAAAAATTAAATAAGATGAGATAAATGCAATGTGCTATACTGGGTTGGATCCTGAAAGAGAATCCTGGAACAGAAAAGGAACACAATGAAATAATTGGTAAAGTCTGAGTAATCTTTGTACTAACATTAGGGATGATGGGTGATAATAATACAGGAGTTCTGTATTAACTTTGCAACTTTCCTATAAATCTGAAATTATTCCAAAATGAAAGTAAACAGAACCATGGCAAACCTTTAGTGCGCTTGATCTAGAGATATGGGGCGGGGGGGGGGGGCGGGTAGAGGAGGCACAAATAAATAGTTAGGAGTGACACATAGGATATAAACTATAAACAGTGGAGGTGTAAACCTAATACTAAGAACTACTGTGTACTACTGCTGTGCAAGGTAGGTTCCTTCACTGTCACCACCTGAAAGTTCTCTGGGCTCAGGATGACTTCCACAATGTGACACAGTTTGAGATAAGGAACAGGCCCTATTGGGGGAAACCTACAACACAAGGGTCAGCAGAAGAGACGAGAAATGTGGCTCACTGTCTTCCCATCACTGCATGGAGAGTCATGTCAGGACCTGAGCGTGTGTCAGTGGGAGGCAAACGACTGCTTGGCAGAGTGATCTGGGTTCAAGTGCTTGATGTTTATAGCAGCTGCTGAGAAAGCCAGTTGCCCAGCACCTGGAAACCTGGGGTTGGGGTTGTGGGCTGTGGGAAGCTGCAGGCGCTCCTGCAAAAGGGAGGGAGCTACTGATCCAGTGGGAAGCTGATTTTGGGTGTGATCCCTCCCTCTAGGAGAAGGTGGTACAGGTGTAGCTGGCTTCTTGTCCAGTCTACCCAGAGTAAGCTCTCAGGGTTACTTTTGCACGGTTGTACTTGACACTCAGAACCAGTAAATTGAAAATATACACAAAATGCATGGTTTCTTAGAAAAATACAACTTAATAAAACCACTCAAGAAGAAATATAATTTTGGCTTAGATTTATAACTTGAACCAGGAGTTTTAAAATCCACCTTCCTCTCTTAACAAGAAAGAAAAGGAAGAAAGAAAGAATAAAACAGCCCATTAAGCCCAGAAGACTTTACCAGACACGAACTTCAAAGAACAGATCACTGTTTTCTCAAACAAACTGTTCCAGTGAATACAAAATGAGGGAACACTGCTCACCTCATTCTATGAAATAAAATAATTCTGATGGCAAAATCAGATAAGGAAGGTATGAGAAAGTAATAATTAAAGGCTAATCTCACTTCCAAATATAGATGCAAAAATCCTAAATAAAATTTAGTCACATGAATCCAGAAATGCCTATTAAAAATATATCATTACCAAGTTGGAGTCATCTTAGGAATGCAAAGATGATTAAAATTAGATAGTCTATTAAGAAGATTTATTATATTAACTGGTTAAAGGAGAGAAGCATATGATCATCTCAATACATGTAGGAAAACTTTTGATAATATTCAACCTTGTTTCACAAATATCCATAGCAAACTAGAGTAGAAAGCAAATTCCTTAGCCTGGTAAATGGTAGTTATAAAAATTATAGCAATTTTCAAAATTACACAGCAAAAATTATACATAATGGTGAAATGCTGAAAGCATTCCCTTTCAGATCAGGAACACAATGGAGATTTGTTCTATCACCACTTCTATTCAGCATTGTACTGGGGTTTTTCACTAGTGTGATAATACAAGAAAAAGAAATAAAAATTACAAAGATTGAAAAGGAAAAACTAAGAAATACAAAAGAATCTACAAACTACTAGAAATAAGGGTTTATCAAGGTTATTGAAGGCAAAACAGATATGTAAAATCAGTAACACTGCTGTTCACCAGCAACAAAAATTATAAAATGTAATTTTTTAAAAAGATACATTTTCAAAGGCAACTCTAAAATATAAGGTACTAGGAATAAATACAACAAAAAATGCACAAGATTTTTATCACTAAAATTATAAAACTTTATTTATTAAAAAAATTTTGTTTAAACTTTATTGAAGAACATAGTAGAATACCTAAATAGATGGAAATATAAACCATATTTATTGATGGGAAGATGTAATTTTGTAGCAACGGCAGTTTCTCTCCAAATCAGTCTATTAGTATAATTATAATAAAAATTCTAACAAGATATTTTTCAGAACTTGAGAAGATGATCCTTAAATTCTTACAGAAGATTAAAGGATGAAGAATAGCCAAAACTCTTTTTAAGAGGAAACACAAGGGGTGTGTGTGTGTGTGTGTGTGTGTGTGTGTAGTGGAGGAAACTGATTCCAACAGATCATCACTTTCTTTAAAGAACAGTGTGGTATTGGTCCAGAAAGAGACAATCAAGCAAATGGAATAGAACAGAGTCTAGTATTAAACTCATGTATATATGATAGTGGTGGCATTTAAATTACAGGAAAAGGATAGCCCCAGTGGTGCTAAGACAAGTGGCTATCCATAAGGAAAAGATAACATTAATCCAAACTACACCTCATAACACAATTTCTGGATGATTTCAAAGGCCTAAAGGTGAAAAATTATAAAATTATTGGGAAAAATATCAATGATGTTCTGGTGATATTTGTATATGGAATTATTTTCTAAACCAAACACAACAAGCACTAATCATAAAGGAAGAATGATAATTTGATTATATTAAAATTAAAAACTTGTTTTATAACAAAAGCCATGAGATATAAAGTGAAAAGACAAGCCACCAACCAAGAGAAAATATTTGCTACTCATATGACCAATATAACCAGAATTTTAAAAAAAAGATAAACAACCTAAGAGAAAAATGACAAAAAGTATGAATAAGCAGTATCAGGAGGAAGAACCCTGAATGTCCAGTAAACATATGAAACCATGCTCACCAACCCCTTTTTTTTAGCCATTTTTATTTCTTCATTTGTGAATTATCTAGTCATAGCCTTTGTAACTTTGTCTATTGTGTTTTGCATATTTTCTAACTGATTTGAGGGAATTCATGTTTTTGAACTTGCCATTTTGGTCTGGCTCTTCTGACCTTGTAACGTTGGCCCTGCTGTTTTAACGCTGTTGTTCCTTAGAACATGTTTGTTTGTTTTTAATAACTTTTAAAATTTAAATATGATTTACATACGTTTGAAACCTTGTCTGCTCCAAATTCACAAAGATAGTGCCCTAAGTTTCCTCATAGAACCTTTAGACTTTTAAAACTTTTACGTTCAGTTGTGTGATCTTGAATTATTTTTTGTGTGGTGTAAGGTATGGGTTGAGGTTCATTTTTTTTCCCGTATAGATAGGCAGTTGTTCCAGCACATTTTGTTGAAAAGATCTGCCATTCATCATTGAACTTCTTTGATATTTTGACCAAAAATTAATTGACTATATAAATGTGGGTTTATTTCTGAACTCTCTCTTGTTCCTTGATTCTTTATACCATACCATCTTAATTACTACAGCTTTATAGAAAGTCTTGTAATTAGCTAATGTAAGTCCTCCAACTTTGTTAACTTTCAAGATTCCTCTGGTTATTCTAGGCCCTGTACATTTTCACATAAATTTTAGAATTAGTTCATCAATTTCTGCAAAATCCTACTGGTATTTTTTTAGGCAGGTTTATTGAGATATAACCCATATACCACACAATTCACCCATTTAAAGTTTACAAGTCGAGAGTAAAATTCAAGTATGCAATTCAAAGTATAGAATTCATGCAATGATTTTTGGTATATTGCTTTATTAAGTTAAAAAATTGTGAAAAATATATGTAATATAAAATTTGCCATTTTAATCATATTTAAGTAAGCATTAAGTACATTCACAATGTAGTACAAACATCACCAATATCTAGTTCTGAAACATTTTCATCATCCCAAACAGAAATTCTGTAACCAGTGTGCAATAACTCCCCATTACCCTTCCTCCCAGCCCCTGGTAATCTCTAATCTACTTTCCGTCTCTATTAAATTTGCTTACTCTAGATATTTCATGTAAATGTAATTGTACAATGTTTGTTCTTTTGTGTTTGGCTTACTTCATTTAGTATAATGTTTCCAAGATTTGTCCATGTTATAGCATGTATCAGAACATCATTCCTTTTTTTTTATAGCTGAATAATCCATTGTTTGTACAGATGACATTTTGTTTACCAATTCATGTATTGATAGACATTTGGGTTATTTCCACTTTTGGCTATTGTGAATAATGCTGCAATGAATATTGGCATACAAGTGTCTGTTCAAGTCCCTGCTTTCAATTCCTTTGGGTCTATGCTTGGGAGTGGAATGCTGGGTCTTATGGTAATTCTACATTCAGTTTTTTTTGAGAAACTGACAAACTGTTTCCACAGCATTGGCACCATTTTACATTCCCACCAGTAATGTTACAAGGGTTTCAATTTCTCCGTATTCTCTCCAATCCTTGTTATTTTTTGTTTGTTTGTTTGTTTTTCATTATAGCCATCCTAATAGGTGTGAAGTGATATCTCATTGTTGCTTTCATTACATTTCTCTAATGACTAATGACGTTGGGTATCTTTTCACATTCTTAATGGCCATTTATATATCTTCTTTGGAGAAATGGCTATTTCTCTTTTGCCTATTTTTTAAATCAGGTTGTCTGTCTTTTTGTTATTGAGTTATGTGTTCTATTTATAGTCTGGATACCAGTCCCTAATCGGGTATATGGTTTGCAAATATCTTCTCCTATTTTGTAGTTTATCTTTTCACTTTCTTGACAATGTCTTTGACGAACAAAAGTTTTTTATTTTGATGAAGTTCAATTTATTTATTTGTTATTGGTGTTGCTCATGCTTTTGGTATCATATCTACATGCTGGTATTTTTACTGGGATTACATTGAATCTTTAGATCAATTTTGGAAGAAATGACATTGTGATACTGTGATTTATAATAAGAAATATATCGCATTTCTTCCATCTGGCTGTTCCTGAGTTATATCCTTTTATAATAAACTGGTAAGTATAAGTAAAATGTTTCTCTGAGTTCTGTGAACTAATTTAACAAGTTAATTGAACCCAAGAATGGGCTTGTAGTCAGTGAGAGGCACAGGTAACAATCTGGACTTGTGATTGGCATCTGAAGTCAGGGGAGGGTAGTCCTGCAGGACTGAGCCCTTAACCTGTGGAATTTGACGTTTTCTCTAGGTAGATAATGTCAGAATTGAATTGAATTGAGTTGAATTGTAGGAAACCCAGCTGATGTCAAAGAACTGCTTTGTGCCGTGATAAACACACACGTACACAGACACACACACACACACACACACACGTCGGAGGCATCCTGTCAATATCAGATCTTCTAACCCATAAACATGGTATAACTTTAAAAATTTATTTTAGGTCTTCTATATCTTGTCTCAGACATATCTTATAGTTTTCCGTGTAGAGGTTTTATACATATTTTATTAAATTTATTCTTGATTTTTTATGCTATTTTAAATGGCACTGCTTTTCAAATTTCATTTTCTAATTGTTTTTTGCTAGTATGTAGAAATACAACTTATTTTTCTATACTGATCTTGTCTCCTGCAAACATCCTATATTCAGCTATTAGCTCTAGTTGTCTTTGTAGAGTTCTTAGGGTTTTCTGCTGAAGACATACATCCTTTGCAAATAAAAGGTTTTACTTCTTTCTTTTCAATCTGTATACTTGTATTTCTTTTGTTGCCTTACTGCACTGGCTAGAACCTCAACTTCAATAACAAATGGAAATGGTGTGGTTAGAACAAACATCCTTACCTGTTCCTGATCTTTGGCGGGGGCGGGGCGGGGGAAACATTCATTCATACTGTTAGGTATTATGCCACCCAGTGTTACAGGTTGAATTGTGTCCCTCCAAAAGATATGTTTAAATCCTAATTCCTGGCAGCTGTGAATCTGACCTTATTTGGAAATAGGGTCTTTGCAGATATAATCAAGTTAAGATGAGGTTATACAGAGTTAGGGTGGGCCCTAAATCCAATGACTGGCATTATAATAAGGAGAGAGAGATTTGGAGACACAAGGGGAAGACAGACACTTAAAGATAAAGGCAGACATTGGAGGGATGCTGCCATAAGCCAAGGAACACAAGGATTGCTGACAAACATCAGAAGCTAAGAAGAGGGAGCACAACCCTGCCAGCACTTTGATTTTGGACTTCCAGCCTCCAGAACTGAGAGAAGAAATTTCTGTTGTTTTAAGCCAACTAGTTTGTGGTAATTTGCTACTGCCCTAGCAAACTAAAATACCTAGTTTTGTAGTAAAAGATGTTCATGAATTTTTGGTTGTCCTCTCTTGTTGTTCTGTCTGTTTTTATGTGGAAATTCAGAGACTGAAAAATTATACTGTTGCCATTCCCATCTTCCCAGAATCTTTCTTCAAGTCAATGATTTTGTTTTATGGTTAGCACATGGTTTAGCTTGGTGAATGTTCCATGTGTACTTGCAAAGAACTTGTATTTTGCAAATGGATGTAGTTTTCTACAAATGTCAATGAGGCTGAGTTGGTTGATAGTGTTTGTTAGGTCTTTGGTCACTTGCAACCAAAAGAGTGCTAACTGGTACGACATTCTTTATGCTCCCACTTCATTGCCACTCCCTCTAGGGAGCCTTTGTGCTATGCCCTCAACTAAAAGGACACACTCTCCCCTCTGGGATCCCAAAGCATTTTGTTTACACTTTTTGTAGAGCTTGTATTACATTCTGTTTTATAAGAAAATAATTCAAGAACATGTCTTATCTCCATTCCTAGACTGAAAATTCCTGGAGAGCAGGGTGTGTATAATTCATTCCTATGTCTGCAAGGCACCTATCATGGTGCCTTGCACACCATAGGTACTCACTTGTTTGCAGTGTTTTACTTCCTGCCTGGTTGTGGAGACACTTCTGTCCATAGAACTCAGTTTTACAATGCAGGGACTGGCAAGGGGCTATATTAGATAGATTTCACTTTTGGTGTGTGATTAAACATCTTATTTTCTAAAACATAAGATATTTTAAATAATTTTCTTTTAAAAGAAACTTCCTCGGGCTTCCCTGGTGGCGCAGTGGTTGAGAATCTGCCTGCCAATGCAGGGGACATGGGTTCGAGCCCTGGTCTGGGAAGATCCCACATGCCGCGGAGCAACTAGGCCCGTGAGCCACAACTACTGAGCCTGCGCGTCTGGAGCCCGTGCTCCGCAACAAGAGAGGCCACAATAGTGAGAGGTCCGCGCACCGCGATGAAGAGTGGCCCCCGCTCGCTGCAGCTAGAGAAAGCCCTCGCACAGAAACGAAGACCCAACACAGCCAAAAATAAATAAATAAATAAATAAAAAAAAAAAAAGAAACTTCCTGTCCTACCAATCTTGAATATTTAGCAGATTAAAACAAATAACTATAAGAAACTTAAAAGAAAAAGCCTTAAGTATAAGTGATGACATTTATGTACAGTCTAAAGATGTCCTTCCTGAGAATGTAATTTCCTTTCTGTCTACGTGCAATTAGAGTGAGCTGAGAAGGAATTAACTACATGTCAGAAGCAGGTACCTCTTTAACCACTCCACCACCACAACTTAACTAGTACTTGCCATGTGCCAGGCACAGTGCTATGTGCTATAGATATGTTCATCTCACATACTCCTCATAACAACGCCATCTCTGTCTTAAAGACAAGGAAATAAAGATTCAAGGGGTTAAATGATTTGCCCAAGGTGACCCAGAGTGTAAATTACCAGGGCAGAACCAGAATCCAGATCTGTCCATTCCAGTTTCTACCCTCACGCTCAGGAAGATAAGAAGGGTACAGAAGGATCTGAACAAATGTGAGCTCCCACTACGTGTCCAGGAGATTCGAACGTGGGCCATGATGAAAATACCTACAAGTTTGTGCCTGTCCAGGTGAGTAAGGCAACACGCCAGGGGATTTTCATAAGCTGCCACATTTAATCCCTGCAAGGAAATCAAGAGCAGGGAGTGTCACCTCATTCTCTCGGTTTACAGAGAAGAAAGTGAAGCTCAGAGAAAGCAACTAGCTTGCACAGAGCCCAGCAGGCAGGGATGGCAGAGCTAGGATCCGACTCCAGGTGTCTGCTCTCCTACATCAGTCACTTAGTGGTGAGGATGTGGGCTCTGGAGTCAGCCTGTCTGGGCTCACGGCTCAGTTCCATCTCTCACATGCATGCTCCTTGGGCGGACAGAGCAGCATTTCTAAGCCTCAGTTTCTTCATACATAAATGGAGTTAATAATAATAGCATATACTTCCGGGTTATTCTGAGGGTTAAATGAGATACTTTGTACGAAGTTCTTCACACAGTTCTGGGTGGTACATGAAGATTCATTTATTGTAATTTAGGAAGGAGGTAAAGACTAACAGAAAGCAAAGACTCAGCCCAGTGTCCTGGTGCTGCTGCAGAGTCAAGCAGTTATGACTTAACTGGACCCCCAGCTGGCCCTCGTTTAGGCACGTTGCTCATTTTCCTTCTATTAACCACAGAAGATCGTGTCCACATATCATGTGGAGAGAGAAGGTGATAATACGGCCAAAGGCAAATGTCTTGGACTCATTTGAAAATTGCTCAGGCTTCTTTCAGTTACAAGTGACAGAAGCAGGGGGAAGTGTTGGTTTGTACAACTGGGAGAGGCGGGCGTGGACCCGCCCCAGACACGGTCTGACACAGCACTCAGCAGCGTCTATCCACATCCTCTGGCTCTCTGCCCTCCGTGCTGCCGTTCCTCAGCTCTCTGCTGCCCCCATCCACCCCCTCCTGTCTCAGACCTCCACACGCAGCCAAGGGAGGCTGCCCACGAGTCATTCTTATGCCACCGCAGGTTGGTAACCCTAGAGAAAAGGGATGTCTTAGTAAGCTGGGGCTGCTATTCCAAAATACCATAGCCTGGGTGGGTTAAACAACAGATGTTTATTTCTCCCAGTTCTGGAGGCTGCAAGTCCGAGATCAGTGGGCAGGCTGGTTGGTTTTTGGTGGGTGTCCTCTTCCTGGTTATGTCCTCACATGGGCTTTCTTGGTCACGGCAGAGACCCCTTGCCTTCCTTTTACAAGAGCACTGATCCTATCAGGAAGGTCCCACCCTCATGACCTAATCTAACCCTAATTACCTCCAGAAGACCCCACTTCCTAATACCATCCCACGGAGGGTAGGGTTTCAACATATGAATTTTGGGGGGACACAAACATGCAGTTCATAACATGGATACTCTCTCCCAGGGTCCAAATATATGATTCTGGAGAAGTCCCAGGATGGGCCTATTCTGGATCACATGCCCACTGCTGTGGCCAGAGGGCTGGGCACTGTGACTGGGGGCCCAACCAGAACTCAGAGCAGTGAAGGGGCTGTCACTCAAAGAAATAAGAGTGTGTTCCAGAACAAGGGGAGAGGAGATTAGGGCAGAAAAATGTATTAGATGTTCTCTGGAGTGAGGGGGAATGTCCTATAGAAAGTGTCAGGTCCACCCTAATGCCCTGTGAGCTCTTCTTCTGGACTCCTCCAACTGGGATACAGCTATGAAGCATCACAGCTGGCTCTAGAGCTCAGGCAAGGAAGAGGAAACGCCGCGGTCTCCGTGGAAACAGGATTAGGTGAAGGTCTCCTTTTTGAAGGTGGCATGACATTCAGTGCAGGGAGGGAACCTGCCCTAGAGGCAGCACTGGATCCTCTGTGAGAGCAGGGACAAGCGGCCAAATTAAGAAAAGGCTTATTCAGCTAGGAAAACTCCACGCATGATGGCCTTTAAAGTTTTACCTCCTGTTAAAACAGTAATAATAACAGCAACTATTACTATCACCACCACCATTTTTGGAGCTCTTACCTTGAGCTCGACACTGTGCTGTGCACATTATGTACAATTCCTGATTGGATCCTGATAACCTTTTGGGATACTGATTATGACCACCACAGATGAAGAAGTCTTCCAGTTCTACAATCCTGTGACCGTCTTTCTATACTAACCAAGTCAAAGATTTGGGATTTTATAAAACTGTGTGACAGAGAGAAGGTCCTGAGTTGCTCTCATGCATGCCACAATAGAATATAGGGCTCCCGTGGGTTTCCACCAACATAATGTTGAATGGTCCTGAAAACAGATGCTTACTGAAGACAGGTTACTGCTGCATTCTTGCATCTGCCATCCCTGGAAGCTGAATTTGATCAGCACAAGCTAATACTGAAGTATAGTTCTATTGACCAGCAATTTCACTTGGGCAGGGAAGGGGTTGACGTTTCATTTCCAAGCTCCCAGAAGCACAAAGAAAGAAATCGTTCAGCATCTCCAATGGACTGCAGCCAATTCATGTGCAAAATTCCCAAGTTGCTGAGTCGTTTTGGCTTCCTCTTGTAAGATGACTGTCAGCTACTCCAAATGGCTTCTTTTTCTATTTTTTCATGTTTCAGATGCACTGGGCAAGTCAGTAGGTCTCATACTGGGTGTTCCATTTTTTCCCCCTTAGCCCCAAAGAATATAACACTCATGAGCTGTATAAGATGGGATATTTAGATGAATAATATATGAGTAAAGAAATAGCGGCTTATGAGTGAAAAATAACCAGGGGGAGAAGGGAAGTGTGGTGAGATTAAGTTAAAATGTTAAGGTATCTTGCTAGAAGTTATAAAGCAAATGTCACTATAAGGAGCAGCATATGCCAGAGGTCCACTCACACTATATGATGATTTTAAACCTTGTTTTAGACTAGGCCTCCTGCCCTAATTTTAAAATAAAAAGATAGCATAGTTATCAAACAAAAGTCAAGCAATATAATAAATTACAAAGAAAAAAGTAAAACTAAATCAATACCCACTTAAAAATAACCATCATTAACTTTAGTTAAATATCATTCCTGACTTTTTTTTACACAGATACAGATTAAAAAGAATAGAGGATATTTTTATAAACATAGATGTCTACTTATTTTTTCATATTTATTTCTAATCATATTAATTTTTTAAAAAAGCATTCAGGTAGTTTGCTTGTATTTAGGATAAGAAACTAAACTGAAGCCATTACTAAACTTTAAATATTTCTTTATCCCAAGAGGTATTTCTTTCAAGATCCATTCAAGCTTATTAAAAAAAATACCATTACATATATACTTTATAACTTTTTATTTTAGACAATATCAGCTCTCTGCTATGAAAATAAGAGGAGATTGGCACTCTTATACCTCCCTTTCCCCACTCTCAGTTTATTAGTTATATTATCAAGGTTTATAATATTTGCAATCTGTATCTACAATACAACTACAATTCCCTGTTTGGTCTTGGTTCTTTATATAAATTCAATGCTCACCACCAGTCCTTTTATTTGATTCATTTCTCCTATCAAATGGTTTCTTTAAGAAGGGCTCACGGGTGTTGCATTCTCTGAGTTCTTGCATGTTTAAGAGTACTTGACATTATATTTGACAACTCGGTTGGCAATAATATACTAATCTTCAGAAAACTAAAAATAGAATTACCATATGATCCAGCAATCCCACTCCTGGGCATATATCCAGACAAAACTATAATTCAAAAAGATACACACACCCCTATGTTCATAGCAGCACTATTCACAATAGCCAAGACATGGAAGCAACCTAAATGTCCACTGACAGATGAACGGATAAAGAAATGTGGTATATATATGCAATGGAATATTACTCAGGCATAAAAAAGAACAAAATAATGCCTTTTGCAGCAACATGGATACAACCAGAGATCATCATACTAAGTGAAGTTAGTCAGAAAGAGAAAGACAAATACCATATGATATCACTTATATGTGGAATTTAAAATATGGCATAAATGAACCTGTCTACGAAACAGAAACAGACTCACAGACATAGAGAACAGACTTGTGGATGCCAAAGGGGAGGGAGCGTTGGGGAGGGATGGATTGGGAGTTTGGGGTTAGTAGATGCAAACTATTATATATAGAATGGATAAACAAGGTCCTACTGTATAGCACAGGGAACTATATTCAATATCCTGGGATAAACCATAATGGAAAAGAATATAAAAAAGAATGTATATAGGTGTATAACTGAGCCACTTTGTTGTATAGCAGAAATTAACAAAACATTGTAAATCAGCTATACTTCAATAAAAAAAATAAATTAAAAAATATACTTAAGGCACTCTTTTTTCCCACTCAGAACTTTGGAAACATTCCTCCATTGCCTCCTGTCACTGAATCTCTGAATCTGGTGGTAAAGAAGTTTGAGACCCTTTGGTATTTCTTCCTAACCACTGAGGAATTCTTTCTTCATTCTCGAAGTTCATTAACTTCATCAGGATACGTTTTGGTGTCAAGTGCTTTCTCTAAGATTCCCTACAACATAGTGTACTTTTTCAATCTGAAGATTCATTCCTTCATTCCAGGAAAACATTTCTGAATTATACCTTTCAGTACTTTTTTAGTTTTTTTTTTTTTTTTTGGATACCAATTAATATTAGAATACCTTCTTCTTTCTACAATTGTCCTCTCAAGAATTAATCTTGGTTTTTTAAATTCTTCATTCACTTGCAGTCATCTGAAGCCTTTTCTTCTATGTTACCAATTCAGTTTTCAACCATGTTTCTTGCTATTTCTAATTCATTTATTTGTTCTACAATAGTGTTATTTTGGCCAAGTTGTTTCCTTAGCTCTGCAATCTGCCCTTTTATCTCATTTTGTTTAATCAGCTCATATGTGAGCTCTTGTTTTACTGAATTCTTGTTCTTTTGATGTTCTTTGAGAACACAATATACCTGTAGGAACTTTTGTTTCTTAGGTTAGCTTTTCTTCCCTATTGGTTTCCTCTGTTCCCCACTCTGCTCCCTTTGCTGCCTGTAGCATATTTATGCAGTTACCAGGCCATTTAATTGAAATTTGCTCATGCTTAAGGTGGGCAAGTCTGTTCAGACCATTTATCTGCTTTGATGTGGTGTTGGTATATTCTCCTTGGCGTATTTCCCATCTTATTTGACAGCTATTTCTCTTCCTCTGTGAGCTTGTGTTCTATATAACTTTCCTGCATGGATGATATTAAAAATATTTAATAACTAGCATGACACAGACACTGAATAAGCAGAAAACAGGTTGACCATAGCTCTGAGGCAGGGGTCTGAAGGCTCCTCGTTAGGCCACAGGTTATTCTTTTAGGTACCGGACTGTGGGGTGGTCTGGAGTTGTGTGGTTCTCGTGAGAGGGGCTGGGGTCAAAGCAGCATGAGTCCCTTCAGAGAGTGATTATTTACTTCCTGGTATAGAAGCATTTTGATATTTTAATAACCAGCACAGTCATACCAGTGTGTACCAGCCAAACCTGAGCCCTGCTTGTCTATGTGTGTCTGCATGGGGGAAGGAGGAAGAGCTGGGTATACAGGCTCTTATTGGAGGGACTGGACTCTGCTCTGCCTTCTGATAGTTGTATTAAGTCCTGCACCAGTGTGAACTCCGAATGGAGAGGAGAGATTATCTACTATATCATGGGGGAGAATACCCCTGGGATGTGGCTTTTTCTCTTAAATCAGGGATGGGCTGGTTGTTCCTGTTCCTTATTCACCCATCTCTCCCCAGCAAAATCCCCTTCCACCTACACACACACACACACACACACACACACACGCACCAGCCCCACTCAGAGGAAGAAAGAGATGTCTACTCATCCTGTCCAACTCTTCAATCTTCTTTCCAAAATCTGAGATTTTAATGAGAATTCTGGATTTTGCAAATTCCCCCAATAAGGACAGGATTAGGAACTCTTCTCATTCTTGCCAGAAAAACCTGGTCTTTTTCTTTGGTGATCATCTTTTGAAGTTCAGGGCACAATGACAAGGTTGGGCTCCTTTTGTTTCATCACTGGTGAAATTCTTTTACTGGTTTGTAATTTAAAAATTTTTACTTTTTATTTATTTAAGTATTTATTTATGGCTGCTTTGGGTCTTCATTGCTGCGCACGAACTTTCTCTAGTTGCCATGAGTGGGGGCTACTCTTTGTTGCGCTGTGCTGGCTTCTCATCGCGGTGGCCTCTCTTGTTGCGGAGCACGGGCTCCAGGTGCACACGCTTCAGTAGTTGTAGCACATGGGCTCAGTAGTTGCAGCACGTGGGCGCGGTAGTTGCGGCAGGCCGGCCCTAGAGCGCACGGGCTTCAGTAGTTGTGGCTTGTGGGCTCAGTAGTCGTGGCACGTGGGCTCTACGGCACGTGGGCTTCAGTAGTTGTGGTGCACGGGCTCAGCAGTTGTGGCTCGTGGGCTCGAGCACAGGCTCAGTAGTTGTGGCGCACGGGCTTAGTTGTTCCACAGCATGTGGGATCTTCCCAGCCCAGGGATCGAACCTGTGTTCCCCACATTGGCAGGTGGATTCTTAACTACTGCGCCACCAGGGAAGTCCCTCCATCAGTGTTTTTGTTTGCTTGTTTTTTAAGTCCTTCTATTAATTCTAATGTACAAATAGGGCTGAGAACCATGAGCTGGACTTTGCCTTCTAATTGTTCATAATTTGATACACATAAGCACCATTAAAAAAACATTTGATTACCTGCATTAACGAAGGCAAAATACTAAAAAAAACATAAATTATTTATACTCTGAGTGTTCAGTCAGTAATTCTTGAGCAGCCAAGGAAGCAGGAAGGACTAGAAGAGATGTGTATGGCTTTGTTTCAGAATATTTTTATCTAGCTGGATAACAGCAGTAACACACCTGAAGGAACCAGGGAACACCGTCGGAGGTAATGCCCAACTTCTAAGACAGTTCCGGAATCCTCCCACAGACAGGAAGGCACTGTTGGGTGCTGGGCACACTATTTTGAAGAAAGTGAAGTTTATGGTTTAGTGAGGGAGGCGGCTACACTGATAACCAAAACATGCACCAAAGAATTAGTCCAGTTCTCATGTAGTCACACTTCCCATCATCAAGTTCTAATTTATGTGGTATTGTTTAGAAGTGCAGGAAGCGTTTAGAGGTGAAACTGATGGCTGGGATTTACTGCGTCTGGGCAGTTTCTGAAGAGACTCAATCTGGGTTTTCAGGAAGGGGAAAGGGCAATGCAAGTCTGTAAAGCAACCTGAACCATGGCATGGAGTCATCAAGGATTTTCAGGAAGACAGTGACAGGTTGAAAAAGCACAGAATTCAGAGATCAAGGCTGTAGCCACTGGGAGTGTGCAGGTCGAGACAGGCCTTCATAACAAACTGGGAAAAGAGCGTAGAAGTGAGGGAGTTTAGGGTGTCTGAATTTCTTCCTGAGAGATGAGAATAATGGTGATGTCACTGACTTAGATGGCAAAGCTTAAGGGGCAACCACGTTTGGAATTGGGGTTTCAGACGAAGGTAGGACATCTAAGGATCAATGATCAGGAGGCAGATGGGTCTGGATTGGAGCTCCAAGACCACAACCCAGGTGAGTGACCTGGTTATCCACACTCCATATTCCAGGTGTATCCACATTCTTGTAGAACAGTAATAAAACAGAAAATGTACCAGTATTCTCAGGTTCTGGAAGAATAGGAAGCAGTAGACATTGCCTCTCCTCAGCTGGCCCCTCATTAGCACAAGGCAACTTTGCTCTCCTGCCCACCAGAAATCAGGACAGATGTCCAAACATGGTCTCTTTTGAACCCACCTTGGTTCATCCTCCAGGAAGCTTATCTTTTCATGGTTTCCAAGTACCGCAGAGGGCGGAGCCGAGGGACAGCAATTGACTCTTGACACACGCGCGTATCTGAGCATGCTGCTCCGGGTAGGTATGGTGGAAGGCAGGAGATGGTCAGCTGGTCCTTATACTGCCGTCTCTGGGAGAACTGATGCTTACGATTTATAAGAACAAAGTCATTACAAAAAGGCCCCTGGGGTTTTCTGGGGGAATTGCACGTAAGTTAGAATAAGCAGAGCCCATACAGACTGACTTCAGGTCTGGACAGGCATTTCCATTTTACACAGTGAGAATGATGGTGGTGGTGGTTCTTCAACGTATATCACTTGGGTGTTTCTGGACTTGCCCATATTCAGTGTGGAATAAAGACACACATGCTTGTCATAGTGATTGTTTCAAGGAATAGAAGCCCGCTAAAAGCAGTGTAAGCAAAAAAGGTTAGGGTCTTACTGTAAAGGTACAGGGCTCGCAAGGGGAGGAATTCTAGGGCAGGAGCTAGAAGTGGGAAAGGGAAAGTCAGCCTTCAAGGAAAGTTTGCTGGTGCGTGGCAACTATACAATTCCTCGTCCTTGCTTCTCGGTGTGGCTGCACCATCCTTTCCTTTCCCACCGGCTTTCTCTTCTTCCTTCTCTTACACGTGGCCCAACATGGCCACCCCAGCTCAGACTCTACAGGACCCTTTTGCTCAAACACCTACCACACTTCACTGGTTTCTCTCTCTTCCTTCAACCCTCCCTGTCCCAATTCTAACTGGCCCAGCTCATGTATTTAAAGAGGTGGCTGGAGAGGAGGCCGTGTGGGCAGGGGTTGCACCCCATCGCCAGCCACACGTATCTATCTATCTGCAGGCATCTTAACATCCACCAACAAGTAACAGAGAGTGAAAACCTAACAAGTTCAACCCTACTTCGGCACCAGGTGATTTAGGCAAAAAAGTATCTGCTTTGAATGTAACCAAAGAGCAACTCAGACGTTAAGCACAGCAAATTCATCTCTTTTTTCTGCGTTTGTGGTTTCTCTGAAAACAGAATTAAACCAGGCCAAAGAACACAGCCACCTGTGACAGGAGCTAGTCTTTCTAGTGTGCTTAGAACACCCGGGGGCAATGCCATTACAGTGGCCATTTGATGTTTCAAAATTATTTTTTGTTTAGGTTTAAATAGTTTGTTATAAAGATTTTGGAACTAGGCTGCCTCAGTTTGTAGCCTGGCTCTACTCCTCATCAGCTGTGGGACCTTAGACAAGGGGCTTCCCCAATCTGTGCCTCAGTTTTCTCATCTGTAACTTGAGGTTAATAACAGTACCGGCCCCATAGAGTGATTAGGAGGACTAAGTGTATTAATATTTGTAAAGAGCTTGGAATGATGCCCAGCAAATAGTATGTGTTCCATAAATGATACTTACTACTGGCATATTCATTAAGCAAAAACCCACACAATCTTCAAGAGAAGCACTTGATAAAATACTTTAAAAATAAGTTTATTATAACTAATGAATATAAAATCTGACAGATGTTTTCAAATATTTTTGCAAAAAAAGTAAATCCCTCCCTTGTTCCCCCTCCCCACAAGATACAGAGTTAGAACTTGGACAGAGTTTTACATGAAACCTAAACATGAAATTCTCATTTATCAGTTCATCCTTAAAGGCTCCAACACATTATATTCTAAGTAAAGGTCCATTAAAATTAAGGAATCAACAAACCACTGGACACTTGCTTTCTACTGTCATTATGATGCTCATTCAAAATGCTGAAGAACAAGAACAGGTAACAAAGGATTGCATGTGACAGATATTCAAAGTGCATGGATCTATGAGATCACAAAACGGAGATGAGAATACTGGGGGTAGAATTACACTGACTTAAAAAAGCAATCCAAGGAAATCTATGTACATTGTAGCCTTTGGCATCTGGTCTAACATCTTCTTTATAGAGACATCATTTTGTCCAATCTATTAACCAGATTAAATCAACCTTAACACATGTCTCATCTGACACAGATTGTCCACAGCCAATTTCATATGAGGTAGTTGGGCTGTTTACTGACATTCTAGTGAAATTGTCATGACACAAAGGGATTCATGCATCAAACATGCCAGGAGACTGGCTCATTAGCCTTCTGGGGAGCAACAGAATTACTTCTAGATCACCCTTCTTGTCACCACTGACTCCATATACACCTATAAACAGACAGATACACAGGAGTCTGTGGATGAGATCAGCTCTGCAAGGGGTATCAACCATTTCAGGGTGGTTTCTGTTTACAAAGTACAGGGAAGAAATACTGATCACACTTTAAAATATATAAAATAGAATGGACAGTGCTTAAAACAAGCAAGATCTGTTGTGTTCTCACATAGCTTAGCTGAAAACATTTGTTCACGCTGAAAGAGAAGTGATTAAAAAGGGTAACCGAAGAATTTTGAAAACTTTTGCTTTGCAGAGTAGTGGTATGTTTTTTCCTTTTAATGAAAAGCTATATAGAAACAGTGGAGAAGAAAGATCAATGCCTGCGTCAACCGTACCGCTGAGGATCGCTTCCAAGTGCCCTGATGCAGCAGCTCAACAAGAAATCATGCAAATGGCTTCTGTACACAGGCTACTGCCTGCGCCAGGATAGGACTGGGGACATTTCCAGAGGAGGTCTAGTGAACAGTATGTTCATGGAATTGCTGAAAGGACCCTAACACCCTTGTAATAGATAAGCAGTCTTAAAATACTATTAGACAGCTAGTGGGTATTTTTGTCATTCTTATGAACCCCTGAGTAAGCAACTGCAGACCACAAAGGGCCGCCCAGAAGCAGAGTGTGTTTCTAAGTAAAGCACTCTATGTGCATGTCACAGGGACATGGGTTGCCGTAGACACTGAAGCTCATGTACAGGCTCCACGAGATCACAAACGGCATGGAAGTCAGCCCCTCCAAGACCAAACACGTTAGCTCAGCTAACAGAACAATGGCTTAAAATGTACTGTACTTATAAATTCTAAATCTAAAAAAATGTTTAAAGGTTGAGAGTTCACCTTAAAAAAAGAAATGAAACACAAGGGCAGGGAAGCTGAAGAGTTATAAAACCCATGACTAATATCAGAAGCAACTGATTTTAATCGATGATTCAGAAATGCACCATCATGTAACCAACTTCTTATAGGACATGGTTGTTTAGTAGAGAAAAACATAAAAAGTGTTGTTTCAGGAAGTTTCCAAAATCACATCGTCTTGTCTTGCTCACGACCCTTTGACTCTTCCTACTGACGTAAATGATATTTCTTCATACATGACTTTCACAATCAGATTAAGTTTCCTTAATAAGATACCTCTTCCTTCAGCTCTTTTACTTACTTCAAATTTAATAAAGAAGAGTATAATTTATTTATTGGTCCCTACCACATATTTTTCTTAATTAAAAACACTTTTCCGAAAATATAAAGTTGAAAGCATTAACTTTTGATTAATTAATAATCAAAAAAGAGAAGACTGCAAACCTTTCCAGCAGCACTCATCTAATAACAGATCACCTTTCCTAGATGCTACACACCATGTGGTCACCTGCTTTACAGCTACACATGGGAACAGGGGTTCTTTAAGAAGCTCTTGCAGTCTGGGAGGGGAAGAGAATGCCCACTGACTGGGCACCTGACCCTGGCTAGGTCTGTGCCAGAGGCTCCACATACGTGCTAGAAGCTGCTGCTGAGGAATGGAGCAGAACAGCTAAGAAAGGGGATGGATTTGGTGCTCTGATGGGGGCACTGTTCGCAATCATTAGTAACAGAAGAGGAGAGAGAAGCAGCAGGGCTGAACTATGGAGTTCAGATACCCCTCAGCGTGGAATATGACATTTGGGGAAGATTTATGTTCAGAATGACACGCAAATAATGATGACAAGGCACCTGAAGCCACTACTTACACATCCTAACGCTGCCTTTCAAAGTCAATTCCCTGGGGACTGATGTGCTCAACATTCCAAGAGCCCCACTTCTAGAACTAACTACCTGAGGAGCTGGATCAAGAGGTGATGAGAAAATCACTTGGTTGGTTCTTCCCCAAAAGGTATCCCTCTAACTTAACATTTTTGTCAAGATTAGCTATAATGAATCAAATTTGCTTTCAAAGGACAAAAAAAATTTGCCATCATTGAAAGGATGTTGTTCAGTTAGACAAATATACATTAATCCCTCCTAAGTGTAAGGGCTGGCTTCTGCTGTGGGGAGAAGTGCAGACATGATGAAATTATGTGTATAAGAGGTCGTCCAAATGCTACTTATTAGCTTCTAATGATACTTAGAAGACACATTACCTTTTCTTTTCCTTCAGGATCTCTCTAAAGGTTACTCTAGAAAGGGAATCCTAAAAACGTTTGAGCAACCAACAAACATACTAGCATTTTCCCATCTCCTCTCATTGTCAGAGAAAGAAAGCTTAGAGGTCCCAGGAATCTTAGAGGATGATGGAGAGAAAGCCTTATCTTTTCTCTTTGTCCTCGTCTTAGATAGTAAATGCCAATTAGCACACATTATGCCTTTAAATAAAATGGAGAAGCAAATACTGCAGGTCCAGGAGGAAGCTCTGACTGTGCCATGCGTCAGGTCAAGTTGAATTTGTCATCTAATATGAAGTTCAATTTCCAGAGCTTTACGCATCTTAGGTAAACTTAGTATGCTCCAGTGAGGAAAATACCTATCAAAAAACATTACCCCCTTTCTGTAGGGTTGGAAAAGTGTTGAGTAGGTAATGCAACTTATTCAAGTTAGTCAAGCTACTCTGATCTGGGTTCTCAAGATCCCAGATAATATGAAACCCTTCTTTCCCAGAAAACTGGGTCATATACACCAAGGCAGTACCTATAGAAACGCGAAATGGCCATGCTGAGCAGCTTTCTTTTTGTGTGTATTCAAAGCCTCAGTGGAAAATCTGAGGTATTTTCAGTGTGCCCACCTCTCTCCCAGAGACCATACCAGTTCTCCTGAGGTGACGAGGAGCACCAGCATTTGCTCTGAACGGTCATGCTTCACAACACTTACAATCTCCTGGTAGCATCCCCACCCAATGGCGCAATGTCTAATGTGCATTCATTCAAGGAAAAGCAAAGGCTGGTGGCTTTTTCTTTTTCCCTTTTAGGAGACTCCGTAAGGGCAGGAAGTCTAAATTATCCCCTAGTCCTGCCATCATGTTCACACTAGCCAGAGAAGGAGGTCCGCACTAATTACTCGTGGGAACGGGAGAAGACAACACACATACCTTAGCAGCTGCTAACAGCAAACGCTAAGATACAAAAGAATCAACATCACTTTAGCACCCTTTTTCTCCCTAGCCTTAAAATATTTGATGTTGTTTTTCTAAAGTTTAAGCATTTTCCAGAAGTCCTTACCGAGCACACAGTATCTGCTTCGTTAATTTGAGCTACATAAATGCCCATTTGTTTAAACACAGACAAAAAAAATCAATACCCCTCCCTACATTAATCTCTCACCTAAGGAGAGGGTTCTCTTTGCCCTCGGGACAGCATCACCTGTGCCCCTCAAAGGAACTCACCTTCTACCCGGGGAACTTCCCTTTCAGCTACTTTAAGCGAGTAGCCCCTGACAGGGAAGGCACCCATGGCCTCTCCCCCCCGCCCCCGCCCATTCTTGGCAGCCTGGCCTACTGAGAGACTAGGGCCACAGTCCTGGCGTCACACTCTTCAGGAGAACGCCTACACAAGGTTGTTTTGTGAAAGGCTTAAATCCCACCTTTAAACTGTGACACAGTCCCAGAGCTTTTGAGATAGATAAGCAGCTGCATTTAGCTTACTCTGCACCATTGGTGATAAAGCCAAGACTGATCAGAGAGCACATTCAGAACCGTGGTCCCTGAAGGTCTGCTGGCTCAATTAAGAAACCTGCTGAGTAAACTTGCTCCACTTCTCACTCTCCCTTTAACTACTTCATTTCAAGGATAGCCTCTTCTTCTTTGAAAAAAAGGACACATCATTTAGTTCATGCAGAAGACTGGGAATTCTGTAAACTAGAATTTAATCTCGTAGCTCTTCAACCCTGTGTGCACAAGAATAACTTGGAAAGTTTATTCAAATTCAAGGTTTATTATCCTGAGTCCCAATCCCACAACTCTGGTTCTTCAGGTCAAGGTAAGGCCTGGGAATTTGCTTTTCAAACAAGCACTCCATGTGATTTTGATGCAGACGTGGTCCAGATCACACATGGAAATCACGTGGTTCTTCTATTTAGTGGCTGTGTGACTGAGCAAATCCCTCGACCTTTAAACCTTACTTTTGAAGTTTAATAATAATCCCTGAATGTCACGGTTTTGCTGTGATGTCCAACTGAGATGATGCCGGGGAAAGCAGGCTGGCAAAGGGTGTGCACTGCACGGGGTCACCTCAGATGACCTGTCCCATCCCTCCCGTACTGTCCTCCAGCTCGGGGCTAGGACACACCACTCATCTCTTCAGAGCCAGTCTCCTGGCCCATAAACAGGGATGGCACTGCTTGGTCACACCAACACCCCGGACAGGCTGACTACACAGGCTCTTCTGGCCCACAGAGCCACAGAGAAGAGGATTCTTTGCAGAACATCTAGGAATAGACGTTCTCTACATTTCAATAGCTTCAACAAAGGGGCTGAGCTCCCTCTAAATTTTTAGTCTAATTCTAAATTGATTGAAACACTGGCTATGAGCTACAGTCCTTGATAAAGAAATTGCTCAGTTTCAGCTTGGGTTTGGGTGGCCCATTAAAACTAAAAGCAAAACACAATACTAACAAATTCATTTGTCAAATCTGCTCTTATAACTCGCCGTTCACGTCTGTGTAACAGCTATGATTTGGTTTCCAGGAGGTCCTTTGAACTGAATATATAGCACCTTGATTTTTAAACACACAAAACATATATGCATTTAAAAAATTATACATAAAAGCACTAGGCTTTGCCTCCTCCTCTCCATCCCCCCAAGTAAGGGATTGGAGAGGACTGAAGCTGCTGCTGGAAATTAAGTAGGGCAACGAAACACTTTAGCGAACTTTATTCCCTGAAGTTAGGAGGCGGCGCTGCCCTGCAGACATCATACCACCTCGTCAGACTCCAGTCCGTGGACCTCATATAAAGTGTCCAGTATCGCCAGCTGCTTTTCCATGGCGGGGAGGTAAAGGCTGAGGTCCCTCTGCATCCCAACACTGAAAGCTGCTTTCTGGTGGTCGCCTTCCTTAATGGTTAATGCAGCCACAAAATCTTCATAGGATGGAGCTGCCCTCAGAGCTAACTGCAAAAGAATTGCCCGTGAGAAGCTGCACCACGGCTTGCTCTCTTGCACATTATACTCATGCACAAGCGCATGCGTGCACACACACTCACACACATACAGAGCTGAGGGGAGCAAGAGTGAAAAAAAAGGCATACACCCTTTCAGTTCATGGACTCTAAAATTATGTTTCAAGCACCAAATCACTTTAAGGCTAGAAGAAGCAAGTATGTTCTTGGGCCATCTTGACGATGCATAATCCCATCAAGTCAGGGAATGCTGAGAGAAAAACAGTTTGAGAAAAGCTCCTTTCTCGTTCACAGTGATCCAGCCTCTTCCGGTTGAGTGCTCAGGATGACCTGCATGCATGCTGCTACCATAGTCTTTGTCGGCACATGGCCAGCCTGGCAGGGCATCTCACCATCCTATTTGTATCTCATCTCCACGTACTTTCTTTGCATGTCTCCTATTTCCCCCTACATGGATATTTCCTTTGCAGTCTTGAATATTTTCTAAAAAGGAAGGGGGTTAACATTTGTTGTCTGCTTGTATACTGATGTTTTAACGTATTTTATCCCAGTTAATCTTTGTAAGAACCCTGTACAATTTACATTCCTATTTGACAGATAGACATCACACAGCTAGTGAGCGCCAGGGCCGGGATCTGAACTTAGAATCATCTCTATGCTTTTTCAACTACACCACCAACCACACTGCTTCCCTGATGGAAGATTTCCTAAGCTCCTTATAGCTCCCCTCCCTTTGCAGGCCAACTGTTCTCTAAGCTTGCTAAAATCTGCTATCTGGCACCTACTGGTTTGGCTCCGCTGAGTTCTCTGGAGACTTTTTGGAATCTTGAATAATCATTCTGCAGTTGCTTTCTTGAGCTTCCTTATATTGAAAGTCTTTTGAGAATCAACCCTCTCCTTTTTTGCAACTGGAAAGTGACTGGCATTATGCAGTGGTTAAAGCACAGGCGTGGGTGAGGAGACCTGGACTTGAATCCCCAATCTTTTACATATTAGCTTGAGGAATTTAAGCAAGATGATTAAACTCCTAGAACCTCAGTTTCCTCATCTATAGAAGATGACTGATAGCACTTTCCTTATTTGAGGATTAATGGGACATGTAGGATGTGTTTATTCCACTGCCTGGCACATAATAAATACTCAAATAATGATAGGGGTACAGGGAGAGCAGAGAATGAAGGGAAGGCAACTGTCCAAAAATATAATGTGAGAAAATCTCCCAGAGCTGAAGGATATGAGTCTCCAGATTTAAAGACCTATCCAAGGGCTCAGCAGAATGAATGATAAAGACCAAAAGGAGAACACGGTGAAATTTTAGAATGTGGGCACAAAGAACAGATCCTAAAAGCATCTAAAAGGAGGTGAGGAACAGTTTATACAGAGTGGCACATTAGATTTTACAATAGTAACATTGGAAGCTGGAGGACATCGGAGGAATGTCTTCAAAGTACTGAGAGAAAATTACTATTAACTTAGAATTCTACACCAAAGCAACACTCTAGGAAAAAGGGGCAGAATAAAGATAGTTTCAGGAACTCAAAAATTTAGCTCCCTTGCACCCTTTCTTAGGAAGCTACTAGAGTTTGGATACCATCAAAAAAAGGGATTGGAACAAGAAATAGGAAGTCATAGGACTTGGGAAATGGAATTAGGGTGAGGTGGGGATGCCATATAGGAAAACCTGTGAAGAAAAGTCCTAGGGCAATAGCAGTATAACAATTTAGACTGGAAGAAGAGTTTAGAAAGTTCTGGAAGGGCACACTCCAAGAAAAAAAAATACAGATAATCTGATACATTCGTGAGTTCAGAATGATGGTGATCTGAGAAATCCGATGGTACAGGGAAAAAGGTAAAACTCACGTAAGAAAGAATGAAAAAAATCATAGAATTTTGGCTCATCATCATCATGTTACCTTGTGATATAATTATATAGGGAAGGTGGAGGCAGGGGAGGCGAGGTAGTGACAGTAAGGTCTAAGAGAGCTAATTTCTAATCTATAACAGAAATCAACAGTAATAAAAATTGATAAGGCCACAAAGAACAGTAAATAGTTCTAGAATTACAGAGGTATTGGAAGAAATAGTCAAAGCAGTTGAAAGTGGCAGCCTCTTTTAGTGAGTCTGAGAAGTATGGAACAAACTGCTATTTTTTGTTATAACCTTTTTGGACTCTGTGATAAAAAACAAAACAAAACTCTATGTACATATATTTAAGTAAAATAAAAAATTTTTTAAGTTTCTCCAGAGTGGAACCCAGGACTACAGATTTCTCAAAGGCTCCTAGTGGACTGTGGTGCAGCCGGGTCTATTTGGGAAACAATGACAGAACTCAACTGAAGATGAAGCCAAAACAGGGAGCCACAGAAAGAGGCAGAGCCTAGACTGGGCATCAGTTCCACAGACGGTAACTGTCTGAAGATAAACGTTCACTATTTGTCTGGTAAATGAGTCAAATTCCTTGAGCGTAAAAGCCATTTCCCTGAGCAACCAGGATTAGTTAAATGAATTTGCCCCTGATAATTTTAATTAGCATGTTAGAAAACTCAATAAACTTTCCAAAGTAGGGATGACTTAGAGAATAACAGGAGAGAGACTGAAAGGTAGCTCCTCTACTGATAAGGCTGTTGCCAAATGCTCAACATAATCTATTTTCTTAAAAACCAGCAACTTTAAAAACTATTGGGAATAATATCAAGTCTTCAAAATGTTCTTACTCTATAACTTTGGGTGTACTACCTCACCTCTATGTGTTTCAGGTTTCTTTGTCTATGAGCAGGGAAAAGAAGAGAACCTACCTTAGAGTTATGAGATTAATAACTTTACGTAAGTAAAGCACTTAAAACAACATCTAGTGCATGGTAAGTGCTCCAATTCTAAGTTGTGGCTGCAGTTTCTCGGTATTAGACATAGCAATTCTACTTCTAGGAACCTATTTTGAGGAAATAACAGTTTTAGTCAAAAATGCATAAAAACAGATGCTGTTCTGTCTGTAAAAACAAACTTAGAAGCAGCTGAAATTTCCAACACAGAGATTTGGGCAAATAAATTATGGTACCTCCATACTCGGGAAATATTATGCAGTCCCTAAAAATAAGTGGGGAAGACTATGGCTAACACTGCTGTTGGATACGCAGCAAACTTGTTCCAAGAGTAAATTCTAAGAGTTCCCATCACAAGGAGAAAAATTTTTTCCTTTCTTTTTTTAAAATTGTATCTATATGAGAAGATGGATGTTAGCTGAAGCTATTGTGGTAATCATTTCACAATACATGTAAATCAAACCATCATGCTGTGCACCTTAAACATACAGTACTGTATGTCAATTATTTCTCAATAAAACTAGAAAATATAAAAAATTAAAAAATGGAGAAAAAGAATACAAAATTATACAACCAGCTAAATGTCAAAAAAATTTATATGCATATACAGAGTAGGTATACAAAATAAAGATAATTATACACATAAAATAAACATGTAAATATAAAAATATAAGTATCTATAAGTAGACATTTATATAAATATATGAAATGAAATAGAACAAAATAGAAAAGAATATGTAAAAATATATGAAAATAAGAGCTAAGAAGGTAAAACACAAAAATGTTAAAAATCCTTATTATAGAGTGGTGAGATTATGGACAATTTTAATTTTTACCCTTTCTATTCTTCCATAATTTAAAAACATTTTTTTTACAATGAGTCTAAATTACTATATATTGGGAAAAATCCTGTAAGTTAAAATGTTCTTTTAAAGACTCATGCTTATGATAAATTTTGTGCTATAGCTTCGTTCTTGTTGGCAACATCTCGGATCATCAATAATATTTCAGGATTAAACTCTGCCCTCTATACTGAAAAAAAAAAAAAACCCAAACCACATTTATGTTTCTTATAAATGGTGCAACTCAGTGTTTTTATGCTTTGTCATCTCACCAAGGGAACTCGGGTGTCAGGCACCTGCAGGCAATCACAGTATTTACTCAGGGAGACTGATGAATGCAGCAGCATCCTTTGCCTAATTTCTCACTAGCAGTTTCTCAGTTATTCTGTCTTCACTGTGGAGAGCTGTGATGTGTGGAATGAGCACCGGCCTTGGAGACAGCAGATCTGGGTTTAGACCTGGACTCTGCCACTGCCTCACTCTGGGACAGGAACAAACAGTTCCGAACTTGTAAAATACTGGGAGTTAATCCTGAGGATTACTAAAGATAATGAACACAGAAGTACCTGGCACAGTGCCTGATACACAGTAAGTGTCCAACAGCCAAATGGTAACTATTATTATGTTATTAAACATGCACTGAAGGTAAGTGTGAGCAGTCTGTGGCTGCAACTGGTCTGGCTCCTATTCCAATGAACAGCAGGACATAGAGCTAGTCATCTCTATGCTTTCAAAAATGTTCATTTTCACTAAAATTTGATTTCTTCCACAGTAAATTCTTCCCACTTTCTTTACCTGCCTCCTAGTAAATCATGACCTGAACAGTTCTTACCTTAGGCAAATGATGTCTCCCATGCTTTAAATTAGTAAAAGACCATCATCTGCAAGGCTATTTTTAATCCCCCGACCTTCCAAACAATACTCATATTCTATGACATTTCCTACTGTACCACTACATGAGACTCGGCCTTTTCATGGCCGTACCTGACTAAGGCTGACCTCTCCCCAGATGGGAGAATAACAGAGTATTACTGCTGACATAAATGGGCCATCTTCTCCTTCTATTTTACAAAGCAGGCTAAGTGATTTGTCCAGGGCACTATGATTCTCAGGTGTGTGTTCTTCCTAGGTCATGCAAGGAAGGAAGGAGTGGTAGCTAACAGGAGCCAAAACATATGAATACAAACACCTCCATAAAGAAAATAACTGGGTAAGAAGAGATATCTAGTCCTAGCCACTGGCAACCCAGGTCAGTTAATATTCAAGACAAAATTTAGGGGGAAAAAAACTGACTAAAATCTAAGAATTAACAGGATTGACTTTAACAGGCAGCAGAGGGAGCTATGGGCTTGAAACCACCACTGGTTTCCCCTCAATGGTGAGCATTTGACAGCTTCCTGCCTATCTCTACACTGACACTCTTTACTACCGCATCAGAAGGCAACCACTTCTGAGACAAATCTTCTCAGGGTCACTGGAACTAGATAAGGTGAAGCACATTCTAATAGTCTTTTCTTACTTTTTATTGCCAACATTTCCACACAACAAAGACCTATAGACGTAAATGAAATAAGCAATATTTTGTTCTTATTCTCAAAAACAAACAGAAACACCACACACACAAAGCAAAACAAAACACCTTGCTGTGACCATCAGAACATTAGGAGGCAGAAGGATTACTTACCGCAAAAACCCCTCGAACTACCCAGCCATGGTGTTGCCGTAATGTTTTACCATATGCATTATCTTGAAAAGAAGAAAAACTCCATGAGGAACAATTTCATCAGAATTTGATGTGCTATTTGTATCATGTCCTTTCTAATGTATGTAGTAGCACATTCCTATTGGTATTAGAAACTGATAAAAAAAAGCTGAATTATGAGATTATGTACCCCAAAAGTCTTGAGTAGGAAAAAAGCCTACAGAGATTTTTTTTTAAAGAAAAATTGGTATTTCCACTCTTACCCTGTGTCATATCTGAACTTCAGCTTATTATCATGGTTGGAAAATTCAATACATAGAAGGAAGTAAAGAGGGAGGAAAAGATATTGTAATATAGAGACTAAATACAATTTAAAATACACTATAAAAATATAAAAATGCAGTTCTTTGAAATGTTGTGTGATCCTGAGCCAGCCCCTTAGCGGATCTCTCTAACCATCTGTTTCCCCCTTTGTAAAATGACCTCCAAGGTTCTCTTCAATTCTAACATTCTATTCTGGGATGTCAAATGCTTGTCCTAGATGTCCCTATGACCCTGAATATACAGTTTTAAAGCTAGAAACCTTTAAAACTATTATGGAAAGAACAGCTTGAAGTTATTAAGGTAGCTATAAAGTAATTGCTGAGGCCTATTGATAGAAGTCATTCACATTCTAGACTTTAAAGATAAAAACCTATTATTTTTGTCCCAATGAGTTTTTTAAAAGGAGATTTAAAAACTGCTATATAATAATTTTAATTACCCCCAAAAAATCTCAAGAACAAGATGACTGCATTTTATGCAAGGGATGTGTTCCTGAAGGCTTTGAATAATTCAATATATGCAAAACTCAAAACTGATTTTTCCACAGGAATAAATGCGCTCTCAGGAGGGCACAGCTCTACCTCACCACAGTGCATTTTTATTTCAGTGCTCCATTTTATTTTCTCAGCATCATCTCCAGTGGTCTACAGAGTCCTCACACTCCTAAATTACAGCACAGAGTATCATGGGGGTTGTTTGACCTTCTTTATCATGTTTTACCACATCTAAATTTTATTCCAAACTTATTTATTTTCATGGGCTAGTTTCAACACTAGTACAAGCGCCACCATCAACCATTTAATCAATGCTTGGGCGACACTGTAATAGGATATAAAGACATTTTAAATTGTAACAAGAGCAGATGTTAAAATAACAAAAAAAAGACACCAAAACCACAACCACAAGCTCCTATGCAGTAAAAAGCAGTGCGGTTCACAGAATACTGCCAAAGAACATCAGGTATCTGCATTTTACTGGGCAAAACAGCACTGCCATGTGGCTGTAGCTTGAACACAGTTTACTATTTATTCAAGCTCTCTAGCTTTGAAATGATGTAATTCTTGTCAATTTCTATTTTTAAAATTTGGGTGAGGCTTTATTAATACTTTTAGCATACCATGTATCAATTTTACATAATTCAGGTTTGCATAAAATACATTATATTTTGTATAAAAGAAGACTGTACGTCTGAATTCTAACAGCAGATTTTGCTGGCTATCTAAAGTTTTAGGAATGGGTTGAAATGCCAGCATCCAGTGTGGTGAAGCTAAAGCAAAAATGATAAAAATCAATAAATTCAAGTGCAGAAAGGACTCTTAGAAATAGCCTAAAGGAGAACTCAAGATTAAATTCAATCTTTTTCTTAGGAGAACAGTCTGTAGGCTAGGACAGTGTCAAAGATACAAGTCTTCAATGTAAGCCACACTTAAAACCTATCTGATTCTCTAAGGGGACAGATGTTTTCAGGGACATTTTGGATGGTATCTAAGACCTTAGCGAAGAAAGGGTTGCTAGCACACAAAGCATATAGGTGCAGACGGGTAGGAAATACTAGGCACAGCCTCTGCGGTAAATCAGCAAGACAGTCAACTTTCTAACCGTCTAAGGAGCCATCTGGGCTGGTAAGAAGGTGTACAGGTCCATGGAAAACATCCTGAGGTGAGTCACAGAGGTATAGTGGGAACATTTTCTTTCTTGTGATCCTAATCCATGTAAGGTATTAAATGCCATTAAAAATCAGTAGATGAAATATAGTGCCATTACAATCTGCTCGTAGACATCTGTGATGGAACAGCTGCTCCATTCAACAAGAATTTAGTGCGAGTCTACCACTGCCCCTTACTAAGTGCAAGGCAGCAGGGATCACTGGGTGATTTAAACTCAGTCCCTTGCCCTCAGGAAGTTCATGGGTTTATAAGAGAGCCAGCCTTTAACAAATCATTGCTATGCAAATTGCCAACTGCTATAACAGAGATCTCTATCCAGTGCTACAGGAAAAGAAAGAGAGATGAAACCAGCCTGGGAGCAAGTAGACAGAAAGAATTCTCCAAAGGAGTCTCAAAGGCTGGGTAGGGCAGAGAGTAGGGTGGTACCTGGGGCTGCAGACAGAGAAAGCTACATGGAGTTGTGAGAGATGGTGGCATGAAGGGGGAACAGTCCACTAGGGCTGCAGATCACTGGGGCTGGGGCCAAACTGTGAGGACCTTTTTTATGCCGTGTCAAGGATTCTGAACTTCCCACCTGAGGCACAGTGGTAGTTTAAAATAACACTTACTGCTTTTTTTCTGATTTCACAAATAATACATGCTCATTGTTAAAAATATGGAAAATGCAAAAAGGGAAGAACTAAAGAAACCTATAATCATGCCTCCCAGAGGTAACCACAGAGGGCATTCTGGAGGTATATTCTCTTAAGTCTTTTTTCCTATACAGATAGCATTATTTTCTTCTACTAACAGTCATGATCATTCTGATTTGGAATTGTGGTAGGGAAGTAAAAGGAGATCAGAATTTCTTTACGGTATGCAGCAAACGCAGCTGACCGCTGTCCTGTTCCCTGAGCCTTCGGCTCCAGAGTTCATCTGACAGACAAACTGCCTGCTTATAAGGGCTCTGGATCCAGTGCTACTCTAACCTCAGGGACCTTATACCTTTCCTACACTTTGCCTGTGAAGTCAACCACTCAAAAAAGCCCAGAAACCCTTCTCCATGCTCCCTTCTATGGGACAGCAAGAAAACAAGGATGCTGTGAGTCCAAGTAAGAGGGGCAGCCTGGTCTAAGGAAGAGAGACTGTTTGTACAGCAACACGATCTGTGTCTCCCCTCAGCCCTTCTAGAGAAGGCAGTTGTTCCTTGCTGTGCCTGCATCTTGCCAGAGAAGAGTCCCACTGGGCAAAATGTGGGCCAAGTAAGTCTAATGGGAGAAGAGGGAGGCAGAGAATTTAGGCTAGGTCCTGACTCAGGCCTAGGAAGACCACCTCTGCAATTGAAAACCAACAAATAAAATAAAACTCATAAAAGAAAAAGACTTGCCCCAAGTCTTTAGCTGACTTCTAGGGCTGCAAATATCCCTGCCATGTGAGGCTGCATTAAATTAGGATGAAGTCTAAGCATTGACCTATTTTGGTTACCTAGAGAAGATTAGATAATGAAATACATTAATCTTCACTATAATACCCATTCATTATCATAATGCATGTTCTATAATCTGGAAGTATTTTTGGCCTCTGAAAGACATAAATGATTCCCTTCTCCCAGTTCTCTGAAATGTGTCAGTTCCGTAGAAACTGAGT
This sequence comes from Eubalaena glacialis, assembly GCF_028564815.1. NCBI lineage: Eukaryota > Metazoa > Chordata > Mammalia > Artiodactyla > Balaenidae > Eubalaena > Eubalaena glacialis. Next base: position 81,586,144 of record NC_083723.1, on the reverse strand, counting down.
CAAAATTTCTAAGTAGGAAGCGTTGACAATCACCTTGCCCAATTCTCTTCCTCTTACAGATGAAAAAAACAGAAGACCCAGAGAGATAGTTACCTGCCCAAGGTCACAAAGCTAAAAGCAATGAGAACTTGGGGCATTCTTGTCACATTAAACCATTTTGACAAAACTAATGTTTATTCTCTGTGATAAAACAAAATAATGAAAATGAAAAACGTGCCTTTTCCCAGCCATATCTTGAAAAAATTGGAACCTTATTCTATTTATAAAAATGCAGATTTCATTTCTTTAATGGGTAGTCAAAAACTTTCTATGAGGTATTTAGAGATTATGCCTCAACCTATCATAGCATCTGAACAAGAACTACCTTTCCATTACTGTTGGTGGACAGCTATTCTGTCCAGGAACAGAATATATGAGAGTGTTTTTCTATTGTAAATCTATAATTGGTGAGAATTCGCAAAGTTACTTTGGGTTGTATAGAGGGCAAAGGAGAAATGCAAATCTAAGTTTTAGGAGACAGCTTGAGAAGTAGACAAGCAAAGCCAGAAAAGGTGAAATCAATCATTCACTGAGCTCAGGAAGTGACAATCATCTCAGTTCTGCAAATGAGCTAAACTAGGAAGTCCTTAGGCAAGAATCACGAACAAAGAAAGGTTTGAAAGTGAATAAGCAGTGAATAAATGTGAAAATACCGAGAGAAAAAGGAAGAATGTGTATAACGTGACACCATGTACATGAGTTTAAAACATGCAATACATTACTAGATACTGTTTGTGGACACATAAATATATAGTAAAAGTATAAAAACATTCATTATATAATGATAAACTACAAATTCTGGATGAAGATCTTCTCTGGAAGTAATGGGGTCATGAGGTAGTAGATGGTATTGTATTTACATATTTGGTCAAATGATAAATATTTGATATAATTTAAAAAACCTACTACTAGGAAAGTACCCCCAAATTCTTTACAGTGACTAAGCTTTGGGCAAAATGAATTGTATGGAGAAAAGCCAACTCAATAACCCGTTGACAGAGATGGAACAAGTACCCAGAGATATCCTTTGTTACCTTCAGGCACCATGGAGATGAAAACTTGTACTGTAAGCCAAGTCTGCCATTAGAAGCACATGCTGTTAATAGTTCTGGAAAGGGCATGACTTGATTCACATTCCCCAGTACTTTCAGAATAATTAGTCAAGTTATGATTTGATGTCAAATATCTGATTATGAGTTCTAACTTCATCTCTCTCATATAGCTCTCCTTGTTTGTGAAAGCCTTTCATATTAAATGCATAAGTAGCCTCCTCTACATTTTTTTCCCTCCTATTCTGTGCTAGAGATCTTGGTTAGGTTAATGTTTACCTGACATTTATGGAATCATTCAGAGGTGAGGGATGTGGCAATATGCTATCCTACTGAGGGAATAGTGCAGAACACATAATATTTAGTACAATGGTGCATGAAATGGCAGAGCAACTTTTCTTCCTTTCACTTACAAAGATGCTTTCCAAAGCCTCTTCTTGATGTGGCATCTGTGAATGGAAGGGCTCAGCTACAGGGTGGACCATTAAACACATTTGCCTTGTGTACCCAACTCTTTCCTTAGAGTGATCTCTAGAGAATGCCAGAGGACACTAGAGTTCAGAGCAGCTCTTGGCATGAGACCACCCAAAGTATTCCACTCTGATCATCATTATGGGGAATTCAAGTGATGGCTCAAATGCAAAAGGGGGCAGTGTAAAGCCCAAGGCCTCCTTCCGATTGCTGAAAACTCATTCTAGGTCACAGAACTGCAGCAATACAATGACTATACATGCATTTTCCAGAGAGTTAATAGATGTCAAGGCTTCCACTGTGTCATTTAGGACTGTTACATATCATCTCCCATTTTCACAGCCACTAAGACTATCCAAAATTATGAGCAGTTACCTCAAAACCTTTCTTAAGCAGTGTTTTCAAATTTGGGAGTGTCATCCAAGGTTTATCCTTAACTTATCCCTACTAATTGTCTTGCTGTTCCTAGGTTAGGAAAAGTTTTCAGCCATTGGGTAACCAGCCAATTATCATGAAAAGGAGGCAAAAGTAACTGATGCTATGGGTAACTAATTTCAGTACTTTTATTCCTGCTTATTTAATAATTACTTAGATGCAGTCAAAATTCCCAAATAACCAAATGTAGCCTAGTGACAGGTGAGCTTCAACATCCCAGCTCTAGATGAACGGGTCTCAAACTTGAGCATGGATTAGAATCACTTGCATGACTTGTGAACACACTCATTGCTGGGTCCCACCTAGGGAGTTTCTGAGTCAGCAGGTGTCAGGTGGGACCCAGTAGTCTGCCTTTCTAATAAGTCTCCAGGTGATGAAGATGCTGCTGTCCTTGGACCACTTTGAGAACAACTGATCTAGATCTGAGACCCTAGGGAAAGTACTTATCCTCTCTAAACCTCAGTTTACTTGCTGTAAAAGGGGAGTACTCAGAAGATTAAATAAAATGTTTATGGAGAACCTAGTGTTATGCCAACACTGGGTGCTCTATAAATGGTAGCTGTTATTACAATAACTCAAATTCAATTTTAGAATAAGAAATGCAAGCTAATTTGCCTATATGTGGCATATAAATTGCACATACCCACTCTTTTACTTACATACCCAAACTATCTCATTTTAGCCAAGATATCAGTTCTGCTTATAAAGCCTGTGATTTCAAAATGAGAAAAAAGAAGCCAGCAATCCAGAAGAAATAGGCAACAAGCAGCCTATGGGTTCTGAATAGTTAATGTGTAAACATTTCTCATAAATCTCTGATTTGTTTGCACAGAACTTGTTGTGCCTGTGTTTAGAGGGAAGGGGGCTGGTTAGGGGAGCTTTATCTCTCCACATTGAACAGCAGCAGGACACTAGGGATCCCTATAAGCAGAGATGATTTAAATCATGAAAACCTCTGAAATAATCCTGAGCATCAGGATGAAAATCTCAAATTTATGGTCCCTTTTCCTTTCCACTGAAAACAGTCCAGCGGGGAAGAAAGGGAAGGAAAAGCTGAGATTGGCTGTGATTATTTCAGTTTTGAAGCAGCATTTACCCTTCAAGTCTCCTCTCTCTTCATAAAGTCAACATCTCTAGGCCCAGCTTTCAAATCAAGTAAAAGATAGGGGAGGAAAGGGGGCAGAATTAGGGATGGGGGCAGGGCAGAAAGGGTATATCCTCAACTGTCTCTCCACCTCCAAGGGGCAAAGCTTTTCTTTTCACTTGCTGTGTCCGGTAAGCAGCTGGGTTCTCCTCCATCTCAGCTGCAGCAGAGGGGTAATGAGATTAGCATCCCCCACTTGCCCTCACACAGCCAGCCATCAGAAAGCAGTAGCATCCTGTGACATGTGGAGGCCACCACGCACACAGTGCTGAATCCCATATCTTCTGCATTTCCTGCAGGTGGTGGAGTCTTCCTCCCAGTGTGAAACTTCCATACTAAGAAGTCAGTCTGGAGAGAAATTTCAGGCTTGGCAACTGAGCTTGGTAACTTTCCATTTGTGATTTGGGACAAACAAGTCCCATTTTCTGGTAGGTTATCAACTTTGTATACGTCATGATGATGAGAATATAAACAACAATAGAAGCTAACCTCTATTAAGTATTTATTATGTACCAAATTTCTAATCTTTTCACATGCATAAACCTATTTAATCTTTACAACAATCTTATTAGGGAAATCAAATCATCATTCCCATTTTACAGATGAGGAAACTGAGGCACAGAAAGGCTAAGTAAATTGCTTAAGGGCACAACACTATCCAGAAAGCCCATGATCTTAATCACTCCACAAAGTAATCAAGTTTGATAGATACTGGTTAGGGAGTCCTAATAGTCATGGTGAATATATTTTTAGTACTGAAATCAGGACACTTAGGGGAGGATATAACTGAGACAGTCCTGTAAATTCAAGGATGTATGAGAAACCCCAAAATGCAGGTAGCTCAGGGATGGTGGAGAAGACCTTCGGTGGGAGAAATGAGGACCTTAGAGCTGGGGATCCCAAAATGACCTTGCTTCAGATCCTTTGTGGTCTTAGCGTGTCTTTTAATCTTTCAGAATTTCAGTTACCTAACCTGTAAAAATGGATTGATGTGAGGACTAGGTTGTCTAAATTTTTTATACAGTGTTACAGAAATATCAGCTTTTATTGTTTCATGGCACATCAGCAAGTTTCTAGACAGGGAGGCCTGGGAAAATCACACAGGGGCAGGATCCCTCAAGATTCATGACCCAAAGGGAGGACTAACAAAAGGAAGAACTCACCCCTGACACTGATAAAACGCTGTGTGAACACTGGCTCCTCCTCCCCAGCAGAAGCATCTAATTCATTCACTTCATTATTTATAATCATGACTGCCTAGAGCCTGACCATGTGCTTCTCTACATCATAATAATACAGGGCTTCAAAGTAATATGGAATCTCACTCCCACCTGCTCACCTCAATGCCCATCCTGGAAGGATTTCCTAGAGACCAAGATTGAGAGTTTAGCCAGTCTGTTCGTAGCACTATGAGGATGCTTCCAAGTCTTCAATGTTTTCCAAAAGTGGTCCGATAGGTGCGTTGATCCATCCATCTATCCACCCACCCACCCAATGTTTATTAAGTACCTACAATGTTCCAGTCACTGCATTAAGATGCTGGAGATATCAGACGATCTCCTTTGACCAAGGCCTTCATCCGAGTCTCAACTACCACCACAAAAATGGGGCACGTAGGGCACTTGAGGAATACAAGATGATGACCAGCCCTTCATCTCACTTCAAAGCAAATTCCTAGGGTTCCCCACACCCTCCCTTTTATGGTCTCCAAAACTAGCTTCTCTCTGGATACGGATTTTAGAAAACTATACAGTTATCTCAAGATTCATTTAGGAAGAACTGACTTCTTAAAAATATTAGGTTTTCCTATAAGATTAAAAGATGGCTCTCTATTAATTTAGCTCTTCTTTAAGATATACTGATTTTTAATAAGTTAGATCTAGATTACCAGGTCACTATCTCATGAGTTCTTTTTTAACAAAGCATATAAGAAACAAACAATTAATAATAATGAAATAGAAAAAAACCAAAATCAGATCTTGAAAAGCACACCCTATCTCCTCCTCCAGGGGTCTCCATTCCACATCCTATTCAATTAATCAACCAAAATGTAAATAACACTTACTCAGGGCTGTCTGGATGTCCTTTTCTCCATTTTTCACTTCTGTCAAAAATCCCTTCAAAAATTTGAGACCTCTAAAACAAAAAAGAGGAAGAAATACTATTTTCAAAGTTCACTTATGTTGAATGGATATGAATAAATGGCAGACATCCGCTTCTTTTTCAGTAGTGTCTTGGGCATAGCAATAAACAAGTCAAGTCACATGGCAGTCCTTTCTAAGTTTCTTCCCTGTGATTTCCCTTTAGCTTGCTCTAGACGATTCTTATCTGAAATACCTACACAGTGGTTTTCAAAATGTGGTCCCAGGACCAGCAGCTTCAGCATCACCTGGGAACTTGTTAGAAATGCAAATTCTGGAGCTCCACTCCAGACTTACTGAATCAGAAGTTGGGTTTTGGGTGGAGCAATCTGTGTTTTTTAATAAGCCCTCCAGGTGATTCTGATGCCATTACAGTTTGTGATCCACTGACTTAAAGACAAACCAATCAGCTTTACTGTCCTTTATGATTCCTATCTTATATATTCTATTAATATTAACAATGTTTATCACTATCAAGACAGAGGCAAAAAAAAGTTGATATTCTATTCTTCAGGCCTTCTAGAAAAGGCTATACATGGGTTACAGCTTTCACTCAGAAGTAGCCTCTTTTGCATAACAATTTTTTTTGCGGGGGTAACATTTCAACTAAGCTGGATTTCAACTGCTGCCCCACCCCAGCTGCCTCACCTCTTCAGCCACAGGAGGGCTTCTGTAGCTGAGTTCCTAACCTGGGCTACATTGGCCTCCACTTCGTGCAGCACTATCTTCTGGAGTGTGGTAAACTCTTCTTTGTTGGTTATAAACTTCTGATTTACTTTCTGCAGGAGAAGCAGGGAAATAACCTAAGTTAAAAGCGCTAAAGCTATCAAGCAAGTCAGTTTACTGTTGAGACATAAGTTTGTCAACCAGGCCTCTAAGAAATCAAAATGAATTAAGCCTCTCTTACCTTCTTCCTTATGCTTTACAAGTAATCTGTTTTATTTGTTTGAGGATTCTTATTAGGCTTAAGCTAGAATTAAATAGTTTGAGGGTTTTAAAGTACTGTTTTTAAAGTATTTTTTCCTCTGAGAAAGGTTCTTACAGCTGGCCTATACTTTTCATCCCGAGTATAAAACTCAACAATCATTTGTTTCTGAATGAGATTTCATGCAACTACTCCCTCCAAATATACAGTCTCCACAGAGACAAGCCAGTATATTCACCTTAATATTTCCAACTAGATCCATTTTAACAGGAGCAAACACTGTAGGGCCAAGTTTGTCTAGAAGAAAAGATTGAAAACATCTTTGAAAAAGCAATTTTTTCAAGTGGAAAATATTTTTTATAGTAGCAATGAATTTAACAGGCCCCCCCCACCCCCCGCCAAACTTTTATTTTTTGCTTTTACATCATTTTCTAAACAAAAGCTTCAAAGGTTCCTGGCACACTGTCATTGCTTTTTTCTACTACACTGCTCTGAAGTGAGTAACTATAATAAGGGCCTAAGGGCAGGTGAGGATAACCTTGTAAGTTTAGAATGCGCATTGTATTCCTTAGGGCTGCACTGTCCAATACGGTAGCCAACGGTAGCCAGTAGATGTGTGGCTATTGAGCTCTTGCAATGTACCTATTCCAGACTGAAATATGCCATAAGTATAAATATATACCAGATTTCAAAGACTTAGTACCAAAAAAAGAACGCCAAATATCTCATTAATGATTCTTTTATATTGATTCCATGTTCAGATGATATATTGTATATACCAAGTTAGATAAAATACATTATTAAAATTAGTTTTATCTGTTTTGCTTTACAATTTTAATATGCCTGCCAGAAAATTTAGAATTATATATGTAGTCTGAATATTTTTGTTGGATAAGAGCAACTAAAAAAAGTAACACAAAGGGGTATAGCCAAAAAGCCAAAAGAGAAAATATAATAAAATTCTAAAAAATACTTGACTCATCCAAAAGAAAGGCAGGAACAAAGATAGGTAGCTAAAAAGCTAAGAGAGGAAATAAAACAGAATACAAAAAATAATTGATTAATTGGGTAGAAATCAAGAAAGGAGTAAACAAGGAAGAACACATGAGACAAACAGACAATAAGTAGCAAGATGGCAGAAACAGACAGCAAGATAGCAGGCTTAAATTCATCCAAACAATGTAATTTATTACATTAAGTACAGGAAAAAAACATGATAATTTCAATAAACACAGAAAATACATTTTGTAAATTAACTCATTCATGATTGTAAAAAACAACTCAATGTACAAGTCAATTGTATCTATATGCTATCAATAAACAATTAGAAAATGAAATACTTTTCATGATAGCATAAAAAAACATAAAATTCTAAAATTTATTCCTAACAAAAGATGTGTAAGACCTTTACACGATACAAAACGTTGTGAAAATAAAGAAGACCTAAGTAAATGAGAGATATAGCACATTCATGGATTAGAAGACTCAATGTTGTTTAAGATGTCAATTTCCTACTAATTGGTTTACAGATTCAATGTAATCCTAATCAAAATCCCAACAGGCTTTTTAATAGAAACTGAAAAGCTAAAATTTATATGGACATTCAAAGGACCTAGAATTGCCAAAACATCTTGAAAAAGAAGAACAAAACTGGAAGACTTACATTATCTGAATTCAAGCCTTACACAGTAATTAAGATACTGTAATACTAGGATGAGGAAAAACAACGGATTGTTGAAACAAAAGAGAGTCCAGAAATAGACCCACACTTATAGGGTCTACTGGTTTTCAAAGCACTGCCAAGGTAATATAAAAGGGAGAAAAGATGCTTTTTCAACAAATCGTTCTTGAACAACCAGATAAAGAAAAAAAAAAAAAAAAAAAAGAAGGAATCTCAACCCTTACCTCACACCACATAAAAAACTGATTCCAAGATGGATCACAGATGTAAACTTAAAATCAAAAATAAAAAGTGTAGAAGACAACACAGAAGACTATCTTCATGACCTTGGGGATAAGCAAAGATTTTTTAGGATACTGAAAGGACTAACTATAAAAGAAGAAAACATAGATAAATTGGATTTAATGAAAATTAAAAACCCTGCTCTTCAAAAGGCATCATTAAGAAAAGAAATGAACAAGTCATAGTCTGGGGGAAAATATTCATAATGAGCATGTCTACAATGAAATGTTATTCAGAACATACATAGAACTCTTTCAATTCAATAATAAAAAGAAAATTAACCAACTTTTAAAAATAGGTTAAAGATTTGAACAGACTTCACAATGGAAGAGATAGCAATGGTCGATAACCGTATGAAAAAGTGCTCAACATCATTAGTCATCAGAGAAATACAAATTAAAGCCACAAGATACCACCAAACACTCACAGAAATGGCTAAAACCAAAAATACTGACACCACCAAGTGCTAGTGTGGATGTGAAGCAACCAGAATACTCATATATTGCTATTGGAAGTATACAACGGTACAACCACTCTTTATGAAATTACATGTATAAACCCTATCAATCAGCAATTCCACCCCTAGGTATTTACTCAAAAATGAAAACATGTGCCCACAGACACAAAAACGTTCAGAGCAATTTCACTTATAATAGCCCCAAACAAGAAACTACCCAAATGTTTATCAGTAGGAGAATGAATAAACAAACTGGGGTAGAGTCACTTAATAGAATACTATTAAGCAATAAAAAGCAATGAGCTACTAATACATGTAACAACAAAGGTGAAAACATTATACCAAGAGTATAATGCAAGAGTATGTAACATGATTCCATTTATATGAAATTTTAGAACACGCAAAACTAATCTATGGTGACAGAAATCAGTATGGTTGCCTTGGGCTGGGTGACAGGTTGTAGACTGACTGGCATAGGGAACATTCTGGGGTGATGAAAACATTCTCTGTCTTGATAGAGGTGTGGATTACATAGGTAGATGTATTTGTCAAAACTCACTGAATTATAACAGTTAAGTTCTATGCAAGATATACCTTGATTTAAAAAAGAGATACAAAGTTAAATGGATTATATAGCAAATTTCAACACATTAGCAATTCCTGGTACTACTGGCTCTATAAAAAGTAAATGTAATTTAAACTTAAATAAAGTTATATATATAATTTTTTTTAATCTGAAAAAAGTTTTAGCTGGTAAAATGTTTTTTCATAGTATCAACAGATTTGAAGATCTGTTCCTCAACTACTTTCACTTTTGCTCTTAAGTATGATTTCTAGAAAACAGAATTCCCTTTTTTCATTACACAACTCTAAGATCAATACTAATCATAATTAGAAATGAAATGGAAATATGTAATAATGCTTAAGGTCACACAGTTTTAACTCTATGTGGCTAGTGATATGAAGAGGTAGATAAGAAGGGTCATTTAACTGTACACATAGTTCAGCATATTTCTACTACAAAATAACTGCAGTGAAACAGATTCTAGAGGCTATGAATTTAAGGCAAATCCAGCAATCTTACCTAATACTGGAACCACAGCATAACATGATGCTAAGAATGCTTCTGTGGGAATGCCACTGTCTTCCAGAAGTTCAATGTCACTAAAGCTAAACAATTTGGTGATACAGAGGAGGAAAGATTGAAAATACATTAGCATGCTCTGCAGTTCAGAGGCAGTCATGAAAACAGCTGCCCCTCTGTAGGTCAAATCATTTAGCTTCATCTCACAAATACGCCCCAGTGACTGTTCTTCTATTATAACACAGTCTAATAAAATCACTTTCCAAAGATAATCCACCAAAGCAAGCTAAAACTTGTTGACAGAGTATACTCTCACAATCCAATTCCTTCTTATCCACTGCTTCAGGCAAGGTGAACAGTAAAGCAGACGCTTGGTATGCCACATTCTCTATTCTGTTAGGATACGCCATCCCCTGAAAGGAACACCAAGATTGACTTTCCAGAAGGAAAGCTGGTATCCAACTGTCAGTGATTTTAGAGAGTACAGAATACCTGGTGTTCATGGTACTAAAGAAAGTTGGGATGACTTCTTGGCCCTCTTCCCAGTGGGCTTCTGGAGAGCTGCTTGAGGAGTGTGATTCAGACTGTGCCAAGTGGCTGTCATGATTTCCCAGGTTTTCCTCTCCATCTTCCTTTATCATTTCACTCTGGACTGTAAAGCAGGAGATACCTATTACTAACCTTTTATTTATGTATCATAAGATTAATATATATATATTCATTGTTGTACATTTCTAACACAGAAAAGTATACAGAAAGAAAAATCAGTGAAATACTATACATACACACACAAACAAAATTGAGTTTAAATACATGTAGATTTTCATCCAGCCTGTCTTCACTGAACAGTATATCATGAATATTTTCATTATCATTCAGTACTCTTCAAAACATGGTTTTAATGACCATGTAATATTGAATCATGTTTATGTGGAGGGCATTTAGGTGGTTTCTAAAATTTCAGTATTATAAATAGAGTTGAGCCTCATTATTAGTGTATTCTGTCTTTGTGGGTTTGCCTACTTGCTGAAGTTTATTTGTAATACTAAAATCAACGCTCATGGCACTCTTGCAGTCATTTTGGATATGTGCAGAGTGGTGAAAAAATTTGAGTTACCTGACACGCATGTTCCCAGCTGAGGTCGAACAAGGTGACATTCTGCCTTCTTGTTTCACCTTTCATACTGTACGCAAATGTGTTTATTTAGTGCCATTTTTTTTTTTGCATTCTTGTGTATTTTGTTGTTGGTTTTGCTGTTTAAAAGGACCCCCAAGTGTAGTGCTGCCTAGTGTTCCTAAGCACAAGAAGGCTGTTATGTGCCTTATGGAAAAACACGTGTTATATAAGCTTATATAAGATAAGCTTCGTTCAGGCATGAGTTATAGTGCTGTTGGCTGTGGGTTCAATGTTAATGAGTCAACAATATATATAAACAAAGTATCTTTTTTTTTTTTTTTTCTTTAGGAGGAGGGACTCTTTTCTTTTTAATTTTTATTGGAATATAGTTGATTTACAATGTTGTGTTAGTTTCAGGTGTACAGCAAAGTGAATCAGTTATACATATACATATATCCACTCTTTTTTAGATTCTTTTCCCTAATAGGCCATTACAGAGTATTGAGTAGAGTTCCCTGTGCTATACAGTAGTTCCTTATTAGTTACCTATTTTATATATAGTAGTATGTACATGTCAATATCAATCTACCAATTTATCCCTCTCCCCAACAAGGTGTCTTTAAACAGAAACACACAAAACAACAATATGTTCTGATCAGTTGATGAAAATGTGAAAAGAGGCTTGCAGGAACCTAACCATGTATTTCCCCTAGGAGCAACGGTTCAGTATGTGCTAATTCAGTGTTTGCAGTGACTTTATAGAACAAAACTACCATGAGTAATGAGAATTAACTGTAATATCATAAAGGACATCCCTGTCCATATATATTTGTCTTTAAATCTGACTATTCCCTGAGGACAAATTCCTAGAAGAAAATTATTGGGTCAAATAAATAATAGTACTGTTTTAATAGTAATTCTCCTGTCTATTATTTACTCAAGGGATAAGACTTCAGTGATGTATGGATTGCTTGCTGCAGGTTAACAGCTATGAAAATGCATCTTTTCTTCCCCCCACTCACCAGAGGAGATGAGGAGGAAACTTTTAAAAAAATTTTATTTTCAAATTAATACACACTTATAACACAATTAAAAACTCTAAGATGGTTGTCATGGACTGATCTGAAGTTGGTTTTAGTAGTTAGAGCCAATGAAATTAGCAAATCGAAAAGGGCAGCACTTTCAACTACAGGTTATTACCTAAAACTTGGGAATTTGGCTTGATGAACACAGAGACGGCCAGGCGAAAATCTGATGGTGCTTGGTGAATTTGGACATCCTCAGGCCTCACCAGAAACCAGGAGGATGGAAAACTGAACTGCCATAACTCTGCAGACTCTTAAGTCTCACATCATAGTCTATGTTCAATGGACTTTGAAATTCTGAACAGAAGGCCCTAATACTCATACTCTCTAAAAAGTCAGCACAGACAGCTACAGCTCACTGAAGCCCATGAACATCACAGCTAAGAACAGTGAGTGGGAAACTCCTCTTCATTCTGCCTTTTCAACAGGGAGGTCAGGTGGGATGCCAGAACGTTTTCAAGTGAACTCTGTTATCTTAACAAACATCTGCCTCGGGAGCTACCTAGCACGCTGTCTTGAGGTCAATCCCTATCAAGTGTCTCATCATGGATAATGAATCAAAGCCCCATGATCCTTTTATTCAATGGTTTGCCTCACATCTTTTTTGTTTTTACCTGTTATATTATCATCTGTATTTTCTTCACTTGATATGTTGCGATCTGTCTCTGCAGGTTTCAAACATAAGGAGCTCTTGTTTTTCATTAGGATTTCTTCATCATCATTTATGTCCATATTTAAAGATCCATTCTCATAACTGTTTAACTCTGTTTGCCTAAAATTTTTTTAAAAGGAAAAAAGCCAAAAAGTCCAATTATTTGGTCATAAATAGACTGCACAGATAGATCCTATTCTGAGGGATGGGGAAGGGTCCACAACCACAATTACCAACTCCTTTTAACACTGATTAAAAAACAGAATTGTTAAATCAAGCCAAATCTCTCACCCCACCCTCCTGCCTTCAAGGCAGGTATCCTCCTGTGCTGGGAGCAGGCCTGTCTCCAGGCTGAAGTTCAGATACCAAAGAGCCATTCATGGCTTTTCACGCACCCTCAGCTGACTCAAACTTCCTGCTCCCCACCAGCAACAGGAAATATTCATTGATAGCACTTTGGTTTTCAATCAGCTTTTCTACAGGTACCACATTCAACACATTTTCTCACTTTCCTCAGCTTCTCCCTGGAAGGTTTTTTCTCTCTCCTCACCTCTCAAATCACTGGCCACTTCCATTTGTTTGCCTAGCAGCTAACTGTCTAGAAGCCACAAGCTGTGGTCAAGGAAGACTAAAAAAACTCAGGAGGACACAATACATCCTGAGGATCTGTTGCTCTTTAGGGTAACATAAAAGGCTATTTAACATGCAAGTGAAATAACTGATTCTGTTAAAGGGATAATCATAACATCTTATTATAAATAACTAGACTCAGCCAAATTAGAACAAAACCATTTTCTTCTAATAAGAGTAAAGGGAAAAGGTCCAAGCCACATGCTGACTCCAGGAAAAGCATTTGTTTTTCTAAAAAAATACCGTATTTCACCTTGGCAATTAAAAATATAGGAGTATATTGATGAAATACCTCAAAAGAAAAAAAAAATCTACAAAGATGTTCCTAGTAGAAATATTTAGATGAGGAGAAAATTATTAACCAAATTGGGGAACAACCCTTGTACTAAAGAAACAAACAACAGTACATAAAGAGATGAAAATATTAAATAATAACTTGAAAGGACAAATACACGGACAATGTCAAAACACAGGAATGCTTATATGAAATAATAACTGAATAAAGACCCTAAATAATAGGAACACAACTGTGTAAATGTGTACTTTTTTTCAGTAGTTCAGATTTTGATATTACGTTCTTTTTCCAACCTGTAAAGCTACCTAAGATTTTTATTTTTAAACAAAACAAAATAGCACTGTCTTTTCTGATAAAACCACACTTAAATCAATGCTCGGCTCCTTCACAAGAGAGGAGGTTCCAATACTCAGTACAACAGAGGAATGAAAAGTTATTAGATGTGGTGGGTGAGAGATCCATATCCTGGGGAAATGCAAACATCTTCCCTAGTAGTCAGTGCTGAATGAAAGATCTGCAGTGCTTCAGGTTCACCTCTGGTATCATCTTAAATCATGAGAAAAACCATCACATGATTTCTTTTCTTTTTTTTTTAAATTTATGTATTTTAATTTATTTATTATTTTTGGCTGTGTTGGGTCATTGTTGCTGCACATGGGCTTTCTCTAGTTGCGGCGAGCAGGGGCTACTCTTTGTGGCTGTGCATGGGCTTCTCAATGCGGTGGCTTCTCTTGTTGAGGAGCACGGGCTCTAGAGCACGTGGGCTTCAGTAGATGCGGTGCGTGGGCTCTAGAGCACAGGCTCAGTAGTTGTGGCGCGTTGCTCCGCGGCATGTGGGATCTTCCTGGACTAGGGCTCGAACCCGTGTCCCCTGCATTGGCAGGCGGATTCTTAACCACTGCACCATCAGGGAAGCCCACCACATAATTTCTTAAAAAAAAAAACAAGGAATACCAATATCCTTATTTTTATATTTTTAGAAAGAAGAAAAAACAAAAAATGTTACTGTACCTTTCCAATGAATTATGAATTGGTACAATAGGATGTTTCATCTTCAAAAGAAGCAAAGAAGAGAAAATTCACATGTTAAACTCCCAACAGAATATATTTAGAGTTTTATCACATATGAAAGTGGTAAATATGATCATAACACACACTGCCCCACTCAAGAGGAATAATTTCAGGTCTTCCCAAAAGAAAGGAGTCATTGATCCCAACCAGTCTTTAATAGTTATTCAAATAAGGGTACCCAAATTTCTAAGAAAAAGGAAGATGGTCTTTTGAAGGGCCTAATTACCATATTTATACCCTTGGTGGTTAGCTTTCTTGTAATTACTATTACACTCATTAAATATTATTAAATACCAAACTATGATACAGCATTGTATCAAACACTGGAAGCATAAAGGTAAACAGTATGGGGTTCTTGCCCTTAAGGTAATTTCCATATAGAATAAGGCTAAAATAGGGGTATGCGTAGAGGAGGAACTCTTAGCCCAACTAAGGAATTCAGGGAAAGAGAGATTAAATTTTAAGGATGAATAGGAGCTAACCAGGGAAAGACAGGTGAGAAGGGCATTCTTGGTACTGGGAAATGGCCCAAAGAGGCGGGGGAGCTACAAGCAGTTAATACGTTCAAGCCAGGTTATGAAAAAGAAAGAGGTTGGTGATGTGGGAAGGGGCTAAGACGTTTTGACTTTAACCTGTAGGCAATGAGGGAGCCACTAAAAGGTTTAGGTAAAGTGGCCCAATTTACACTGCATGAACAGAAACACTGTAGGCTGCCTGGAAGAGTCGAGCTGAAGGCAACTAGTTAGAAGGCTATCACCAATCTCAGCAAGAATCCCTGGACAAGGAGGCTGGAGAGAAGAAACTAGCTACATCAGAGAGAGACATGTTCAGGTGGTAAAACTGCCAACACTAACTGACTGGATACAAGGGACTAAGGGCATATATAATAGTGGACATAAAGGAAAGTCCACTACAAAAATGTCTTTATCAGTTGCCAAAGGGTGATGGAGAACTTAGCTCAGTATATCACTTTCTTAACTTTTCATCATGCCCTACTGCAGCCAAGCTGACCTGGTCTGTTACCTTGTTGGACTTGAGCATGGCCAGCTGAGGTGATCCTGGGGGAGTGCGATAGAGCAGCTCAGAAGTGAAGGCTGCGTTTGCGATCTGCATGCATTCTTCCAAAGTCTTCAGAAAAGTATTGCAGGTTGATTTCAGCAGAGTTCCCACATCAATTCCCTCCTACAAAACAACCAGAGTGAAGACCCCTTTACCTTGCCAAAAAGGCAAAAGCCCAGTTGTGGAATGTCCTTAGAGGTTTTATCCACCTAATAATGGGTAATAACAATAATCATGTACCTGTCTATTTTGCTGGACAAATATGTGTATCAGTTATAAAAGAAAAAGACTGAGCAAGTCCAACTTATCTATTAATCATACTCAAGCCTTACCCTCAATCTGCCCTTCATGCTCACCCACCACTCCAACTGAAGGCAACGACTTCTCTCAACCCAACAACACTATATGACAGCAGTATGTCAGGTGCTAGGCGCTGAGCCCTTGTGGAGTTTGCAGTCTATAAGGGGTGGCAGACACCAAACAGAATCACATGGACTGAAGACCAGTGGGATCAATGGAAAAATTTCTCCCACTGTCTGAGTAAAAATGAAGTTCTAGAATAGAAGCATTAGAAACCACAAATCACACACTGTTTGCTTCCAGAATGAGTTTTTGGCTTTCAGTACAGATGAGTCTAAGAGGTTTCAGCAACTGGAATTATTTTGAATATCTAATCATTTTTTTCTCCAAGTTATTTCACTTGCTCAGGTCATTTTTCCTCTGGATATTGATATTAATAAGTTGTTCAGGAAACTGAGGCTACTCCCTGACTAGAGAGTTTGGTAACCACATCTTAGTGGTATTAAAGTTACCAGATTGGGCCCAAGATGGAGTCACTCATGCTAAGTCTCACATCAGCAAACCAAAAACTTATCCAAGTTTCTATGCTGGGCTCTCCCAGAAAAGGCAGGCCTAGGTCAACCAATCAGTGCTTGCCTGCTCAGCGCAAGTTACTGTACTGACCTGGCTCCAAGACTTCCCTTTGCTCCATATAAGAAAAGTAACCCTGCTTTAACCATTCAGCAAACGCCCAGTATAACTTCCTTGTTCCTGCTCACTTTGGTCCATAAAGATCTCTAGCCTGGTACAGCTCTTCACAGCTCCTTTCTATCTGCTAGACTGGATGCTGCCCGATTTATGAATTGCTGAATAAAGCTAATAAGATCTTTAAATTTTACTCAGTTGAATTTTGTTCTTTAACCATAGCCTCTATATTTTCCTCAACTTTGTATTTCTAACAAGCTAGATGTTACTGGTCGTGAACCACTATTTTTCAGACACCAATTACAATGTGTGGTTTTCTTCCACACCACCAAGAAATTCTTGGACACCAGCCGGGTGTCTTACAATTCTGACACAATTTACCTGGAAATAGTGTCAGATCTCACAGGTTAAGCGCTCAGTCCTACAAGATTGCTCCCCACCCCCACTTCAGACACCAATGGCAAGTTCAGGGTGTCACTTGTGCTACTGACTGACCCACTCTAGACTGAAGGTTCCAACAACCCCCTCCTTGTGTTTAATTACTTTGCCAGAGCAGCTCACAGAACTAAAAGAAACATTTAACTTATTAGATTGCCAGTATATTATAAAAGGATATAACTCGGGAACAGCCAGATGGAAGAGATGCATAGGGCAAGGCATGTGGGAAGAGGCTTGGCGCTTCCATGCTCCCTGAGTATGCCACTCTCCCCAGTCAACACATATTCACCAACTCGGGAGCTCTCCAAACCCCATGCTGTGGGTTATGGAAGCTTCGTTAAATGGGCACGATTGGTTAAATCACTGGCCAAGGGTGACTGAAGTCAATCTTCAGTCCCTCTCCCCTCCCAGGAGGTGAGCGGGTAGGAATGAAAGTTCCAACCCTCTAATCACTTGCTTAGGTCTACAGTCAACCAGAGCCTCCATCCTTAGTATTTTCCAATAGTCGCCTCATTAACATAACAAAAGACACTTTTTATCACCTGGAAATTCCAAGGGTTTTTTTTTTGGAGCTCTGTGCCAAAAACTAGACAAAGACCAAACATATATTTCTTATTATAAATCACAATATCATAACCACAGTTTCATTAGCAAGTTCCCAAGGCACTTACTATAAACACTTCCTAGAATTAAAAATTGCTGTGTTCACTTTTCCCTTCCCACTAGACCAGGGCTTCTCTACCTTGGCATCACTGGCATTTGGGGATGGCTTATTGGAGCAGGGGATATAGGGGGAGTGGCTCTCCTATCCATTGCAGATATTAAGCAGCATCCGGCCTCTACCCCTTAGATGCCAACAGCACTCCCCCAGTAGTGACAACCAAAAATGTCTCAGACGTTGCCCAATGTCTCCTGAGGAGCAAAACTGCTCTGGGTTGAGAATCATTGCTCTAGGCTCTAACATCCCAAAAGCAGGACTGAAGTGTTTTGGTACCCCTCCCATCTCCCGCCCCCAGCACAGTATCTTGTACACAATAGGCAGTTGCTGAATGAGTAAGAGAGACCCCTAAAAAGTGAATGAAAGTGAGTTAAACCACCTTTATCAGAAAAACTTAGAGCACACATATTACTAGTAGCATAGTGACTACCTAAGAAAAGTAATTTAAAACCATTAATTATAACCTGCAGATTCTTCATTTTGTGGGCACTGTTTTTCAGATAACTTCTCCGAGAGCAGAGCAGAGACCCCTCTCTGGTTAATGTGAACCATTCAATACATAGCTTAACACAAGATAGATCTTTTAATATATGTTTTAGAATGAGTAAATAAGAATTTCATTAATAAATGATAAAAATCGCAATCCTTGCTGATGATGGAGAGAAATAAAGCTGTGTCTCTATCGTTGAAAGCACTAGTCTCTACTCAAGCAGAACATCTATTACGGTGAAATAAAATCCTGTTACAGTCTCATCAGAGGTGACAGATACATATTACTGACACACATGATGCTGTCACCTTAGGAGCCACATGCGTAGTATAGAAATGGCTCTGCTATACAGCTAAGGCTACATTTTAGAAAGTTATGCAAACTGGGGAGACACATATTTTAGTACATCAGTACTAAAGTTAAAAGTTCCAAAATTATCAATTAATTAATCCTGAATTCATCCCAGGAAGGAAAACTATATGCTTCCATATGCTGAAATGCACACACTTCTTCTCTTTGTTGAAGTCTGTCACTTTTTTTCTCTGAACAACAGTAAATTCCAAGGTAGGGATTATGTGAGAATAAATAGCACCTGTAAGCAACATCTGGTGCTACTTGTCATGTGGCTAAGAAGAATGGTATCTTACCTCAGAATTGGACACACCAGTTGCGGTCACTTCTTTTGTTTTATCTACTTGCTGAACAAGAAGATCACAGTAGAGTCTTAGTTCCGACATTTTGGTTTTCAAGTTTTCAGTGTTTTCAGCAAACTCTAAATAACCAAATGATGAAAATGTAATTTAATTCCCAGAATAAATAACTGATACACTGGTTAGCATACTATACAGATAAGTGAAATATAATCTATGCCTAAAGTCAGATGTTTATAGTATGGGTTACAGATATGACATAATTGAAGTTATGGGAGCAAGAAAAAGAGAAAAAGGAGATTTCTAGTCTTCTGAAGTAATCTACATTATTTCTTGAGCCAACATATTTAATGATCACCAGTACAGGAAGAAGGAGACAGTATACCTCTGATCCACTTGTGTCAGAACTGGGAACAGTCAAGGGTTCAGGGTTTTGGTCTGAGTTCTGCCACAGTTTTCCTATCTGTAAAATGGGGTCACAGCTATCTATCCAGTGCTCAAAACTGGGAAAAAGTGTTCTGTAACATGCAATTACCACTAATAAGACAGCTCGTGAATTCAGAGGACTGGTCCAGCATGCTGCCTGGCAAGGCGAACGGCACCCTCTGCACACCTGCTGCTCCTTCATTAGCACGGCACTCCAGGCATCCTGGCGCTGAGGGCTCGGCTACAATCATAACTGCCTCTGCTTTCTTCTCCGTGAAAAAGCTGCACATTACCACCTGATCTGAGTCAGAGCTGACAGTGTCTAGAATTTGCTCTCGACTTAGCATTGAAAAACAACCAACAAATAGGTCATTTTACTGTGTCTACTTGAAGAGTTAACCACATCTGCCATAAGTGTCATGAGAAAGGTCCCCTGAAACACTTGTTCCCAGAGGCCCCTCTCTCCCACCAATCTTTTCAGGTGTACATTCGAGGCTGGGGGGCTGGGAAGGCAGAGCTCAGGCAGTAAGTCCTGGCACTCATGACCCAGGCAAAATAGAAAGTTATGCCATGGTTCTCAGGAGACCTAATGATGTTGAGTTAATGAGCATTAAGCAGCAGCAACCTGACAATTAAGTATCCATCTACCCCAGGAACAGGGAGGGGAAAGCGGGGTGTTACTGCAGGAAATACCCAGATCCAAGGCTTCTCTGGCTCAGCTACTCTTTACCAAAAGTCAACTTTGTGCCAGACGAGGTACCTCATGGTAATCCTTCTAAGATAGGTAATTACCTCTTTTCAAAATATAAGGAAACTGAAGATTAGGGAGGTTAAGTGACCTATGTCAAGGTCACAAAGCCATAATTTGAACCCAGTTGTATCTGGCTCCAAAACCTGCATTCTTTCTACTATGACATGCTAAGAAAGAAGAGTCAGGTATAGACTGTTTAAGGTCCACTGAGATATACAGCACTTGCATGATATAAAAAGCTGGCTATGGCTAGGTGGTCAGAAGCAAGATAACAAATATGGGAACCCAGAGATGCCATTAGGTGATTCCCAGGGTTCCCAGTCCAGAGGACAATCAATACTTGCCTTTTTCTTTCTGGGTCCTACTGTCTGTCAGGCAAGCCTTGGCTGACCCCAAGGCTACCAGCCACCGTTGTCTCTCAGCCACACTTCTGGCCTTCAGGTAGAAATATTGTTCCCCAGGGATTATCAGGTCCATGCGTGTGTTATCTACAGGATGAACTGGGAGCAAGGCATAGGGAGGTCAGAAACCCAGAAAAGCCCTATCTGGGTAGCCTCCACTCCACCCAAATTCTTGAGCTTAACTGGCGCGCCAGGCACTGAGAGCTTCTTCCAAGAGAGGATGTCAGCCCTTACTACTTCTCCTGGTTTATTTATCTCTTCCTAGAGGTCTCTGCTAATGGAGAGGGAAAACTCTGCAATTGGCTCCAAGGTCTCACCAGGACTTTGGCCTAAAAAACAATCGCCTAAATCTCCTTAGGATCGTTTGTAAGAGGAGAGAGGAAAAATCTCTCTTCTGGTGTGTGTGTGTAAAGTGTGCTGCTCTGCGGCCAAAAAAGACTTGATGCAAACAAGTAAGGATGTGCTCTTTATCTCCTTGGGTAATTGAAAAGCAATCAAGAACACAATATTTTTCCTTTCTACTTTCCTTCACTAGTCTTATCAAAAATGTGAGAATTCCCTTAGAACACTTTAGGAGAAGAAACAAGCAAGCTACACTCTCCTTCACCCCCCAAGCCCCATGCCCCAAATTCCCTTCTAGTCGGTTTCTGAGCCACATCCTCTCAGCATGTCTCAAGATTCTCAAAACCAAGAAGAAAAGGCTATTTGTAGGTCTGTTAGGTGTTTGCTTGTTTAGTTTTGAGTATGGTGGTGGTGGTGAGAAGGTGTGTATGTGTCGTGATTTAAACATAGAAATGTTTGATGTTGCAATAAAAAGACAAATAAGCTTAGCAAACTGCCACAAGCCCGAGGTAAGCAGGTGACTAAGGAATGAGCACTAGATGTGTGGTTAATAAGCACATTGCTCTCATTTATTCTGACTGCCTCTTAACCAACCTCCTTGTAAAAACTCGCTGCAGTTTTAGGTCTTACTTGTAAGACTTTTTCTGGGGGACATAACATTAGATATCTTTATACTACGGGAGCAGCAGAGAAAGGCACACAGAAGCCAGTGTTTTTTTATTTTGGGGGAGAAACAGAAAGAAAAATAAAACCTGCAAGTGTCTTGGCTTCTCACCTTGAATTTCACACACCGCCATCTGGATGCTCCCTTTGCAACCTTTCCAAGCATCTTCAGGAGAATCATAATAAGATAATATTCCCCCACAGAGAAGGAACCACCGAGGCTGCCAACCTGAAAACAGAAGCAAGAGCACGGTCTCAATTACTGCTTCCCAGGACGTAGGAATAGGACCTAACAAAGGATGTTGGATACTAGCTCCAAGGAACTTACATTCTGGGGGAAAATTCTAAGGGAGAGAAATAAGTTAGAAAAGATCTGTATGTTTGATCTCATTTTTGCATAGAAGTCTGGAAGGATCAGCAATAAATATGGTGATGATTCTCTAGGTAATGGGATTACTTATGATTTTTATTCCTTTTTCCCCCTAATACAGTACTAGTAATCTTTGGTTTTTACTTTTTCTAAGATAAAAGATTATTATTTTCCAAAGATTATTGTTAACATACTTGTTCTCCTCCCCTCTGGTTAAGAAAAATTATTCCAAACCTAGAAATGAGATAAAAGATTATGTTGCCCTTTCAACATCATACGAAGTGCTGTCTAATAAGCCTGCCTAGGGTCACATGTTCCCTAAGGAAAGATAACTTTAACTTACTATTTGGTATTGATCCACTGAAATGGAATAATCTTAAAACATTCAAGGGCTTAACTACTTTTACTTCACAGCATTTCAGGGGACGAACCATATTCAGTGGAAACACACATCTTATCTAGTCCTCTTACACAACCTATGTTCTAGTCAAACCAAACTTACTTGCTGTATGCCTGCCTCAGGGCTTTTGCTCAAATTGGATCTTCTTCCTAAAATGTCATCCCTGACTACCTCTGCATAAGCCTTGTTAGTCTCCTCATCAGATGTATTTTTTCTTTCTCTGAAATGCCATAGCCTTTTAAGGATACATTTCTCTCACTAGACTCTTCTACAGCTGAGACAGCTGGAGTGAAGGTTGGTATCCGCTTTGCGCAGAGCCCCAAGGGCTGCTCAGGTACATACCTGATGGGCCCTTGGGAACTGATTCACACCAGCTAAATACGTAAGTCACCAATTGATGTCAAAGTAGTATTGTTAGGGAACCACTAACTGAAACCGCCCACCTTGGCCAGGCAAAATAATAACTGCTTGCATGAGTTATCTCACAACAGGAGGTCTCAATAAGAAACACGGAACTGACCAGCTACCACCAGCTGGCAGAAATCGGGAGGGGTCAAAAGGAGGGAGGAGATGCCAGCCATAATATGTCCTGCCGACGTCCCAGAAACCCTGACGCTGGAAACCACCTTGACTGAGAGATGCGTGCGTCACCAGGAATTGGACCAAATATGGGCACAAGCAAGATGACTGGCCAGAGACAACCCGGGAAGCTAACCCCATTACCATAAAACCTGAGATGTGAGCTACGTGGCAGAGCAGTTCTCCTGGGTTTCCTTTCCCTGCTGCTCTCCCCCCGGGGGGCCCCTTCCCAATAAAGTCTTTTGCTTTGTCAGCATGTGTGTCTCCTCGGACAATTCATTCCCGGGTGTTAGACAAGAGCCCACTCTTGGGCCCTGGAAGGGGTCCCCCTTCTGGTAACAGCATCAATTTATTACGTTATAACAGAAGATTAGTACACTTCCTGGAGCACCCATAGCCTAAGATCATAGTTCAGGGAAACTTACATTTTTAATCAGGAGGCTGAATGGTCAGCACTAAATCTAAGCTCAGGCACAGGAGTTAGGTGGCAGGCAAGATGTTTCACTCATCATTTACTTCATCAGGGTCTGCTTTCTAGGAACCAGAACACTCAGGCCTGCTCAGGTACCACATCTCTCACTTCCTTAAACAAAATTGGATAAAGACCAATTCTCAATATCCACCCTCATACCAGTCACTGAAATATCCTTCCCTAAAAGCCTTCTCAACCAAAGATGAGTAATGTATTCTACAACTATGGCTTATGTTCCTCTTATTCCATCTTATACTGGGGACTTCCTTCCCAGCGATGAACCTAGACCCTTGACTGGACATCAGGAGCCCCACGGCCTTATCTCAACACCCCCACAAGCTGATTACTGGCTAGAAAACCTCTTGGGGTGAACTTGAAAATTTTATTTCAGAAGGTGATGCTTCCTGACCTTGGCTTCAAATTCTACAGAAACACAAACCCGAAGGCTACTATTCTTGGCACAAACATTACAATCCAGGAAATCAAACTGATCATCAGATTGTCTTGTTGAGTAGATAATCAACACTCCTGGAGTCAGATATTATTAGTGATATTTTAGCCCTTTGCAAGAGAGTCATTATTTATACCTTACACCATCTCCCCTCACTGAAACAGAAGAATCAATTCCTAAGAATCTGAGAAACGGAAAGGGCCTTTGAAATCACCTAGTCCAACCAGCTCATTTTACAGAGAAGGAAACCAATCCCAGGTAGATTAAGTGACCTATCTAAGGTCACACAGGAAGTACACAACAGAGTTGGGAAGAAAACTATGTCTTTCTAACACTGTCCCTCCTGGCGTAACAACCCCCAAACCCTGACTCTCCACTGCTAGAAAGCTATCCTGGTATAGAACGGTAGCATCTTCTCCCTTACAGCTCAACTCTCATGGTTATGTTTGGTGTGAACACTCTCCAAATCCACCACGACTCTCAAGTAGAGGGAGTTCAGCATACCCTCAATTATCATATTTTATCAAATTTAGGACCCCATCTGTATTAGTCTTGGTTCTCCAAAGAAACAGAACCAATAATATGTATGTATATCTATATATAATTTTTTTATTATGAGTTGTTCTTTTTTTAATTAATAGCTACTTTATTTATTTATTTATTTATTTTTGGCTGTGTTGGGTCTTCGTTTGGTGCGAGGGCTTTCTCTAGTTGCGGCAAGTGGGGGCCACTCTTCATCGCGGTGCGCGGGCCTTTCACTATCGCGCCCCTCCCATTGCGGGGCACAGGCTCCAGACGCGCAGGCTCAGTAGTTGTGGCTCAAGGGCCCAGTTGCTCCGCGGCATGTGGGATCTTCCCAGACCAGAGCTCGAACCCGTGTCCCCTGCATTAGCAGGCAGATTCTCAACCACTGCACCACCAGGGAAGCCCCTCTATATATAATTTATTGTAAGGAATTGGCTCATGCAATTATAGAGGCTGCAAAATTCCAAGATCTGCAGTCAGCAAGCTAGAGGATCAGGAGAGCCAATTTGTAATTCCAGTCCGAAAGTCATCAGGCTTGAGACCCAAGAAGAGCCAGTGTTTCAGTGAGACTGAGAAAACAGGAAAAGACCAGTATCCCAGCTCAACAATCAAGCAGGAAGAGTTACCCCTTACTCAGACTTTTTGTTCTATTTAGGTCTTTGACTGACTGGATGAGACCCACTCACATTAGCGAAAGCGATTTACTTTACTCAGTCTATCAGTTCAAATGTTAATCTCATCCAGAAACACCCTCAGACACACCCAGAATGATGTTAGGTCAAATGTCTGGGCACCCCATGGCCCAGGCAAGTTGACACAAAAAATTAACCATCACATACCATTAATTTGAAGATAAACTAAAATATTTGCATGTGATGTGACCGACAAGGCTTAATTTCCAAAATACACAAATAGCTCATACAACTCAATAACAAAAAACAAACAACCCAATCAAAAAATGGGCAGAAGACCTAAACAGTCATTTCTCCAAAGAAGACATACAGATGACCAATAGGCACATGAAAAGATGCTCAACATCACTAATTATCAGAGAAATACAAATCAAAACTACCATGAGGTATCACCTCACACTGGTCAGAATGGCCATCATTAAAAAGTCTACAAATAATAAATGCTGGAGAGGGTGTGGAGTAAAGGGAACCCTGCTACACTGATGGTGGGAATGTAAATTGGTGCAGCCACTATGGAAAACAGTATGGAGGTTTCTTAAAAAACTAAAAACAAAGTTACCGTATGATCCAGCAATCCCACTCCTGGGCATATATCTGGAAAAAACTCTAATTCAAAAAGCTACATGCACCCCTATGTTCACAGCAGCACTATTTACAATAGCCAAGACATGGAAGCAACCTCAATGTCCATCGACAGATGAATGGATAAAGAAGATGTGGTGTGTGTACACACACACACACACACACACACACACACACAATGGAATACTACTCAGCCATAAAAAAGAATGAAAAAATTCCATTTACAGCTACACGGATGGACCTAGAGATTATCATACTAAGTGAAGTAAATCAGACAGAGAAAGACAAATATCATATGATATCACTTATGTGTGAAATCTAAAATAAAATACGAATGAACTTACAAAACAGAAACAGACTCACAGACATAGAAAACAAACTTATGGTTATCAAAGGGGAAAGGGGGTGGGGGAGGGATAAATTAGGAGTTTGGGATTAGCAGATGCAAACTACTGTATAGAAAATAGATAAACAACAAGGTCCTAATGTATAGCACAGGGAATTGTATTCAATATCTCTTCTAACAACCTACAATGGAAAAGAATATGAAAAAGAAAAAAAATATATATAACTGAATCACTCTGCTATATACCAGAAACTAACCAATTGTAAATCAATTATACTTCAATTAAAAAAAAAAACAAAAAATAACTTGCCCATTAAGCAATGACATGATACTCATTCTCAGATGCTTCCTGACTTCAGAGCTGTTGGAATGTGAAAAAAAATGCCTAAAAATTGAAAAAATGTGGTATAAACTAGGTTTATCTTACAGGAATCTGAAAAATGTTAAATAACCCAAACACACACACACACACACACACACACACACACACACAGCACAGCTGCAATATATTTTAAAAGTAGCTTGTAAATGATAATAGTAACTGAAATAATACCTTCTTTGTAATAGGTTCTGTATTTATCTAGGAAAAGTTATAATGACACTAGAAGAGTTTCAATTATTTTATTCTGTAGTTTGTAACTATAAAAACTATGACCAAGAAAAACTTTTGCAGGCTTCCCTGGTGGCGCAGTGGTTGAGAATCTGCCTGCCAATGCAGGGGACACGGGTTCGAGCCCTGGTCTGGGAGGATCCCACATGCTGCGGAGCAACTGGGCCCGTGAGCCACAGTTACTGAGCCTGCGCGTCTGGAGCCTGTGCTCCGCAACAAGAGAGGCTGCGACAGTGAGAGGCCCGTGCACCGCGATGAAGAGTGGCCCCCGCTCGCCACAACTAGAGAAAGCCCTCGCACAGAAACGTAGACCCAACACAGCCATAAATAAATAAATAAATAAATATTAAAAAAGACATCACAGAATTTTAAAAAAAGAAGAAAAAAAAAGAAAAACTTTTCCTTAAAGCATAAAGTTCCTAGAATTTCAGAAGGCATGTTAAGAGCCCACAGAAGTCTCATTCCCATTATCTGAGATTTAACGGCACAGCAATGGAGAGTCCAGAGTAATGTAGAGACACACTGCTCTTTCACGATGTACAGTCCTGGGAAGCTCAGATACAGCTCAGGAATGATGGATGAATTGCATGAGAAAAGAGGCATGCATGATGAAGAGGCCATTAATGCACTTCCTGTTTTAAATTAATCTGTTGTTACCTTGGTTTGGGTGATGGCTAATTTTATGTATGAACTTGACTGGCCTACCAGATGCTCAGATAGCTGGTAAACCATTATTTCTGGGTGTGTCTGTGAGGGGGTCTCTGGGAGATATTAGCATTTGGATCAGCAGACTGAGTAAAGATTGCCATCACCAATGCGGGTGGACATCATCCAATCTAATGAGGACCTGAGTAGAACAGAAAGGCAGAGGAAGGGTGAATCTCCTCTCTCTGCCTGAGCTGCAACATCCATCTTCTCCTGCCCTGGGACACTGGTGCTCCTCATTCTTGGGCTTTTAGACTCAGACCAGGACTTGAACCATCCACCACCCTCGATTCTCAGGCCTGTAAACTCAGACTGAATTGTGTTACCAGCCTTCCTGGTTCTCCAGCTTGCTGAGAAAAGACTGTAGGACTTCATAATCTCCATAACTGCATGAGCCAATTCCTATCATAAATCTCCTCATATGTGTATATATGGTTCTGTTTCTCTGGAGAACCCTAATACACTTGAAAATGATAAAATATTCAAGGTAACAAAAGAGCAGATGAAAACTGTGGGTCTATACCAGCCCCTGATCCACTCAATTACCATTAGACTATCTTCCTGTCCAGCCCTACTCCCTTTTTTTTGCCATCCCTTACTAGAGATGGAAAGTGGTGTCAGCCAAACTCCCTGCTTAGAAGATTAGACAAGAAACTTCCATGAGCAGGGAAAAGTTTTAGCTCATATAAGCTACTGCTGCCAGGGATGGGCTAGGGGGATAAAGTATTTAAATGCCAATATCACATATTTTTTATTATCTTGGATTATTTCACTATAGAAGGTACAGTGGACATTTATTTTTGGCAACCCAGCATCCACCTCCCACATTTCTGTTCCTGAAAACCCCCTTCTCCGCACTCTATCCATGTAGTTTGGGTTGGGCTGACTAGCCCCAGGGTGGGCCTGTGATTCAGGCTTAAATGGAGCTTCACATCCCCTTTCCTCAATGATATGTTACAAGACAGGCAAGGGACCCAACCAGAAATAATTCTGGGGCTTTTGCTGGGACTGGGGAAAGGTGGAAAGAAATGGAGACTGTCTCTCTTTTTTCTTTGGTCTCAAAGATGTTTACCTGGAGCTGCTGGAAGTCATTTTGCCATCACATGGACCTAAACATGATTTACACACACAAGGAAAGCGGGTGGGAGGATTTGAGGGAGGCAGGGAAAGGAAGCAAATCTAGATGACATTTTTTGAACACTTCGATCAGACTGTGTAATACCTATAGATAAGATACCCTCTGGACTTTTCAGTTACACGGACTAATAGATGTCCAGTTTTCACTTCAACCCTGAGTTGGATTTTTCTGTAATTTCTAAGGTATCACATGATTATCTCGCTAAATGTATAAAAAACATCTGACAGAATCTAATACCCTTTCATAATAAAAACTCTTAACAAACTAGGTATAGAAGGGAACTTCTTCAACCTGATAAAGGCATCTACAAAAAACCCACAGCTAACATCATACTCAATGACAAAAGACTAGATGTTTTTCCCCTGAGATCGGGAATAAGATAAAGATGCTTGCTTTACCACTTCTATTCAGCACTGCATTGGAGGTTCTAGCCAGGGCAATTAGACTACAAAAGGCATCCAGATAGGAAGGGAAGAAGCAAATCTACCTCTATTCACAGACATGCTCCTGTATATTAAACAAAAAAAGGAATCCACTTAAAAAACTATTAGAATAAATGAGTTCAGCAAAGTTGAAAGATATAAGACCAATACACGAGGAAGACCTTCAAGATGGCAAAGGAGTAAGACGTGCAGATCACCTTCCTCCTCACAAATACATCAAAAATACATCTACATGTGGAACAGCTCCTACAGAACACCTACTGAACGCTGGCAGAAGACCTCAGACTTCCCAAAAGGCAAGAAACTCTGCACGTACCTGGGTAGGGCAAAAGAAAAAAAGGAAAAACAGAGACAAAAGAATAGGCATGGGACCTGCATGTCTGGGAGGGAGCTGTGAAGGAAGAAAACTTTCCACACACTAGGAGGCCCCCTCACTGGTGGAGAAAAGGGGTGGCGGGGGGGGAGGCTTTGGAGCCACGGAGGAGAGCACAGTAACAGGGGTGCGGAGGGCAAAGCGGAGAGATTCCCGCACAGAGGATCGGTGCCGACCAGCACTCACCAGCCTGAGGCTTGTCTGCTCACCCGCCGGGGTGGCTGGGGGCTGGGAGCTGAGGCTCGGGCTTTGGAGGTCAGACCCCAGGGAGAGGACTGGGGTTGGCTGCGTGAACACAGCCTGAAGGGGGCTAGTGTGCCACAGCTAGCCGCGAGGGAGTCCAGGAAAAAGTCTCAAACTGCCTAAGAGGCAAGAGACCATTGTTTCGGGTGCGCGAGGAGAGGGGATTCAGAGCATCGCCTAAACGAGCTCAAGAGATGGGTGTGAGCCGCGTCTATCAGTGTGGACCTCAGAGACGGCCATGAGATGCTAAGGCTGGTGCTGCAGCCACCAAGAAGCCTGTGTGCAAGCACAGCTCACTATCCGCACCTCCCTTCCCGGAAGCCTGTGCAGCCCACCACTGCCAGGGTCCTGTGACCCAGGTACAACTTCCCGGGAGAACACACGGCACGTCTCAGGCTGGTGCAACGTCACGCTGGCCTCTGCTGCCATAGGGTCGCCCCGCATTCCGTACCCTGCCCTCCACCCAGCCTGAGTGAGGCAGAGCCCCCTAATCAGCCACTCCTTTAACCCCGTGCTGTCTGAGCGAAGAACAGACACACTTAGGAGACCTACACACAGAGGCGGGTTCAAAACCAAAGCTGAACCCTGGGAGCTGTGCGAACAAAGAAGAGAAAGGGAAATCTCTCCCAGCAGCCTCGGGAGCAGCGGATTAAATCTCCACAATCAACTTGATGTACCCTGCATCTCTGGAATATCTGAATAGACAACGAATCATCCCAAATTGAGGAGGTGGACTTTGGGAGCAACTGTAGACTTCGGGTTTGCTTTCTGCATCTAATTTGTTTCTGGTTTTATGTTTATCTTAGTTTAGTATTTAGAGCTTATTATCATTAGTAGATTTGTTTATTGATTTGGTTTCTCTCTTCCTTTCTTATATATATATATATTTTTTCTTTTTCTCTTTTTGTGAGTGTGTATGTGCATGCTTCTTTGTGTGACTCTGTCTGTATAGGTTTGCTTTTACCATTTGTCCTAGGGTTCTGTCTGTCCGTTTTCTTTTAGTATAGTTTTTAGCACTTGTTATCACTGGTGGATTTGTTTATTGGTTTGGCTGCTCTCTTCTTCTTCTTTTTTTTAAATTACTTTTTAAAATTTTAATCATTTAAAAAATTTTTTGACGTTAATAACTTTATTTATTTCTTTTTCTTTTTTTTTTTCTCCTTTTTTTCTCCCTTTTCTTCTGAGCCATGTGGCTGACAGAGTCTTGGTGCTTCGGTCGGGTGTCAGGCCTGAGCCTCTGAGGTGGGAGAGCCAAGTTCAGGACACTGGTCCACCAGAGACCTCCCGGCCCCTCATAACATCAATCAGCGAAAGCTCTCCCAGAGACCTCCATCTCAACACTAAGACCCAGCTCTACTCCACAACCAGCAATCTCCACTGCAGGACACCCCATGCCAAACAACTAGCAAGACAGGAACACAACCCCACCATTGACAGAGAGGCTGCCTAAAATCATACTAACTTCACAGACACCCAAAAACACACGACCGGATGCGGTCCTGCCCACCAGAAAGACAAGTACCAGCCTCATCCACCAGAACACAGGCACAAGTCCCACCCACCAGGAAGCCTACACAATGCACTGAACCAACCTTACCCAATGGGGGCAGACACCAAAAACAATGGGAACTACAAACCTGCAGCCTGCGAAAAGGAGACCCCAAACACAGTAAGTTAAGCAAACTGAGAAGACAGAGAAATACACAGCAGATGAAGAAGTAAGGTGAAAACCCACCAGATCAAATGAAGAGGAAATAGGCAGTCTACCTGAAAAAGAATTCAGAGTAATGATAGTAAAGATGATCCAAAATCTGGGAAATAGAATGGAGAAAATACAAGAAACGTTTAACAAGGACCTAGAAGAACTAAAGAGCAAACAAACAATGATGAATGAAACAACATGAAACAACACAATAAATGAAATTAAAAATGCTCTACAAGGAATCAATAGCAGAATAACTGAGGCAGAGAACGGATAAGTGACGTGGAAGATAAAATAGTGGAAATAACTACTGCAGAGCAGAATAAAGAAAAAAGAATGAAAAGAATTGAGGACAGTCTCAGAGAACTCTGGGACAACATTAAACGCACCATCATTCGAATTATAGGGGTCCCAGAAGAAGAAAAGAAAAAGAAAGGGACTGAGAAAATATTTGAAGAGATTATAGTTGAAAACTTCCCTAATATGGGAAAGGAAATAGTTAATCAAGTCCAGGAAGCACAGAGAGTCCCATACAGGATAAATCCAAGGAGAAACAAGCCAAGACACATATTAATCAAACTATCAAAAATTAAATACAAAGAAAAAATATTAAAAGCAGCAAGGGAAAAACAACAAATAACATACAAGGGAATCCCCATAAGGTTAACAGCTGATCTTTCAGCAGAAACTCTGCAATCCAGAAGGGAGGGGCAGGACATATTTAAAGTGGTGAAAGGCAAAAACCTACAACCAAGATTACTCTACCCAGCAAGGATCTCATTCAGATTCGATGGAGAAATTAAAATCTTTAGAAACAAGCAAAAGCTAACAGAATTCAGCACCACCAGACCAGCTTTACAACAAATGCTAAAGGAACTTCTCTAGGCAGGAAACAAGGAAAAGACCTACAATAACAAACCCAAAACAATTAAGAAAATGCTAATTGGAACATACATATCGATAATTACCTTAAATGTAAATGGATTAAATGCTCCAACCAAAAGACACAGACTGGCTGAATGGATACAAAAACAAGACCTGTATATATGCTGTCTACAAGAGACCCACTTCAGACCTAGGGACACATACAGACTGAAAGTGAGGGGATGGAAAAAGATATTCCATGCAAATAGAAATCAAAAGAAAGCTGGAGTAGCAATTCTTATATCAGACAAAATAGACTTTAAAATAAATACTATTATAAGAGACAAAGAAGGACACTACATAATGATCAAGGGATCAATCCAAGAAGAAGATATAAGAATTGTAAATATTTATGCACCCAACATAGAAGCACCTCAATACATAGGACAAATGCTAACAGCCATTAAAGAGGAAATCGACAGTAACACACTAATAGAAGGGGACTTTAACAGTCCACTTTCACCCACTGAAAGATCATCCAAAATGAAAATAAATAAGGAAACAAGCTTTAAATGACACATTAAGCAAGATGGACTTAACTGATATTTATAGGACATTCCATCCAAAAACAACAGAATACACTTTCTTCTCAAGTGCTCATGGGACATTCTCCAGGATAGATCATATCTTGGATCACAAATCAAGCTCTGGTAAATTTACGAAAACCGAAATCATATCAAGTTTCTTTTCCGACCACAATGCTATGAGACTAGACATCAATTACAGGAAAAAAACTGTAAAAAATACAAACACATGGAGGTTAAACAATACATTACTTAATAACCAAGAGATCCCTGAAGAAATCAAAGAGGAAATTAAAAAATACCTAAAAACAAATGATAATGAAAACATGATGGCCCAAAACCTATGGGATGCAGCAAAAGCAGTTCTAAGAGGGAAGTTTATAGCAATACAATCCTACCTCAAAAAACAAGAAACATCTTAAATAAACAACCTAGCCTTACACCTAAACCAATTAGAGAAAGAAAAAAAAAACCCCAAAGTTAGCAGAAGAAAAGCAATCATAAATATCAGATCAGGAATAAATGAAAAAGAAATGAAGGAAATGACAGCAAAGATCAATAACACTAAAAGCTGGTTCTTTGAGAAGATAAAAAAAATTGTTAACCATTAGCCAGACTCATCAAGTAAAAAGGGAGAAGACTCAATAGAACTAGAAATGAAAAACGAGAAGTAACAACGGACACTGCAGAAATACAAAGGATCATGAGAGATTACTACAAGCAACTGCATGCCAATAAAATGGACAACCTGGAAGAAATGGACAAATTCTTAGAAAAGCACAACCTTCCGAGACTGAACCAGGAAGAAATAGAAAATACAAACAGACCAATCACAAGCACTGAAAGTGAAACTGTGATTAAAAATCTTCCAACAAACAAAAGCCCAGGACCAGATGGCTTCACAGGCGAATTCTATCAAACATTTAGAGAAGAGCTAACACCTACCCTTCTCAAACTTCCAAAATACAGCAGAGGGAGGAACACTCCCAAACTCATTCTACAAGGCCACCATCACCCTGATACCAAAACCAGACAAAAATGTCACAAAAAAAGTAAACTACAGGCCAATATCACTGATGAACATAGATGCAAAAATCCTCAACAAAATACTAGCAAACAGAATCCAACAGCACATTAAAAGGATCAAGTGGCGTTTATCGCAGGAATGCAAGGATTCTTCAATATATGCAAATCAATCAATGTGTTAAACCATATTAACAAATTGAAGGATAAAAACCATATGATAATCTCAATAAATGCAGAAAAAGCTTTTGACAAAATTTAACACCCATTTATGATAAAAAACCCAGAAAGTAGGCACAGATGGAACTTACCTCAACATAATAAAGGCCATATATGACAAACCCACAGCCAACATACTTCTCAATGGTGAAAAACTGAAACCATTTCCACTAAGATCAGGAACAAGACAAGGTTGCCCACTCTCACCACTATTATTCAATAAAGTTTTGGAAGTCTTAGCCACAGCAATCAGAGCAGAAAAAGAAATAAAAGGAATCCAAATCGGAAAAGAAGAAGTAAAACTGTCACTGTTTGCAGATGACATGATACTATACGTAGAGAATCCTAAAGCTATTACCAGAAAATTACTAGAGCTAATCAATGAATTTGGTAAAGTAGCAGGATACAAAATTAATGCACAGAAATCTCCTGCATTCTTATATACTAATGATGAAAAATCTGAAAGAGAAATTAAAGAAACACTCCCATTTACCACTGCAACAAAAGGAATTAAATACCTAGGAATAAACCTACCTAAGGAGACAAAAGACCTGTATGCGGAAAACTATAAGACATTGATGAAAGAAATTAAAGATGATACAAACAGATGGACAGATATACCATGTTCTTGGATTGGAAGAATCAACATTGTGAGAATGACTATACTACCCAAAATAATCTAAGATTCAATGCAATCCCTATCAAACTACCAATGGCATTTTTCACAGAACTAGAACAAAAAATTTCACAATTTGTATGGAAACACAAAAGACCCCGAATAGCCAAAGCAATCTTGAGAAAGAAAAACGGAGCTGGAGGAATCAGGCTCCCTGACTTCAGACTATACTACAAAGTTACAGTAATCAAGACAATATGGTACTGGCACAAAAACAGAAATATAGATCAATGGAACAGGATAGAAAGCCCAGAGATAAACCCACACACATATAGTCACCTTATCTTTGATAAAGGAGGCAAGAATATACAGTGGAGAAAAGAAAGCCTCTTCAATAAGTGGTGCTGGGAAAACTGGACAGCTACATGTAAAAGAATGAAATTAGAACACTCCCTAACACCATACAAAAAAATAAACTCAAAATGGATTAAAGACCTAAATGTAAGGCCAGACACTATCAAACTCTTAGAGGAAAACATAGGCAGAACACTCTATGACATAAATCACAGCAAGATCCTTTTTGACCCACCTCCTAGAGAAAGGGAAATAAAAACAAAAATAAATAAATTGGACCTAATGAAACTTAAAAGGTTTTGCACAGCAAAGGAAACCATAAACAAGATGAAAAAACAACCCTCAGAATGGGAGAAAATATTTGCAAATGAAGCAACTGACAAAGGATTAATCTCCAAATATACAAGCAGCTCATGCAGCTCAATATCAAAAACACAAACAACCCAATCCAAAAATGGGCAGAAGACCTAAATAGACATTTCTCCAAAGAAGATATACAGAGTGCCAACAAACACATGAAAGGATGCTCAACATCACTAATCATTAGAGAAATGCAAATCAAAACTGCAATGACGTATCACCTCACACCAGTCAGAATGGCCATCATCAAAAAGTCTACAAACAATAAATGCTGGACAGGGTGTGGAGAAAAGGGAAACCTCTTGCACTGTTGGTGGGAATGTAAATTGATACAGCCACTATGGAGAACAATATGGAGGTTCCTTAAAAAACTAAAAATAGAATTACCATATGACCCACCAATCCCACTACTGGGCATATACCCTGAGAAAACCATAATTCAAAAAGAGTCATGTACCATAATGTTCATTGCAGCACTATTTACAATAGCCAGGACATGGAAGCAACCTAAGTGTCCACTGACAGATGAATGGATAAAGAATGGCACATATATACAATGCAGTATTACTGAGCCATAAAAAGAAACGAAATTGAGTTACTTGTAGTGAGGCGAATGGACCTAGAGTCTGTCATACAGAGTGAAGTAAGTCAGAAGGAGAAAAACAAATACTGTATGCTAACACATATATATGGGATCTAAAAAAAATGGTTCTGAAAAACCTAGGGGCAGGACAGGAATAAACACGCAGACGTGGAGAGTGGACTTGAGGACATGGGGAGGGGGAAGTGTGGGCTGGGATGAGGTGAGAGAGTGGCATGGACATATATACACTACCAAATGTAGAATGGATGGCTGGTGGGAAGCAGCTGCATAGCAGAGGGAGATCAGCTCGGTGCTTTGTGACCACCTAGAGGGGTGGGCTGGGGAGGTTGGGGGGGAGACGCAAGAAGGAGAGGATATGGGGATATGTGTATATGTATGGCTGATTCACTTTGTTATACAGCAGAAGCTAACGCACCATTGTAGAGCAATTATACTCCAATAAAGATTTTGGGGAAAAAAAAGACCAATATACACATATCAATTGTACTTCTGTACAGTTGCAATGAACAATCTGAAAATGAAATTAAGAAAATAATTTCAGGACTTCCCTTGTGGCACAGTGGTTAAGAATCCGCCTGCCAATGCAGGGGACACGGGTTTGATCCCTGGTCGCAGAAGATCCCACATGCCATGGAGCAACTGAGCCCATGCGCCACAACAACTGAGCCTGTGCTCTAGAGCCTGCGAGCCACAACTACTGAGCCTGCGAGCCACAACTACTGAAGCCTGCGTGCCTAGAGCCCGTGCTCTGCAACAATAGAAGCCACCACAATGAGAAGCCCGCGCACTACAATGAAGAGTAGCCCCCGCTCTGCACAACTAGAGAAAGCCCACGCATGGCAGCGAAGACCCAACACAGCCCAAAATAAATAAAATTTAAAAAATTTTTAAAAAGAAAACAATTTCATTTACAATATCAAAAAGAACAAAACAGGAATAAACTTAATAAAAGAAGTGTAAAACTTATACTCTGATAACTACAAAACATAATTCAAAGAAATTAAAGATTTGAAGATCATTATTCTGAAACTGTTAACAGCTTGCTTTTTTCTCACGTAGTGCAAATGTCTTTTTATACTTAATTGACAGCAATTGTTTGCAAGTCATTTTTCAGTTCAAGTAATGTTGAACAGTATGTATTTTTTCAATGAGCACAATTTTCTTTAAAAAATGCACTTATATTTGCATCTAAAATGGCATAGCTCATGTTGGTTTTGCACTATATTTTCTTCCTTTTTTATTTCACAACAGTCACCATTTTTAAATCAAAATTTCTAAATAGAGACGCCCTTATTTCTTTAAAGATCCAAACCAAAAAAAGTGATTACTTGTGAGTCATACCCATGTCTGACTGTAGCTTTCCTTATTTTTTACTCAGCAGCCTTGTGACAAGTAGCTCATCCAAACACATTACATTAAAAAAAAAAATTAAAAACTATTCCATTTAAAAGACACTTAAATTTTTTAGTATTTATTTTAAAATTTATGCATAGTGAAATTTCTTCTTTGGTTAACAGTTCTGTGTTTTGATAAATTCATAGTTCTCTAACAACTACCACAATAATCAAGATACAGAAAAACTCCATTATCCTCTCCTTAAAATTCCTTTGTGCTATCCCTTTGTAGCCAAGCCCTCCCCCCACACTTTACCCCTGGCCAAACACCGTTATGTTTTCAATTTAAGTTGAAAATATTTTCTAATTTTCTTGGAGACTTCTTCTTTGACCCACAGGTTATTTAGAAGTGTACTGTTTAATTTCCTAATGTTTGGGGATTTCCTACATCTTTCTCTTATTGATTTCCAGTTTACTTTTTGTAAAGACACAGAACATTCTTTTAAATTTGGTAAGGTTTCTACTATGCCCGGAATATGGTCAATTTTAGTGAATATTCCACGTGCATTTGAAAAAATGCAGTATTCTGCTGTTGTGAGACTCTTCTATGTTGTCCATTAGGTCAAGTTGGTTGACAGTGTTCTGATCTTCTATATGTTTGTGTGATTTACTGTCTACTTGTTCTATGGATTACTCAAAGAAGAATGCTGAAGTTTCCAAGTTTAATTGTGGATCTATTTCTCCTTTCAGTTCTATCAGTTTTTGCTTCATATATTTTGACAATATGCTTTTAGTTGGATACACATTTAGGATTCCTGTCTTTTTGATGACTTGATCCTTTTATAATTATGCAATGTCTTCTTTATTCCTTGCAATTTTCCCTGTTCTGAGGTCTACTTTGTCTACGTTAATATAGTCAATTCAACTTTCTTTTGATTAGTGTTTGCATGGTATACCTTTTCCTATTTAAAACTTTTTAAGAAGACTTAAAATTTTTAGAGCAGTTACAGGTTTAAAACAAAATTGAGAGGGAGGCAGAAATTCCCAACATGTCCCCTGCCTCCACATGTGCATAGCCTTCCCCATTATCAACATCACTCACTAGAATGGTACATTTTTTTACCATTTACATTGACACACCATAATTTACCTTAGTCCATAGTTTACCTTAGTGTTCATTCTTGGTGTTGTACATTCTATGGATGTGGAAAAATGTATGATAATACATACCCATCTTATTCATCTCCCACAACAATCACCCCCCTCCCCCTGGCAACCATTTATCTTTTTACTGTCTCCATAGTTTTCCCTTTTCCAGAATGTCACGTAATTGGAATCATTCAGTATGTAGCCTTTTCAGATTGACTTCTTTCACTTAGTAATATTTAAGGTTCATCCAGGTCTTTTCATGGCTCAATAGCTCATGTCTTCTAAGTGTTTAATAATATTCCATTTGCTGGATGTACCACAGTTTGTTTATACATTCACCTACTAAAAGATATCTTGCTTGCTTCCAAGTTTTGGTAACTATGAATAAAGCTGCTATAAAGATCCTTGTGCAGGTTTTTGTGTGAACATAAGTTTTTGTGTAGACCTAAGTTTTTTATTCCTTTGGATAAATACCAAGGAGTGCTTTCACTGAATCATATGGTAGGAGTATGTTTAGTTTTGTAAGAAACCACCAAACTGTTCTAAAGTGGCTATCACCACTTTGCATTCCCATCAGCAATGTTTGAGAGTTCCTGTTGCTTCACATCCTTGTCAGCATTTGGTGTTGTCAGTGTTCTGGATTTTGTCCATTCTAACAGGTGTGTAGTGGTATCTCATCGTTGCTTTAATTTGCATTTCCTTGATGACATATGATGTGGAGCTACTTTTCTTATGCTTATTTGCCATCTGTATATCTTTTTGGTGAGGTGTCTGTTAGGGTGTTTCACCCATTTTTAGATTGGGTTCTTTGTTCTCTTATTGTTGAGTTTTAAGGGTTTTTTGTGTATTTTGGGTAACAGTCCTTTTATCCAATGTCTTTTACAAACACCTTCTCTTAGTCTGTGATTTGTCTTCTAATTCTCTTGATATTGTCTTTCACAGAGCAAGTTTTTAACTTTAATGAAGTCCAGCTTATCAATTATTTATTTCATGGATTGTGTCTTTGGGATTTTATCTAAAAAGGCATCAAAATACCCAAGGTCATCTAGGTTTTCTCCAACACTATCTTCTAAGAGTTTCATAGTTTTGCATTTTACAATTAGATCTGTGATCCATTTTGAATTAATTTTGGTGAAGGGTGTAAGGTCTGTGTCTAGATTCATTTTTTTGCATATAAAAGTCCAGTTGTTCCAGTACCATTTGTTGAAGACACTATCTTTGCTCCATTGTACTGCCTTTGCTCCTTTGTCAAAGATCAGTTGATTGTATTTATGCGGGTGTGCTTCAGGGCTTTCTATTTTGTTACACGGATCTATTTGTCTATTATTTCACCAGTACCACACAATACTGACTACTGTAGCTTTATAGTAAGTCTCGAAGTCAGGTAGCGTCAGTCTTTCAACTTTGTTCTTCTCCTTCAATACTGTGTTGGCTATTCTGGGTCTTTTACCCGTCCCCACCCCACCAAATAAACTTTAGAATCAGTTTGTTGACATTCATAAAATAACTTTCTGGGATTTTTCACTGGGATTGCATTGAATTTATAGATCAAGTTGGGAAGAACTGAAATCTTGCAACATTGAGTCTTTCTATTCATGAACATGGAATATCTCTCCATTTATTTAAAGCTTCTTTGATTTCATTCACCAGTTTCGTAGTTTTCCTCATATAGATCTTGCCTATATTTTGTTAGATTTATACCTAAGTCTTTTATTTTTAGGGGTGCTAATGTAAAGATATTGTGTTTTGAATTTCAAATTCCGCTTGTTCATTGTTAGTATACAGGAAAGCAATTGACTTTTGCACATTAACCTTGTATCCTGCAACCTTGCTATAATCACTTATTAGTACCAGTTTTTTGGTCAGTTCTTTCAGATTTTCTACATAGGTGATCATATCATTGGTGAACAAAGACAGTTTTATGTCTTCCTTCAGAATCTGTATACTTTTTTGTTTGTTTGTTTGTTTGGCCATTCTGTGCGGCATGCAGGATCTTAGTTCCCTGACCAGGGCATCTAACCTGTGCCCCCTGCATTGGGAGTCTGGAGTCTTAACCACTGGACCGCCAGGGAAGTCCTCCGAATCCGTATAGTTTTAATTTCCTTTTCTTGCCTTACTGTATTAGAAAGGACTTCCAGTATGAGGTTAAAAAGGAGTGATGAGGGGGGACATTCTTGCTTTCTACCTGATCTTAGTGGAAAAGTTTCTAGGTTCTCACCATTAAGTATGATGTCAGCTGTAGGTTTTTTGTAGCTAGTCTTTATCAAGTTGAGAAAGTTCTCCTCTATCCCTATTTTACTGAGTTTTTATCATGAGTGGGTGATTTGCCAAATGCCTTTTCTGCATCTATTGATACGATTGTGTGGTTTTTCTTTTTTAGTCTGTTGATGTGATAGATTAATTGATTTTTAAATGTTGAACCAGCCTTGCATATCCTGGATCAATTCTAATTGGTCATGGTGTACAATTCTTTTTATATTTTTTGGACTCAATTTGCTAATATTTTGCTGAGAATTTTTACATCTGTTCATATATACTTTTACTTTCAATCTTTCTTGATCTCTAAAGTAGGCTTCTCATAGACAGCATATAGTTCGGTCTTTTTTTCCCCTGACAATCTGTATCTTTTACTTCATCTGTTTAGACCACTTACACTTAATAGATATAGACCTAGATATCAATATGGTTGGAATTAGGGACAATATTTTATTATTTTTGATTGTTTCCTGTTTTATTGGGGGGGTGCAGGGTTACTTTGTTCCTCCCTTTTCTGCCTTCTTTCAGATTGTATGAATCTATTTTAATTTATCTATTGGAGTTTTTGCTGTATCTCTTGGTATTTCTTCATTAGTTGCTCTAGGACTTATGAAATACATATCTAACTTTCAGCCTATTTAGTATTGTTTTATCATTTCAAGTAAAACATACAAACTAAAACCATATAAGTACTTTCGGCCTTCCCACTTTATTATAGTTATCATATATATTACATATACATACAATGAACACTATACCCCCAATGACAATGTTACAGTTTTTGCTTCCAATAGTCATACACATTTTAAAGAATTAAAAGGAGAAAAAGTCTATTATATTTACCCAGATATTTATCATTTCTGTTGCTCTGCCTTTAATCCTGATGTTCTAACTTCCCCCGTTACCACTTCCCCTCAGCTTAAAGAACTGCCCGTAGCATTTCCTTATTACAATTTTCCTTCATCTAAGGATATTTTTATTTTGCCTTAACCCTTGAATACTATTTCATTGGATATAGAATGCTGTGTTGACAATTCCTTTCTTTCAGCACTTTAAAGATGTTGTTCCACTTTCTTCTAGCCTCTATGCTTTCTGAAAAGAAATCCCAGATATTGAAATTGTTGTTT
This sequence comes from Eubalaena glacialis, assembly GCF_028564815.1. Taxonomy (NCBI): domain Eukaryota; kingdom Metazoa; phylum Chordata; class Mammalia; order Artiodactyla; family Balaenidae; genus Eubalaena; species Eubalaena glacialis. Next base: position 81,544,543 of record NC_083723.1, on the reverse strand, counting down.
CACTATATGTATTGTGTCTTTCTACTCTTGCTGCTTTTAAGATTTTTTTTTTAGCTTTCAGCAGTTTCATTATGTTGTGTGTGGGTATGTCTTTCTTTGAGTTTATACTGCTTGGAGTTTGCTGAGATTCTTGAATCTAAATTTGTAGCTTTTACCTAATTTGGGAAATTTTCAGTTATTATTTTTTCAAACCCCTTTTCTTCACCAATTTCTTTCTCCTTTCCCTTTCTCCCTTCTCCAGTGCCAGAATGTTAGACCTTTTGTTATTGTCGCACAAGTCCCTGAGATTTTATTCATTTTTTTCCCAATCTTTTTTCTCTCTGTTCTTCAGACTAGATACTTTCTATTGATTTATTCAAGTTCACTGATTCTTTCCTGTGTCATCTGCATTCTACCAAGCCCCTCTACTGAATGGTTTAAAAAAATTTTCAGATATTGTACTTTTTAGTTCAAAAATGTCTTTTTAGTCCTATTTTTTCATAAATTTATTTATTTTATTATTTTATTTTTTATTTTTTGGATGCATTGGGTCTTCATTGCTGTGCGTGGGCTTTTCTCTGGTTGTGGCGAGCACGCTTCTCATTGCTGTGGTTTCTCCTGTTGCGGAGCACGGGCTCTAGGCACGCGGGCTTCTGTAGTTGTGGCACATGGGCTCAGTAGTTGTGGGTCGTGGGCTCTACAGCGCAGGCTCAGTAGTTGCAGCGCACAGGCTTAGTTGCTCCGTGGCATGTGGGATCCTCCTGGACCAGGGCTCGAACCCATGTCCCCTGCATTGGCAGGCAGATTCTCAACCACTGTGCCACCAGGGAAGCCACCTTTTAGTCCTTTTTAATAGTTTATATTTCTCTGCCTTTCTGTTTGTTTCAAGAGTGTTTATCATGTTGATCATTCAAGTTTTGTCTTCCCTCCCCAGTCTGCCTGTTGTTATACTTTTCAGAGTCCTCAAGTACTTGCTTTTAGTACTTTGTTCTGAGCTTTTAATTGTAATCAGTGGGAGAGAGGCTACAGTGGGCTTACTCTATGTTGGCCCAAAAACAACACTCAAATAGAACAAGTAGTGGGATGCCCACTTAGTGAAACGTCAGCCTCATGTTAGGGTACATCATTCTGCTTATAAACCCATCATAGCTTTTTCAGAACTTTTGCCGATTAGGTGTTATGAGAAACCAGAAGTTTACAATCCTACTGTTAAACAGAAAAAGAAAACACAGATAAAAATAAAACATTTACACACTGTGAATTTTAAAAAATCCATAATGAAATGTTGCCATGTAGAAATGCAGAAAAACATGAGAAGGAGCTATTTAAATCCATTACATGGGACTTCCCTGGCAGTTCAGTAGTTAAGACTCCACGCTTCCACTGCAGTGGGCACGGGTTTGATCCATGGTCGGAGAACTAATATCCCTCATGCCATGCAGTGTGGCCAAAAAATAAAAAAATTTTAAAAATCCATTACAGAAACTTAGGCCAAAAGTAAAGAAAAAAGTGAAGGAAAGGTGCTTTTTCATCAGCCATAAGAAGAAAACACTAGTGACTATAATTAAGCAGGTATAGAACAAGAGAAGCAAAAAGGTTGAATAAGTCCGTAACTTCTTTTGGCTTTAGTTTCCTTTTCTACAGAATTAAAGCATGAGTTTAATAGTCTCTAGTAGTCTCCTTCAGCTTTCAAACCTGTAAACCTCTATCTTAATACAGAGTAACAGGAAACAATTCTTTCTTATAATCAGGAGAAAATAACTAATGTCAAGAAAACAAAGGAAGATTAAATTTCTTGATAGGATTGACAATCTTTCTCAAGTGGTGAGTCAAAACTTAATTTATTCACCACAAATTGTGGTTGCTGTGTTCATAATCCATATAATTAAATGATGATTATAACTCACATATTATGAATATCTATATGTTAAAGGTGAAAAAAATCTACCATTTTAAAATTGAAACAAAGCTCAGTTATTGACCTTTGATCTCCATGGCCTTGGTGCTGTCCACTGTCCAGCCCTGGGTGTTCAGCTATACTCTACCTCATCAGAGCCCTCCATCATAACTAAGCTTCCCTCGGGGAGCTCCAGACAGGACAGCAGATAACAAAGTTTTGGGTTTCTCTGTCAGGTCAGTCAGGAAGAGTTTTGCTACAGCTGGGGAGGAAAGAAGAAGAGGCACCCCTAATAGTAACAGATAATAACCAAGCATTAGCTAAATTATAGGCTCCTTAATTTACCATTAATTAGTTCAGAAAGCATTTTATTGAGCACTTATAATTTTCCAAGCATGGAGATTTAGAAAAAAGAAAATCCCAGCCCTTAAAGAGTGACAGTCTTCTGGAGAGTCAGGCATGCAGATGGTGAGGAGACTATAACTGCAATATATGATACCAAATTCTCTTTAAAATCTTCTGTTAGTCACCTCTTCTGTATGAGCTTTGGGCTACCAAACTAGATATTTGTTTTATTTATTTGTTCTAGGCAATGCCCTCTAATATGTCCCACCATCACCTTACTCAAAAAAATAGAGTCAGGAAACTTTGCTTCAAGTTCAGACTCATAACATCCAGATGTGCCATCTTTTTTTAACATCTTTATTTGAGTATAATTGCTTTACAATGGTGTGTTAGTTTCTGCTTTATAACAAAGTGAATCAGTTATACATACACATATATCTCCATATCTCTTCCCTCTTGTGTCCCCCTCCCTCCCACCCTCCCTATCCCACCCCTCTAGGTGGTCACAAAGCACTGAGCTGATCTCCCTGTGCTGTGCAGCTGCTTCCCCATAGCTATCTATTTTACATTTGGTAGTGTATATATGTCCATGCCACTCTCTCACTTTGTCCCAGCTTACTGTTCCCCCTCCCTGTGTCCTCAAGTCCATTCTCTAGTAGGTCTGCATCTTTATTCCCGTCTTGCCCTTAGGTTCTTCATGACCATTTTTTTTCTTTTTTTAGATTCCATATATATGTGTTAGCATACGGTATTTGTTTTTCTCTTTCTGACTTACTTCACTCTGTATGGCAGACTCTAGGTCCATCCACCTCACTACAAATAACTCAATTTCATTTCTTTTTATGGCTGAGTAATATTCCATTCTATATATGTGCCACATCTTCTTTATCCATTCATCTGTCGATGCACATTTAGGGTGCTTCCATGTCCTGGCTATTGTAAATAGAGCTGCAATGAACATTGTGGGACATGACTCTTTTTGAATTATGGTTTTCTCAGGGTATATGCCCAGTAGTGGGACTGCTGGGTCATACGGTAGTTCTATTTTTAGTTTTTTAAGGAACCTCCATATTGTTCTCCATAGTGGCTGTATCAATTTACATTCCCACCAACAGTGCAAGAGATTTCCCTTTTCTCCACACCCTCTCCAGCATTTATTTGTAGATTTTTTGATGATGGCCATTCTGACTGGTGTGAGATGATATCTCAATGCAGTTTTGATTTGCATTTCTCTAATGATTAATGATGTTGAGCATTCTTTCAGGTGTTTGTTGGCAATCTGTATACCTTCTTTGGAGAAATGTCTATTTAGGTCTTCTGCCCATTTTTGGATTGGGTTGTTTGTGTTTTTGATATTGAGTTGCATGAGCTGCTTGTAAATTTTGGAGATTAATCCTTTGTCAGTTGCTTCGTTTGCAAATATTTTCTCCCATTCTGAGGGTTGTCTTTTCGTCTTGTTTATGGTTTCCTTTGCTGTGCAAAACCTTTTAAGTTTCATTAGGTCCAATTTATTTATTTTTGTTTTTATTTCCCTTTCTCTAGGAGGTGGGTCAAAAAGGATCTTGCTGTGATTTATGTCATAAAGTGTTCTGCCTATGTTTTCCTCTAAGAGTTTGATAGTGTCTGGCCTTACATTTAGGTCTTTAATCCATTTTGAGTTTACTTTTTTGTATGGTGTTAGGGAGTGTTCTAATTCCATTCTTTTACATGTAGCTGTCCAGTTTTCCCAGCACCACTTATTGAAGAAGCTGTCTTTTCTCCATTGTATATTCTTGCCTCCTTTATCAAAGATAAGGTGACCATATGTGCCTGGGTTTATCTCTGGGCTTTCTATCTTGTTCCATTGATCTATATTTCTGTTTTTGTGCCAGTACCATACTCTCCTGATTACTGTAGCCTTGTACTATAGTCTGAAGTCAGGGAGCCTGATTCCTCCAGCTCCGTTTTTCTTTCTCAAGATTGCTTTGGCTATTCGGGGTCTTTTGTGTTTCCATACAAATTGTGAAATTTTTTGTTCTAGTTCTGTGAAAAATGCCATTGGTAGTTTGATAGGGATTGCATTGAATCTGTAGATTATTTTGGGTAGTATAGTCATTCTCACAATGTTGATTCTTCCAATTCAAGAACATGGTATATCTCTCCATCTATTTGTATCATCTTTAATTTCTTTCATCAATGTCTTATAATTTTCTGCATACAGGTCTTTTGTCTCCTTAGGTAGGTTTATTCCTAGGTATCTTATTCTTTTCATTGCAATGGTAAATGGGAGTGTTTTCTTAATTTCACTTTCCGATTTTTCATCATTAGTGTATAAGAATGCAAGAGATTTCTGTGCATTAATTTTGTATCCTGCTACTTTACCAAATTCATTGATTAGCTCTAGTAGTTTTCTGGTAGCATCTTTAGGATTCTCTATGTATAGTATCATGTCATCTGCAAACAGTGACAGCTTTACTTCTTGTTTTCCGATTTGGATTCCTTTTATTTCTTTTTCTTCTCTGATTGCTGTGGCTAAAACTTCCAAAACTATGTTGAATAACAGTGGTGAGAGTGGGCAACCTTGTCTTGTTCCTGATCTTAGTGGAAATGGTTTCAGTTTTTCACCATTGAGAAGTATGTTGGCTGTGGGTTTGTCATATATGGCCTTTATTATGTTGAGGAAAGTTCCCTCTATGCCTACTTTCTGCAGGGCTTTTATCATAAATGGGTGTTGAATTCTGTCGAAAGCTTTATCTGCATCTATTGAGATGATCATATGGTTTTTCTTCTTCAATTTGTTAATATGGTGTATCACGTTGATTGATTTGCGTATATTGAAGAATCCTTGCATTCCTGGAATAAACCCCACTTGATCATGGTGTATGATCCTTTTAATGTGCTGTTGGATTCTGTTTGCTAGTATTTTGTTGAGGATTTTTGCATCTATGTTCATCAGTAATATTGGCCTGTAGTTTTCTTTCTTAGTGACATCTCTGTTTGGTTTTGGTATCAGGGTGATGGTGGCCTCGTAGAATGAGTTTGGGAGTGTTCCTCCCTCTGCTATATTTTGGAAGAGTTTGAGAATGATAGGTGTTAGCTCATCACTAAATGTTTGATAGAATTCGCCTGTGAAGCCATCTGGTCCTGGGCTTTTGTTTGTTGGAAGATTTCTAATCACAGTTTCAATTTCAGTGCTTGTGATTGGTCTGTTCATATATTCTATTTCTTCCTGGTTCAGTCTCGGAAGGTCGTGCATTTCTAAGAATTTGTCCATTTCTTCCAGGTTGTCCATTTTATTGGCATATAGTTGCTTGTAGTAATGCCTCATGATCCTTTCTATTTCTGCAGTGTCAGTTATTACTTCTCCTTTTTCATTTCTAATTCTATTGATTTGAGTCTTCTCCCTTTTTTTCTTGATGAGTCTGGCTAATTAATGGTTTATCAATTTTTTTTATCTTCTCAAAGAACCAGCTTTTAGTTTTATTGATCTTTGCTATCGTTTCCTTCATCTCTTTTTCATTTATTTCTGATCTGATCTTTATGATTTCTTTCCTTCTGCTAACTTTGGGGTTTTTTTGTTCTTCTTTCTATAATTGCTTTAGGTGTAAGGTTAGGTTGTTTATTTGAGATGTTTCTTGTTTCTTAACGTAGGATTGTATTGCTATAAACTTCCCTCTTAAAACTGCTTTTGCTGCATCCCATAGGTTTTGGCTCATCGTGTTTTCATTGTCATTTGTTTCTAGGTATTTTTTGATTTCCTCTTTGATTTCTTCAGTGATTTCTTCGTTATTAAGTAGTGTATTGTTTAGCCTCCATGTGTTTGTATGTTTTACAGATTTTTTCCTGTAATTGATATCTAGTCTCATAGCGTTGTGGTCAGAAAAGATACTTGATATGATTTCAATTTTCTTAAATTTACCAAGGCTTGATTTGTGACCCAAGATATGATCTATCCTGGAGAATGTTCCATGAGCACTTGAGAAGAAAGTGTATTCTGTTGTTTTTGGATGGAATGTCCTATAAATATCAATTAAGTCCGTCTTGTTTAATGTATCACTTAAAGCTTGTGTTTCCTTATTTATTTTCATTTTGCATGATCTGTCCATTGGTGAAAGTGGGGTGTTAAAGTCCCCTACTATGATTGTGTTACTGTTGATTTCCTCTTCTATGGCTGTTAGTATTTGCCTTATGTATTGAGGTGCTCCTACGTTGGGTGCATAAATATTTACAATTCTTATATCTTCTTCTTGGATTGATCCCTTGATCATTATGTAGTGTCCTTCTTTGTCTCTTGTAATAGTCTTTGTTTTAAAATCTATTTTGTCTGATATGAGAATTGCTACTCCAGCTTTCTTTTGATTTCCATTTGCATGGAATATCTTTTTCCATCCCCTCACTTTCAGTCTGTATGTGTCCCTAGGTCTGAAGTGGGTGTCTTGTAGACAACATATATACGGGTCTTGTATTTGTATCCATTCAGCCAGTCTATGTCTTTTGGTTGGAGCATTTAATCCATTTACATTTAAGGTAATTATCGATATGCATGTTCCTATCACCATTTTCTTAACTGTTTTGGGTTTGTTATTGTAGGTCTTTTCTTTCTCTTGTGTTTCCTGCCTAGAGAAGTTCCTTTAGCATTTGTTGTAAAGCTGGTCTGGTGGTGCTGAATTCTCTTAGTTTTTGCTTGTCTGTAAAGGTTTTAATTTCTCCATCGAATCTGAATGAGATCCTTGCTGGGTAGAGTAATCTTGGTTGTAGGTTTTTGCCTTTCATCACTTTAAATATGTCCTGCCCCTCCCTTCTGGATTGCAGAGTTTCTGCTGAAAGATCAGCTGTTAACCTTATGGGGATTCCCTTGTATGTTATTTGTTGTTTTTCCCTTGCTGCTTTTAATATTTTTTCTTTGTATTTAATTTTTATAGTTTGATTAATATGTGTCTTGGCTTGTTTCTCCTTGGATTTATCCTGTATGGGACTCTCTGTGCTTCCTGGACTTGACTAACTATTTCCTTTCCCATATTAGGGAAGTTTTCAACTATAATCTCTTCAAATACTTTCTCAGTACCTTTCTTTTTCTCTTCTTCTTCTGGGACCCCTATAACTTGAATGTTGGTGCATTTAATGTTGTCTCAGAGGTCTCTGAGACTGTCCTCAATTCTTTTCATTCTTTTTCCTTTATTCTGCTCTGCAGTAGTTATTTCCATTATTTTATTTTCCAGGTCACTTATCCGTTCTTCTGCCTCAGTTATTCTGCTATTGATCCCTTCTAGAGAATTTTTAATTTCATTTATTGTGTTGTTCATCATGTTTGTTTGCTCTTTAGTTCTTCTAGGTCCTTGTTAAACGTTTCTTGTATTTTCTCCATTCTATTTCCCAGATTTTAGATCATCTTTACTCTCATTATTCTGAATTCTTTTTCAGGTAGACTGCCTATTTCCTCTTCATTTGTTTGGTCTGGTGGGTTTTCACTTTGCTCCTTCATCTGCTGTGTGTTTCTCTGTCTTCTCATTTTGCTTAACTTACTGTGTTTGGGGTCTCCTTTTCACAGGCTGCAGGTTCGTAGTTCCCATTGTTTTTGGTGTCTGCCCCCAATGAGTAAGGTTGGTTCAGTGTGTTGTGTAGGCTTCCTGCTGGAGGGGACCGGTGCCTGTGTTCTGGTGGATGAGGCTGCATCTTGTCTTTCTGGTGGGCAGGTCCACGTCTGGTGGTGTGTTTTGGGGTGTCTGACCTTATTATGATTTTAGGCAGCCTCTCTGCTAATGGGTAGGGCTGTGTTCCTGTCTTGCTAGTTGTTTGGCATAGGGTGTCCAGCACTGTAGCTTGCTGGTCGTTGAGTGGAGCTGGGTCTTGGCTTTGAGATGGAGATCTCTGGGAGATTTTCGCCATTTGATACTGCGTGGAGTTGGGAGGTCTCTGGTGAACCAATGTCCTGAACTTGGCTCTCCCACCTCAGAGGCACAGCCCTGATGCCTGGCTGGAGCACCAAGAGCCTGTCATCCACATGGCTCAGAATAAAAGGGAGAAAACAAGAAAGAATGAAAAAGATAAAATAAAATGAAATGAAATAAAAGAAAGTTACTAAAATAAAAAATAATTTAAAAAAAAATTTTTTTTAAGTAATTAAAAAGAAAAGAAAGAAGAAAGCAACCAAACCAAAAAACAAATCCACCAATGATAACAAGCACAAAAAACTATATTAAAAAAAAGAAAAAAAGAAAAAAAAAAGGACAGAGAGAACCCTAGGACAAATGGTAAAAGCAAAGCTATACAGACAAAATCACACACAGAAGCATACACATACACACTCACAAAAAGAGAAAAATAGAAAAAAAAAATATATGTCTTTGCTCCCAAAGTCCACCTCCTCAATTTGGGATGATTCGTTGTCTATTCAGATATTCCAGAGATGCAGGGTACATCAAGTTGATGGTGGAGATTTAATCCGCTGCTCCTGAGGCTGCTGGGAGAGATTTCCCTTTCTCTTCTTTGTTTGCACAGCTCCTGGGGTTCAGCTTTGGATTTGGTCCTGCCTCTGGGTGTAGGTCACCTGAGGGCGTCTGTTCTGCGCTCAGACAGCACGGGGTTAAAGTAGCAGCTTATTAGGGGGCTCTGGCTCACTCACGCCGGGGGGAGGGAGGGATACGGAGTGTGGGGCGAGCCTGCAGCGGCAGAGACCGGCGTGACGTTGCACCAGCCTGAGGTGCGCCGTGCGTTCTCCCGGGGAAGTTGTCCCTGGATCACGGGACCCTGGCAGTGGCCGGCTGCACAGGCTCCTGGGAGGGTAGGTGTGGATAGTGACCTGTGCTTGCACACAGGCTTCTTGGTGGCTGCAGCAGCAGCCTAGCATCTCATGCCCGTCTCTGGGGTCCGCACTGTTAGCCGTGCCTCGCGTCCGTCTCTGGAGCTCGTTTAGGCGGTGCTCTGAATCCCCTCTCCTTGCACACCCTGAAACAATGGTCTCTTGACTCTTAGGCAGGTCCAGACTGTTTCCCGGACTTCCTCCCAGCTAGCTGTGGCGCACTAGCCCCCTTCAGGCTGCGTTCACGCAGCCAACCCCAGTCCTCTCCCTGGGGTCTGACCTCCGAAGCCTGAGCCTCAGCTCCCAGCCCCCACCCGCCCCGGCAGCTTAGCAGACAAGCCTCTCAGGCGGGTGAGTGCTGGTCGCAGATGTGCCATCTTGAGCACATCATTTAAATCCTTTGGGCATTATTTTCCAGTTTATAAACAGAGAGAGATGGACTAAACTGAGTATCCAAGGTTTAATATGTCATCTTCCTTCAGACTACACTGTCTCTCTTAACAAACCCAGCATTCTCTTATCATCCTAGCTCCAAGCCTGAGGGTCACTTCTGCCCCATTCCTCCAGGTCAATCGCTAAATCCTACCCAATCACCCTCATTTCTACTTCCGGCTTCAAATGTTCCACCGTGCCCACACCAGGGCATGAAGTCATGGAAAGGACACGGAGTCAGGCAGACCTGGCTCAAGACTTATTTGCAGTAGTGTTTTAAGTGAAATATTTAGCACGTGACCTTGGTTTATTCATCTGTGAAATGGGGAACAATGCCTCCCCTCTTGCCTTCCCACATCATCTTGCCCTTGTATTTCAACCTTCCCTCTTCCCTTATCATGTTTCAGACGGCTGAATCTTCCTGAAGTACTGTTTCCTCCTGTCCTTTCCTCCTATTTAGAAACCCCTAGAGATTCCCTACAATACCAACTCGAAACGCTCAGGCTTGGCTTGGTTTAATAATCTAATCCCATCCTAACAACACCCCAGTATATCCTCCTGCTCTCAGAAAAGAACCCTCCTTTTTAGTCCTGCTGGTTTCTTCATTGTGGGTTCCTTCTGTTCCCTCACACCTTACTCTTTCTGTCCAGGCCAATCCCACCCACCCTTTGGTCCCTCCTTTTCCATGAAGTCTTCCCTGACCACTCCTGAAAAAGGATTCTCTACATTTTTCTTGACAAAGGTATGCCTGTCTCCTCAAGTTTTACACCTTCCTCACTTTCTTACTTTCTTCTCTCTTAATTTTTGGTGGCTTATACTGGCCTCAGAAGTTGAAGGGCTGGACTCCATCCAAGTTGTAAATACTGCCCAGCAGAGGCAGAAAAGCAACAGGACATCTGTGGTGTCAACCTGGATGACCAAAGACTAACATTACAGCTGGTCAGGGGTGCCCCAAATTTGCCTTTAACATTCCAGTAAAGACACCAGAGGGTGACAGGTAACATCTAACTACAACTAGGGACCAGCTATATGCAACGTGGTCCCTCTAAGCCTTGTCAAGCCACAGTCTCAGAATAACCACATAAAAGCTTCAAGGTCAAAATCACAAATTTATGTGGAAAGGCATTTTTGTAGTTGAGAAAGATGTTCACTAGACTATGACCTCCTTGAGAACAAGGATCATGTCGTACTCAAAACAGTATTCCCAACAACCCACATAGGGTCTGGTAAGAAGTTGATAAGCAGTGTTTTGTTATCATTTATTCTCAGTAAATGAAAGACTGATTGACTGGGGGCTAGTAGACCATGTTAAAAGTAGGTTGCTGAAACCATGTCTCTGATATCTAAAAATCAAAACAGAGCCATCCTTGTCTTGGACTATATAGGAACTGAAGGACATGGAATAGATTCTCAAGCAAATGGTATTTTGCTTCCTCTGATGTGATAGGAATACTGAGAATGGTCAGCCCTCTCTCTGGCTAACTCTGTATTATCCATTTCTCCTTCTCTCCTGGTACTTTTATATCCTCCAAGGCCAACTTGAAAATGGATCTGGGGAGAAAAATGCCTAACCATCATGGTAATTTTTGGACTCACCTTCCCTATTGTCTCATTCATCTGTCTTGTATACAAAAATAGCTCCACTGCTGGTTTTTTTGGTCTGTCTCAAATCTATTCCTAATGGAATTTAACTAGCTTTTTTGCTCAATTCTAAATAAGATGAAAGTAATGGTAACAAGAAGTGGTGAGGATTAAACACTGAGAGTACAGTCCGAGAACAATGGTACCCAGGCTTCTTCCATCCACAGACCACTTCAATCACATAATACTCCATGGATCACTCCTAGTATCTCCAGTCACATCACACATCAGAATCAAGGGGAAGACGGGTATTGCTTTTGATGCAGTGGCAATGAGGCAATGGTTTCACATCTCTTATGTTCCTTAACAAATTATTAATAAATTTTTGCTGGGAGCAAAAGTACATACCAGTGGTACACAGAATTACATGATCTGTAACCACCATTCATCCACAAGGATGACTGTCATAGGACTGCAGAGTCAATTCCAAAATTCTGATAGTTTATTTGAATCTTTTCCTTTATAATTTATACCCCTCCAACTTCCAAAAGGACGATTTAAGGAATTCAGGATACATATACTCTCAGAAACCGTAAGGAGCCACAATTCACACATAGGCAATACAAACGGATTTTTTCCCTGGTATCATTAACCAGGAAAACCTAACCTGAAGTGAATTATGTACAAGGCACATTCATATATCCTATCCATTTCATCTTTATAACAAACCTAGTATGGCTATTATTCTTGCTGTCACAAAACTGAGGCTCAGGGAGATTAAGTAAGAGCTAAAACTACAAAAAAATTTTAGAAAAAAAAATAGGACCTAGGGTTAGGCAAAGGTTTAAGATTTGACACTAAAAGCACAAGCAATAAGAGAAAATGATTGATAAACTAGACGTCAAAATTTAAAACTTTTGTGCTGCAAATGATACCATAAGAAAGTGAAAGACAATCTACAGAACAGGAAAATATATTTGCAAATAATATATATGATATGGAACGTGTATCTAGAATAAAGAGCCCTAACAATTCCATAATGAAAAAATAAATAACCCAATTAACAAATGGGCAAAGGATGTGAATAGACATTTCTCCAAAGAAGATGTACAAATGGCTAAATAAACGCATGAAACGATGATCAACATCATTAATCACTAGGGAAATATAAACCACACTGAGCTACCACTTCACACTCACGAGGATTAGATATAATAAAAGAGACAGACAATAACAAATGTTGGTGAGGATGTGAAGAAACAGGAAACTTCTTTCATTACTAACAATAATGTAAAATGGTGTAGCCACTTTGGAAAAGTTTAGCAGTTCCCCAAACTGTTAAAGAGTTACCACATGACCCCACAATTCTACTCCTAGGTTTATATTCAAGAGAAATGAAAACACGTCCACACAAAAACGTGACACACATGTTCACAGCACCATTACTCATAATAACCAAAAAAATGGAGCAACCCAAATGTTCATCAGTTGATGAACAATCAAAATGATATATCCATACAATTGAAAATTATTTGTTAATAAAAAGGAATGAAGTACTGATACATGCTACAACACTGATGAATCCAAAAAAACATCACGCTAGGTAAAAGAAGCCAGTCACAAAAGACCACATAATGTATGATTCCATTTATATGAAATGTCTGGAATAGGCAAATTTATACAGACAGATTAGTGGTTGCCAAGGGCAAGAGGGGGTGGGGGGAATGGTTGATAACGGGTATTTCTTTTTAGGATAATGCAAATGTTTTAAAATTGATTGTGGTGATGGTTATACACTGTAAATATATTAAAAACCATTGACTAGTATACTTTAAATGGGTGAAATTCATGAGAGGTTAATTCATATCTCAGTAAAGATGTTAAATAAAAATAACAACAAAAAAGGTTGCCTAGTGGTTGTGAGACCATGAGAATCTTGCTCTGAATCACTCACATTCCAGATGGCCTCTTGGCACTGTTTACACAGTACAAACGTATATGGACAAGCATCACCTTCTTCCACCTGCGGGGGTAAGCAAAATTACAGCACCTCCTCAGACAACCATCTGGTGAGCATGATGCAAGCTTTTGTTATTTTTGGAATGCAGTGTTGCAATGTGCTTGTGTTTTAATGCACTGGAAGGGCCCAAGAAGCCTGCAACTGGCTAGAGCTCATGGCAGCAGCCTTCCTGTGTGCTGAGTGGGCAGGAAAGGGACCTAAAACTGAAAGTAGAAAGCTCAGAGCACAGCTCAGAAAATTTCCTTGTGACAAAACATATGCACAACACTAGGCAAAGTCCTCCGTACTCCTGAATTCCTCCCCACCTCCCACCCCCAAATAAAGTCTGCTATTCTAGGTCGACATACTTTAAATATAGACACATCATGAATCAGCTAGAATTATATAACAATCAAGCAGGAAGGACCTTTACAAGTATTATGTAATGAATGGAACACAGACACTGGAGCCACTTACTAACTGTGTAACCTTGGGCTAGTTCCTTCCTCCACCTTTCTGTGCCTCAATGTCTTCATCTGGAAAATGGGAATAATAAAGGCAACTGCTTCCTAAAATTGCTGCAAAGATTAAATGAGTTAATCCATGTAAAATATTTAGAATAGTGCCTGGAACATTAGAAGTGTTAAGTTTTTTGTTTTTGTTTTTTACTATTCTTACAATTATTAATGGGTAAATCTCATCACTTTTATGGAGGAAGATACTAAAGCTCAGAATGATAAAGTGACTCTACAGCTGGCAGTGACAGAGCCGGCACTAGACTTTAGGACTCTTTGACTCAACTAGTGTTCTACTATAGAGCATTAATGTATAACCAAGCAGGTATAATATCCCTTGACTAACTTTTAGGGCTTGAAAGATTCAAATAACAAACTTACAGTGCCTAGTGTTATGTCTCATACAATGTAGGTGTTTGTGAAATGTTTAATCCATCCCCTTTCCATTCCGGGCTTAATCTTCTAACATGTGAAGAGAGGGCTGGACACTAAATCCCAGAATATCCAATGTTCTACTGCACAAAAGGCAGGATGGCTCAGAATGTTGAAGAAAATACACAGAAGCTCTTTTTCTTTTTTCCTTTTCCTCTGATGGAGCACAGGGTACCTGAGTTTGCCTAATATATTAGGGAAAAGAGACTTTTCTTCCTTTCTCTTTCTGTATTTTAGCAGTACCCTCATGCAAGCAATTTAGATACTGCTATTCTCAGGGCTTGATGGACGTTTCCAACTTTCAGTAACTGATACCTAACAGTTTAACTCCAGGCAAGAGAAGCTCACAAAATAACTACAGTATTTGGCAAAATACAATAAATGTAGCCAAAATGAGCTTTTAAACAATCTCACCATTTCTCTCTTCCACACACACAAACACATGCACGTGCATGCACAATCACTCCGCAGTGTTTAAACCAGCCTATGGGGTCCTGCAATTTCAGGCCTGCCCTCCATCCCTGCAGTCTTGTTGGAGCCTGTTCTCAGCTCTCCAGCCATGTGAGTCTTCTTTCCTTTCCTTACACTTACCAGTTTTTTTCCTGCTTTAGGGCCTTCACACTGACATTCCCTGAGCCTAAAAAGCCTAAATCTTTTCCTCAGTGAAGCCTTCCCCAACGACCCAGACTAGCCTCTCCCATCCTCTCCCCTCAAATCACACACGCTTGGAACTTGCTTCCAACCATGTATCCAATGAATGTCTGTCTCCCCCATCAGACTGTAAGCTCAAGAAAGGCAGGAGCAGTGTTTGTCTTGTTCAACACTGCTTGCCCTGTACCTAGCACAGAGCCCAGCACACCAGTAGCTGGTGAATGAAATTAACAACATCCACCAAGGATTCAAAGGATCAGCTGATAAACTGTTTCCCTAACCTCTCCACTCAAATTTGGACATAAGACATCCCATATCAAGCTGTGGACATGACGGAAATAAACTACACAAACGGGTTAGGTACTCCCTTCGGAGAAAAATTCAAAATGAACAAAAACTTAGACTGATATTACATGTATTTTTAAATTACTATGTGCAAAACCATAAGAAAAAAATGTTATTTTTAAAAACCAGCTTCAGGAGAAGAAAATTAGTGATGTCTTCATCAAAGCTTGTCATTAACACTCACACTATGCTCTTTTGGGGAGACTAACTTGCATAGAAGGGTGGAAGAAACAAAAATGCATTTGCTTCTCCTAGGCTATTACCATTCCTTTCCAAAGTAAATGTATCTCCTAAGGAAAGAGAATGTGCTGTACCGTAATTCTAAGTATACCCAGTGTGATGGGCTTCTATGAACAGTTTGTCCACAATGAGGTGGCTTGTGGGCCATGGGAACAAGCAACATGATGTAAGGACAGTCATCTCTGGCAATGGCTCCCGCGCCCCTTTTCTTTAGGGCTTCCACTATGGCATCACTCACAAAATTAACTTCTCTTACTTGGGGCAGAAAAAAGTAGACTCTTTTCCAACAGAACAGATGGTACAGGCACCACATGATAAAGATTCCAAAAGATCCTTCTAGAGAAATTTTGCTTTATTGAAGGATACATAAAAACAGTCAGGGGGAAAAAAAGGTATTTCATGACCAGGAAGTAGGTACAGTACCAAGAGACTACACCTTGTATATAAAGGAGGAGGAGAAGAAGCAGAAAGAAGAGGCAAAAAAAAAAAAAAAAAAAAAAAAAAAAAAAGGAGGGGGGGAGATGGAACAAAAGAAGGAAGAGTGTTGAGGATGAAAGAAAACAAGTTAAAAGGTGTGTGTGATGGAAAGGGGGGAAAGACCAAGACCAGCGACTAAATTTCACTCAAGGGCATAAGATTATTCATCTTAGAGCTTAGAGATACCTCAAAAGCAAATTACTTGATCAAGCACCCTCCCTTTAGGTTAGGAGAACGTTAGCCTCTAACATTCACCGGAGCCCTGCCATGAGGTATCCACATCTAATACAATCTCTTGACATCAAATGAAGGTCCTTGAAGCAAAGGGCAAGTCTTCTAAAACACCCCTCCTCACTCAGTTTCTACTAATGATCACAAGAAAAACAGAACTCATTTGTAACCACACTATGCATAGGGAAGAGATTCTGGGTATACCCAACAGGTGCACTTTTAGCTGTGCTCTATAACCTCATCAGTCACTATGCCAACTGCTCCTCCCAGACACAAATGTCCTTAAAACACCCCCAGAGAATCACACTACAATCTTAAAAAAAACTGTCCTATGGTCCCCTAGGATGGGAAAATACAACTCTGCCACTCTAAGAGATACTGGGAATATTTCTCATTTCAAATACATTGCTATTAAAATGTTAAGTGCCCACCTCATTTTCCATAATAAAAAGTTTAATTTCAAAAAAGTGCCTAGCACAGTTTCCAGAACACAGAAGGTTTTTATTTATATACTCATTTATGAAAATGCTCGTCCTGAATCATATTCACAGCTGAAAAATAGTTATGACCTTCTCAAAATATTAAGTACTTCCACAAATTGGAAAGGGGGTGGGGTACTATTTTTAAGCCATTCTGCTCAGCAGGGCAAGAAAAGAGTTGCTAATGCTTGCATTCTATTTTACGGTAATTTCTGAGTCTGTAAAACAAAAAGAAATGCTCAGTGAGAAAACCAAAAACCTTGTGCATACTTTGGAACTGAGACGGAACTCTGATACCTTGGTCTGCACTCGGATGACTCTGCAGGTGACAAAGGGAAAGTGCTTGCTCTGGGGACTTTGTTTGAAAAAGGACCTTTCACCTCTGGGATTCCAGGTTACTGCTGGCATTTATTTGAAACCTTCCGAGACCAGCTCCTTCGCCAGAATTCGAGACTCCCAGAGGACCCCACTGCGGGAATCAGCGCCTCCCTCCCGCTGCCACCGAGGGCATCGTGCCTTTCAAGTCACCCCACATCTCAGGATTTCTTAGCTTTCCTCGAAGTGAGGAAAGCTACGGCCCTCACCCAGCCCCTACAGGGGGCTGTGTCTGTACAGCACGGGAGACATAGAACTGCTGTGGGGAAACATTCCCGGTCCGCGCAGGCCTCTCTGGTCTCAGGAGGGACCGTGACCCCGACCCCCAGCAGGCGCGTCCCGACGCCACCCTCCCGCGGCTCAGACAAAGGACCAGAACCCTGGCACGCCTCCCACTCACCGCTCAGATAGTTGGTCCACTTGTACAGCACCCCCTCCATGGCGCCCGCGGCCACCTTGCCCTCGCCCGCCGGCCCCCTCACTGCCCCAGGCCCCAGGAGGCGAGGAGCACCGGCAGCAGGGCCATCGCCCGGCGCTGCCGAGCCGGCCACTCCCGGCGCCTAGGCCCGGTGCGGGGACACCCCGCGGGCCTCACATCCCGGGCCCGGGGGCGGGGTCGCTGTGGCGGCCTCCGCACGTGAGGACGCAGCCGGCCGGTGGCCCGGCGCGGCGGGCCCGGCGCGCTGTCCTCAAGGAGGTAGGCACTGGGTGGGTCCGAAGGGCGGCTGAAGCCACCCAAGTGTCCCGAGTGAAGGAGCTGGTTGCTGGCGGCGCCACGGCGCACTACCTGAGTCCTCGACCCACGGAGCTCGGGGCCCGCTCGCGCATGCCCAGTGCACCGCTTGCGCGCATGTTCCCAAAATCCACCCCGGGGTTTAGAGGCGCCGGCGCCATGGCTGATGTAGTGAGAGAGGCCCGCGGGGAAAATGAGTCTTGGGAGGCAGGCTTGGGACTAAAGGGAGGGTGAGGAGGGAGGCCTCTGGGACAACGGTGGAACACAGTCCTGACTCAATGGTGCCGTAGATGGGTTCCATCTCCAGATGTTTGGGAGCCACCGTGGCCCCTTAGGGTGCCCCCTGGATTCTAGTCTTCAGGATTCAATTCTTATTTCAAGGCTAATTAATCCTACGCACTTCAAGGCTATTGAGGTACCCAACAATAAGGCGTACGGAGATGATGGGAATTTCACGATAGTATACTGTGTGTGGCCAGCGAGCGTAAACAGACGTTGTCTAAACTGTAAAACCTCGCTACAGGAAGTGTGGTCCGCGGACGGCAGCACTGACATCACCTAGGAGCTTCTTGGAATTGTAGGATCTCGCCACAAGCCCAGAAACTCCCGAATCGAACTTTGCATTTTAACAAGATCTCTCGGGGGATTCCTATGCATATGAAAGTGTGAGAAAGGACTGTGCTAAGGATATTTGACTAGGGAAAATGTTAACTATAGATTAAGTGGTAAAAGCAGGTTACGAAACACAGTATACAATAGGATCCTAATTGTTTTAGGCATATGTCACAAAACCATGCACCAAAATGTTAAGATGATTATTTCTGGATGGTGGCATTACAGGTCTTTTTTCTTTCTTTCTTTTTCTTTAGTGTAAGGTTACCAGATTTAGCAAATAAAAACACAACAATTAATTCGTTGTTTATCTGAAATTCAAATTTAATTCGGCTCCTTTATTTTAACTGGAAACTCTAGTGCTTTCCAGTTTCTTCCAAATCGACTACAATGAACACGTATTGCTTTTGAAATTATGCGAAAAATGTAAAATTAAAAATTTTAAAGACAGATGAGCCTGTGTAACTCGTAACTGTGATTACTACTTCTTGAAAGCGGAGGTCTGCACGTCCTTATCCTTGATAGAGGCTATTATTGACCCTCTACACTAAGGTCCTCTAAAATTATTGGCAGCCATAGTGTTGTGCGGCGTTGTAGAATGAATCAGAAGATGGTTTGATGGCGGAGCTCAGTTGCTTTTGGGGCTGAACAACCTTAAGCAGGACGCTTAACCTCTCCTAGCCAAAATATACTTATCTTTTAATGGGATAAAAGAATCTGCCTTACTGGCAGTGTAGAGAGGTTCACGAAGAACGGGAAAGCACTCTGTGAAACCTAAACCACTGTTAAAGTCTTTATCGTTCATATCCTAAGTTAAATAATAAGCAATTACTATTGGGGGGCCTCTCACCAACGGTGAGGGTAAACGAGTCTTTCCTGAGACCTGGACTTCACACCCTGGCCGGGTTCTTTACAGCTGTGAATCTGTCGAAGTTTCCGGTTAGCTCCGCGTTCCACCCCTCTCTCAAAGTCCAAGGTTGTGGAATTCTGTAATCCTCCGGGCTCCAGGACCTCAACGGGTGGTTCGCCTCTGGGCTACCGCCCTGCTCGGCCGGGTGGTAAATTACACTGTTGTAGAGTCATTGGCTTGAGAGGCTCCTGAGGGACAGCACCGCAAGCCAACGGGAGCTCGCGCTTTCCAGGGGGCCGTGTTGTAAGAGCCAGTCAAGGGCCGGGTTTGGGTTTAACTCTTTAGAGGTGTGTTCGCAGTGCGTGGGAAAGTTGTCGGTGGTGAATGTGCCACGTCTGCTAGGAAGGGGGAGTCATGAACTTGCCAGAGGCTGTTGTCTTTAAGTCTTCAACTACATCCTTAACTCTATGAGGTCGGGGGGCCCTTTTTGTGTTTTTGTAGCAACTTGTTTCCCGCCCTGGCAACATGAGGCTTTTCTTGTGGAACGCGGTCCTGACGCTTTCAGTCACTTCTTTGAGTGGGGCTCTGATCCCTGAACCAGAAGTGAAGATTGAAGTGCTCCAGAAGCCGTTCATCTGCCATCGCAAGACCAAAGGAGGGGATTTGATGTTGGTCCACTATGAAGGCTACTTAGAAAAGGACGGCTCCTTATTTCACTCCACGTGAGTAATTATACCCTGCAGGTAAAATAGTAAAGAACCCACCCACATATGCCCGCTCTTGGGCAGGAACAGTGGCGTGTACCAGCTTTATCTCTATTGAAAAAACCCTGAAATATCTAATTTCTTAGTTTGGGGAAAGGAAATTGTTTAAAGCCAATCTTATATAACAAGGCCTTTGAAGGTCTTATTGGAAACATGTGGTCAGGATAAAGCAGTAATTTTTTTAATTATAAAAATTAGAACTAGAATTTCTGAAATGCTGTAGAAATATCTAGGTGTATAATTAGGCAATAAGTAGAAAAGCCTTAAAGGAATTCTCATTTCTCAAACTTTGTTCCTGAGGGAAAATAACTAAATTCCATTTTTATTTTGGTGTAGGTGAAATTTACTTAAACTTTTCATAGCAACTTCATGAGCAGAATATACAATCATTTATTTGCTTGTTGTAGGTTATGTTAATGCTAGTCCATTGACCTAACTTTTGTTCTGATAGATGACACTTTGGTCAAGGCACAGGACCACGATTTGTTTCATTATTTGTTTCTTTCTAGAAATTCAAAGAGTTCATTGATGGGTGTGGGTGTGGTTATGGAAGATTAATTCAATACCTACAGTGAAGGATTTTCAGGTGGTTACACTATCACTATTTCTGTTTTATAAAGAAAGAAATTGCAACATGGAAAACTTTTACAAGTGTAATGATTTCCAATTAGTCATTGATTCTCCAATTCCATTCCAAAAGTATTTACTGAACATTTCGTTATGTTAGGCCCTTCGTTTGATACTAGGGAGATTTTTAAAATCTGGATTCTCTCCATCCTCATCCATTCATTCATCTATTCATCATTCAAATCCTTAATGAGTCAGGCCCTGGGGATGCAAAGATGACTAAGAGTGGGTTCTTCTCCTCTAGAAGAACACTGTCTACAGGGGGGAAGAAGACAACTCATGATGTAAAGTACAGAATGTTCAAAGTGCTCACAAAGCATAATGGACTCTGGACATAATCATGCTCTGAGAGATGGGGAAAGAGAACGACTTCCCAGAGATCATAATTGAGATGGGCCTTGAAAGATGGGTGGAGGTTTCTTGGTGGAGAATGAGGACGGGAGGACATCCCAGGTAGGGGGAATGGCGTGAACTAAAGCAGGGAAGCTTCGTGGCCCTTCCTAGACCTCGTTTTCTGATAAACTGCCTTTACTGGGCATTCCGATCTGGTCCGTCATGAGGTTTTGAAGTCAGTGGCACTCTTCTCTGAACTCTGTTAGCCTTTGCAAAAAGGTCCAAGATGAGCGCATGCCATAGAATTCTCAACAGCCCTATCTTTTTTATCAACAAGGCCGGTGCCACAGTGGACATTGAACAATATTATGATTTGCATTTGAAACTTCCAATTACATTTTTTATTTTCAGTCTGACCTTTTTTAGACCCAGCCTGCTTTCTTTCAGGTCTCAGAACCAAAAGCCTGTGTGGACCCTGGTGGTAACTGCTTGACATTATTAGCACTTTGCTACTAAAGTTCTAGTACCTGAAGAGGGGAATACTGTCATGCAGCCTCCATGTAAATGGCCAAAACCTGCTAACTCTCAGTATTATAAAGAAGTACCATCAAATGATCAGTTTATAAAGCACGTTCATTATTTCGAGACCCGTAGCCTATGTGGTAAATAGCCTAAGTCCTTTACCATGACAAGAAATGTGCCAAAACTGTAGGCAGTGCTGGGTGGTAGATTCTTTCTTCTTTCTTTATTCTTTTCTAGCCTTCCCCTATTTTCTATGGTTGCCATTTTGCTACTTTGATCATGGGGGAAATTAAGGAAAAGAAGTGATGGCCTTTACCTAGATTTAGTAACCATGGTACCTGTGAAGCCTAGTAGAGTGACTTCCGTTTCTCAACTACAAGATATCCTTGAATAGGACACTTTCCTTATTGCACTAAGAGGGAGCTAACTGGGGCTCAGATACTACTCAGCCCACAAGCCCCTCCAGTAGCTCAGCAGGTTGGTTTTTTTAGGCTGGCCTCTCTCCAACTCATGAGCCAGGATATCTTGACCATTTCCTTCTTCCCCAGTCCTTGAGGGGCCACTCCTCCAGACTTCCTTGCATAGCCCCACAATAAACGCCTGGGGAGAGAACTAGGCCAGGGTCTGAGTGGGGATTCAGGGTTGAAGAGCAGCCTCTTGCACCTATCAGAGCCATCAGCAGGCTATACATCACGAAAGGTTGTAGGCAGGATATAAGACACTGCGCTCCTGACTCCACTGTGCATGTGGGCATGGACCCGTGAGCGCTGGCAGTAAATTCTTAGCTTCTCATTCTCCTTCCCAAACTCATCCATTTTCCATTATTTTATCCCTTTTCTGCATCCTAGTGGTCTTCCTGGGACAGCATTACTTTGTGATTAAGATTTTGAACTTTGGAGTTGGGTCAGATACTGGCACACTCCTCTGTACAATGGGGTAATAATGGTACTTATCTCATATTATCATTGTTAGACTTAAAAGAAGCAAAGCATTTAGGATAATACCTGTATACAGTAAATGCTGAGAGTTGTTTTTATTATTATTCCCTCTGCCAGCTCTAGCAAATTCAGCTATGTGAAATTTGCATCAAGAAAGGTAGGAAGTGAAATGAATTACTATAGAGTTTGACATGTGCATGTGTGCTATTTTCATTAATTTCCAAACTAATAAAATTAATCAGTCATGGGTGGAAATGTTACACCACAGCAATAAAAAAATAATGATAAAGTTACTAAGGAGTTCTAATATGTTTTCTTTCTACTGTAGTCACAAACATAACAATGGTCAGCCTATTTGGTTTACCCTGGGCATCCTGGAGGCTCTCAAAGGTTGGGACCAGGGCTTGAAGGGAATGTGTGTAGGAGAGAAGAGAAAGCTCATCATTCCTCCTGCCTTGGGCTATGGAAAAGAAGGAAAAGGTAATAACAATTCTACATTTTTACTACAGCATTAGAATTCTTCTCTGGATTAGGGATAGAAGTTAGTAACTACTATGTATTTTTTTCTAGAAGTAAATAGAGGACTTGTATATCTTAGGAAAATATAATTGTCTTGATTAGCATTTGAAATGGCCAATTAAGGCCATAATATGTAAATGGTCAACTGAGCTAATAAGGAAAACCGTTCTGTAATCTCAACTCTATTATTAATATTGCTCACCAATATGGCGGGTTTTGTTTGTTTGTTTGTTTGTTTTTGGCCGCACCACCTGACATGTGGGATCTTAGTTCCCCAACCAGGGATCGAACCCATGCCCTCTGCAGTGGAAGCACAGAGTCTTAACCACTAGACCGCCAGCGAAGTCCCTGGTGGTTTTTTTTTTAATGGTGGTATTATTTCCATAACATGATGTTTACCATTTTAACCATTTTTTTTTTCCATTTTAACCATTTTTAAATGTACAGTTCAGTGGCATTAAGTACATTCACATTGTTGTGCCAGCGTCACCACTATCCATCTCTAAGACTTTTTTATCCTCCCCAGTTGAAACTTACCAATTTGTTTTCACAATGCAAAAAGAAAGGCTACTCAACATAATTGTTTTGATGAGTCAAACATTTGAAATATAGATTACTAAGGCATTAAATGCAGTTTTAGATGTGGGCTGTGTGTGACTCACAAATGAAGTCTCCCACGACAGAGCTCTTATGGGAGTTAATTTTCATCTTTGTTTTAAAGTTGTTTTATAAAGTTTTTGATAATTTATTTAAATAAATAATGGAGTGACATGAAATGAGTTTAATAAAACAGAAGCAAGTGGGCTAGTTGGTCCAGGGAGCCTTTGTGCTAGTTGTTCTAGGGCAGGCAATAACACCTGTTGTTTAGGTGGGAACCCATGCAGTTTTCCAAAGGGCTATTTACAAGAGGCCTGAAGATGTTTACATGCATGTATCCTGTAATTCCTTTATTAGAATCTTACCTAAGGGAATAGTCTGCTATTGGGAGAAAGGTTCATAAACAGGGATGTCCATCACTTGTTATTTCTAATAGCAAAAAGATTGGAACCAACTTAAGTGTATAATGAAAAGGGTGTATATAAATAAAATATGGCCCAGTTATTTTAAAATGGCATTTTAAAGATTTTAAAAATTACATCTAAAATATGTATGATATAATGTTATACTTATAAAGGTAGAAAATGAAGATATATATATTATGATAGTAAGTATTAGGAAAAAATATATACACATACCAAGTGAATCACAAGGAAATAAATAAGAATGTTAATAATGGACAGTGGTTCTGGGAGTTATTTTTATTTCTGGTTCTGTCTCTTCCACATTCTCTACAATGGGCACATATTATATAATGAGGAAGAAAAAAAATTTTAAGAAGTCATCAGAACTAGACAGAAAACCACTCTGACGTAGTAGAAATACAGACCTCACAGCATCCTGAAGTCCAAGCTTAACCATTTACAAGGTGGGGATTATGATTTCCTAGCCCCAGTGTACTGAGAAGAAAATAGGTGTCATATGTGAAGTATCACATATTCTAAATGGATCTTGCTATGTAAATCTTATGCATAGAATAGGATTTACTAACAAAATTCAATTCTTATTTTAATAATGATCCTTTTAGAGAAGTCAAGTATCTAGAAAATGTTTCTCTGATGTTTAAACATTTCTTTCACTTTCCTGTATCTTTGTCTCACCTTTAATATTTATGTATATAGTATTAGTCCATTTCTCTTTCTCCATACTCTATTTGACTTGATTTTATTTTATAACAAGTAGAGATCTGAATTTGAGTCATCTCCTTCAAACAGAATACCATGAAACTAATTCTGCTAATACGTATTTAAACACTAATTTTGTAGTTTTTTAGTACCATGTTTGCATGCCTCCTTTTGGAAAGATACCAGTTTTATCGATGACCTCTAGTGCATGCCCTTCTCTGTCTAGATCTGGAATGGTAAGCTTCGGCACACAGTGTAAGTTTTGTTCTTTTGGTGCTTACAGATGCTCTTTAATGGGATGAGGGGGTGGGGCACTGAGAAATATTTGTAATGTTTACCCGGACCTGTATGTTAAATATAGTTATAAAGAAACACGTTGAAAAAAAATTGTCCATGTTTCCCAGAAGTTTTTTGTTTGTTTTGGTTTTGGTTTGGTTTTTTTTAAGGTCCCTGGGGCTTTAACAAAGCTCTTTTCACTTTAAAAGATTTTTATCTCCCTTCTCAGAAATTTGCTTTAATGTCTCCCCTCCCATGGAACTTCCTCAACATGTGTTAAATTTGCTTCCAGATGAGAAAACTGAGGCTTAAAGAGGGGCAGATGTGAGCCTCAATCCCAGTGTGAAACCAGAGCTCATTCAGTTATATACTGCCTCCCAGTGGTGGAAATGGCAGTACTATATGTATTTCTAGGCCAGGACTTTTTGACTCAAAAGTTAGTAAATCATTTGTACTATAATTAACTCTGAATTATCTAAAGCCCATTAAGTCATTCTTGACATATAATATGTAACCTCTTAATTATATTTGAAATTTAATACTCAGACCATAAGGCATATCTGTGTGTGTAAAACAATTTTTAATTGCAAAGCCAAAAACACATTGTTTTTGATCTAATAGTTTGGATTGTTCCTTCTTTATTTTGTTTGAATAAACTATAAGTAATTTCTATATATGGGACAATCTTAGAAAGGCTCTTTATTTAATTCAATTAAAACAGTATTTTGTTCAGTACCACAAGTTTTCTATCATCAAAACTTTGGGATCTATTTAATAAAACTTAACCCCTCTCTCTCTTCATGTCAGGTAAAATTCCCCCAGAGAGTACACTGATATTCAACATCGATCTCCTAGAGATTCGAAATGGACCAAGATCCCATGAATCATTCCAAGAAATGGATCTTAATGATGACTGGAAACTCTCTAAAGATGAGGTGATCTTTCCTTTTTCTTTCTTCCTTTCTTCCTTTCTCTCTTTCCTTCTCTCTCTCCCCCCCCCCCTTCCTTTTTTCCTCCCTTCCTCCCTCCCTCCCTTGCTTCTTTTAGCTCACTTTTTAAGAAATATATTTTAAAATAAAATTTATTTTTATTTGTGTAAAATGTTATTTATAAGTTTTCTTAAACACTGATGCTTTGAAAATTGACTTTTTTTCATAGGAAATCATTGTTTTGGAGGGAAATATATTGAGACTTTTCATTCTTTTGCTTTTTTTCTCCTTAATGCTTAGGGTTCAGTGTATCTTGCTCTCGCCCTGAGTTTTTGAAGATCTGTTTTCCCAAGACAATTCCCGTTTTGGAGCTACGATATAAGAAACGTAGATGTCCTGCAAAATATCTCACGTGGACAGTTTCTGTTTAAAACTTCAGACTGGCTGTTAAATGAGTTGCATAGTGATTTTCTAGCAGTTAGCATCAGCAAGCAGATCACATGCTCAGTTTTGCTCAGGTTAGGAGACCCCAGTCTGGATTTTCCACAGTAGG
Source organism: Eubalaena glacialis (assembly GCF_028564815.1). Taxonomy (NCBI): domain Eukaryota; kingdom Metazoa; phylum Chordata; class Mammalia; order Artiodactyla; family Balaenidae; genus Eubalaena; species Eubalaena glacialis. The sequence continues at coordinate 81,518,410 of NC_083723.1, read as the reverse complement.
AGACCTTTCCTAGCCCGCACAGGGTCCTGGTGTTGAGTAAGGAGAAAGGAAGAAGACTTCTCTCTATAATTTATTTAGGTGTTTGCAGCCGTTGCTACACATACCTGTCTTAGTCTGGCTTCTGTGGGGAAAGAAGTGGAGGTAGATATCTAGCCCTATGTTTTTTGTCTACCCGTATTCTCCATTCTGACTTGGCTGGTCAGAAATCAAGTCCCTTTTTATGCTTTCATCAATTTCATTCTAATGCCTAGGAAATGATTGTCTTTTTTTTTTAATATAAATTTATTTATTTATTTTTGGCTGTGTTGGGTCTTTGTGTTGCTGCGCGCGGGCTTTCTCTAGTTGCAGAGTGGGGGGCTACTCTTTGTTGCGGTGCGCGGGCTTCTCATTGCAGTGGCTTCTCTTGTTGTGGAGCACGGGCTCTAGGCACGTGGGCTTCAGTAGTTGTGGCTCGTGAGCTCTAGAGCGCACACGCAGTAGTGGTGGCGTATGGGGCTTAGTTGCTCCGCAGCATGTGGGATCTTCCCAGACCGGGGATCGAACCCATGTGCCCTGCATCGGCAGGCGGATTCTTATCCGGTGCGCCATCAGGGAAGTCCTGATGATTAAGTCTTAAGACATGTTGTTATAAACCGCAGGGTCATGATCCACAGCTACTAAATTCATAACACCTCAGAGTGTTATCAGTCATGGACTTTTTTCTATCCAAGATAAATTTGAATTCCCTTTCATTAAAAAAATCTTGAATAAAAAACATTCACATGGTTCAAAAAAATCAATTCAATATAAAAAGATTTATTAAGAAGTCATTCTCCCACCCACATCCTCTTCTACCATGTGACCTCCCCCTTCATATCCAGTTTTACTAGTTTCTAACAGACCCTTCCAGTGTTTCTTTACGCAAATACTAGCAAGCATGAATATATATTCTTATTTCCCCCTTGCTTACACAAGAAGTAGCATACTATACATACTGTTTGACATCTCACTTTATTCACACAATATACCCTGGAGACATATTCTACATTAGTCCATAGAGTTTCATTATTACTGCCCCCACCCTTTTTAACAACTGCATTAAATCCCCTTAATCTTAAAAATAAATATACACTATATGTTTGCATGTTGGTGGTAGGGGGAGGAGAGAAGATTTGAAAGTGCTGATCTAACAGAGGAATAATAGGGATATGATTCAAAATGAAAATATAGGTTGAATTGCATTATGGTGAATCTAGTAGGTAATTGGGGGGCAATATTTTGTTTATATATTTAAATATCTGTATAAAAATGGAAACTTTTAGTCTAAATACTCATCAGGCTGGATTTTGCTTTAATTTCTGAGATCGGAAGGTCATGTGGCGTGATTACAGCCAGTCCACAGCAGATACTATTCCCAGACGCCTACTTAAAATTTAAAAAGGCCATCATTTAATCTGATTTTAAGAGAAATATCTGGAATTCTGACCCTTCTTAGAAAACAAGATCTGGATAATTCAGTGGATTGAAAGATAGCAGTCTTTCAAATGCCTGACTTTATTTAGACTCGGATTAAGAACACATAATATGCTTTCACTGTGTGTTTTTCCCATGATATAAGCCATATCTTTGCCTCTGAGCAATATTTTGTGTCTCTACTGTAGCACTATAGCAACAGCTTTTAAGGGGAAAAATTCCTTATAATTCTTTTACTATCATTAGAAATATATCATAAGGTAGTTGTTTAGTAGTTGTTATGTATAACTAAATGCACTACCCGTCCAGTCTGTGATATTGATTGGCTCGATGTGGGTGTCCTATGAATTAGAATTATTAATGTGACCCATTATTTTGTAGGTTAAAGTGTATTTAAAGAAGGAGTTTGAAAAGCATGGTGCAGTGGTGAATGAAAGTCATCATGATGTTTTGGTGGAGGATATTTTTGATAAAGAAGACGAAGACAAAGATGGATTTATATCTGCCAGAGAATTTACATATAAACATGATGAATTATAGACACACGTCTGCCCATTTTATATAGCATCCATCCTTAAAAGAGAGGGTAACCATCTTGAAAGAAAGTCTTATTTGTTAACTATGTTCTGTTCATGCTTTGGTTTTTATTTTTATATATTTTTCTGAATATTATTAGAAGAACCCTTTAGGGCTTCTAAGTACCCATTTCTTTCTGGTAGGTTATTAGGAAGAAAAAATTGATTTGTCTTTGAATAGAAGACTTCTGGACCATTTTCCACTTTTACATATGAAGCCTTATGTTTTACTTGCTTACTTGTAATTTTAAGATATTGCCACTGGGTGCATGCCCAACATAAGACCAGGTAGGTTATAGCACAAATCAGCACCCTCTGTTTCTTCTTCCCTCTATTTTCTCCAAGTTAGATGCTGATATTTGAAAAGCCTTTTGCAATAGCCTAAGGCTTATTATTTTCATGTTGTAATGAAACAGTGTGTCTGTAACTGCCTTTGAGTCTCTGCTTGAGGAAAAGGGGAAAATGGTTGTTGAGCTCTACGTTTAAGAGTTACTGCTTTACTGAGGAGATGTGCAAAGCTGAAATGAGTAAAGTTAATAATTTATAAATATGTTTACATTGAAATATTCTGCCTGGGATTTAAGCTACATAAGGTTGGGTTCCTAGTGATGAATGACCTATTGTGATTAATAGAACAAATTATTTGTGTGTTTATTTCTTCATAATAAAATGTGTCAAAGTATTGTAGAGGAGGTAAAGAGTTGTATTGAGTCAGTGTTTACTTTTTAAGGCTGGAAGATCACCCTTCCTGGTTCTTTAATTAGTAAAGTCTATAACTAATGTATTATACTACAGTAACATTGTCTTATAAGAGAAATTAGTAATACAATAAAAATTTTCCTGTTTCTGCCTCATCAAAAAAATGAGGCAGACCCACAGCAGCTACTATTGAATACAGGTCTATCCTGGATCAAAAAGTTGATGATTTTATCATTTTATCTTAAATTGGAATTTTTCCTTAATACTTTAAAAAAGTGCCCAAATCTCCATTTGCTAAGAAGAATCCTTTATAAGTTTACAAAGTGATCTCAAGTGCATCATTGTCTGATTCTCATTAGTCTGAAGCCTATGGAAAAAAAAGGGTAGATCTTAATGTACCTATTTTATAGATGAGGGAATTGTCATTAAGAGAGACTGTTGTGCCCAAGGTCAACAGCTAACTTATAGAATCAGATTTCAGTCCCCAAGTTAAGTATGTTTCTACTGCCCTCTACTATTGAAAAAGTAAAATTTTTCTTTGAATTCATTGGGCCTAATTCTCTCTTCAGTTTGCTCTCCTAGCAGTCAACTCTGTTTTTTGTCCTTGGGTCCTTATCCTTTGAAGATAGTTAACTGGCTGTTTATGGTGCTTTTGAATTCCCATCATCCAGAAATGGCTCTGGTTTCATTGAATAATCTTGGGGTGAACACTGAATTGCCTCAAAAACTTAGGGGTGAGAGGGTCCAGGTGTGTGTCTTAGTCCTTTCATTCCTGTTTACCTCTAGGTTTTTGTTTTTTTTTTAATACTTATGAACAATTACTACATCATATATAGACTACTTTCACCAATTATATATTGACATTTTCGCCACTAAGACATAAAGTTCTTGAGAAGAACATAAATAACACCTTTGTCTGATGAAATCACCTATATTTAGAAAAGTCTTAAGTTGTCACTGCTGTTTTCCTCAACCTGAAGGTGTTATAAGCCACAATACAGAAAGCTTTGGTCTGTATTATTGGGGGAAAGAAAGTAGCTTGTCATAGGGTGCTACTTTGTATAAACATTACTGATGATGCTATCAGTGGTACAGCAAGTAAAGTAAAAAGAATTTTGGTTATTCAGGTAGCATATTTCTTTATCTTGTGTGAATTTGGATCAATTCCCACCTAAATAGTTAGACACCAGTATGAAATGACAATATATAAATAGGTTATGGTTGTTTTTATGTTACCTGCCTTTTTAGTTTAGCTGCATCTTTGCACCTTTTCATTCGTAAGAATAATCAGACATGAACTGTGACTTCACTTGTATATAATTTGACTCAGTAATACTGCTAAGATGTGTCATATTTAAATTTATACAACTCTGTTGTGGTATTCTTTTCAAAATAAAGTTTATTTGGGAAATAATTGGTTTTGTGAAAAATTCTTCAAGCCCCAATTTCCTCAGCAGCTTTATTGATTTTCTTAACTGTTACTCTAGGTTTTATATTGAAATTAAGTGAGGAAAATGGACAGGTAATGAGAGGAGAGGGGTATGGTGACATTTTGAACGTGTCTCTGGTTATTCACTCTGTTTAGATATATTTGTAAGGAAAGCTGTGGTGTGTTTTAAATTGTTTTGAAATAAGCATCAAACCTTGAACATTGAGGGCAATAGTTAATGGTGAATTTTTTGGTAGTGGAGAAGTGTATGTGGTGTTTTGCTTTGTTTTGGTGGTAATTATCATTATTGTTTGGGTTTAGGAGTTTATTGTGTGTCACAGGTGGACATTATGACGATTAATGCCTACTGAGTAAATTAGTGCTATAAAATACCTTATGTAATTAAGTGAAATTCTGGGTTGCCATAAAAATAACAGGAAACAATGATTTCTGATTCAGATGGGTGACTAGCCATTTGAATCTTTCCTTGTGGAAATGAATTTGTACCTCTTATCTTATTTGATATACGATATTGCTTACACCTGTAATGCTATTTAGATATCAGTATGCTGTCTCTCCACTGAATTGAGGATATGGGTGATTTCCCAGTGTTGTTTGGAAACTACAAGAGAAGAAGAAGGAACTTGGTGAAATGTTATGGGAAAAAATAACACCTTCTCACCTCTTGTTAAAAAAGCAAATTGTCTGGATGAACCTAGAGATTATCATACTGAGACAGAGAAAGACAAATATTATATGATATCATTTATATGTGGAATCTAAAAAATAATAAGAATGAATCTACATACAAAACAGAAACAGCCTCACAGACATAGAAAACAAACTTGTGGTTACCAAAGGGGAAGGCAGGGAGGGATAAATTAGGAGTATGGGATTAACAGATACACACCACTACATATAAATCAGATAAACAAGGATTTACTGTATAGCACAGGGAACTATATTCACTATCTTGTAATAACCCTATAATGAAAAATAAAGAATCAGAAAATATATATATGTATAACTAAATCACTTAGCTGTACACCTGAAACTAACACAATATTCTAAATCTATATTTCAATTAAAAAACAAAAGCAAATTGTCATTATAATAATAACTCTGGGAAAAAATAACAAGGGACTTATTTTCCAGAGATGCAGAACACTTGGATGTAAGAGTTTTGTTTTGTTTTGGTTTTGTTTCTTACCCACTTTAGTCTGAATTGAAATCTTAAATGTCAATCATGAATATAAATTAATATGCCCATTTGAAAACATTAAAATTATAGTACTTCTGTTTCTTAATATCTATAGCATTCTTTTTAGTAGGATTTGCATATTCCCTTTTAGTACAATGAAACCCATACATTCTTACATATGGGTTTGGAGTCTTTATGTGAAGGTAAATTCTTTTCTCTCTTTAAAATATTATTTTGCCTCTGCTTTCAGCTTTGCCTCTGCAACCTCCCTCTCCTTGCTCCAGACTAATAGGAGAAAGAGACCTTAACAAACATTGGATTCATAGCTCAGTCTTCTTCAAATACAGTGAGAGGCATGCTTTGGTTCCTAAAGGCTACAGAAATGTAGTAGTGATTCAAATTTCATGTACACTACAATCATGTGAGATATGTGTTAAAACTGCAGATTCCTAACCCTTTCCCCAGAAATTCTGATTAATTTGTGGATTGGGCTCATGAATCTGCATTTTAACCCACTTGATAGATGATACCGATGCAGGTGGTCTAAAAACCTTAATTTGAGAGACAATTAACTTCACTAATTCTCTGCCCTTGAATATACAGTCTCCTATGTTTTTCTCTTCTACGAATATTCTTTTTTGCATTCTGGAAAACATTGGGCATTGGGACAACTAATTGTGCCTAAAAATGAATATACAGTTAAAGGATAAGTTGTGTGTAGAAACCATTTTCCCCAGGGTTAGGAATTTTTTATGACTATGAATTCTTACAGCAGAAAGTTAGATGGTCAGTAAATCTATTTTGTGAACATCTTCTCTACGAGAAACGAGAAAAGAGCTCCAGACTTTCCCCAAATTATTCTTCTATATTATTTTTTCAGAATTATCTATAACCCATCCCTTTAGAAGAATATAGTTGAGATTTAGAAAAAATAAAACTATTCTCTTAAAAATATATAGATGTGTATATGTGTGTGTATATATATATATAGTGCAAACTATATACTGTATATAAACTGTATGTATAAAGTATGTGTATGTATATAGTATGTGTGTGTATATGTGTGTGTGTGTGTATAGTTTTGTACCAAACGTAGCCATTGAAGTCCTCTCTCTAGTACATGATTTCCTCTCTCTGGAAATTTCTTTACTGTGGAAGAAGTCAAACTTCCTTTTTGTCAATTTGGGGTCTGTCATCCTCTACTTCGCTCAATTTTCTGTGTTTCACTTATAATTTAGGTAAAATTTCCTAGTAGTTCTCCATGTAAAACCAACAATAATCTTTTTTTTTTACCCCTTTAGCTTGAGGGTTGCCAAGGGGTTAAGTGGCTCCTTTTGATATGCATAGATTATTTTTAGGGAAATGATAAAAACTGTTGGAAGATTCCCGGAGATCTGCAACACGCAGCATGGTGTCTGTGGATTCCTTTGTTTACCAGTTCTTTGTGTCCCTGGACTGCTAATAAAGCCTCTGGCATAAAATGGATGCCTTTAGTGAGTATGAGTCAGCCAATAATTTACAAAGCCAATCTAAGTGCCTGTGAGCTAGACTACCATCCATTTTATTTTATGATCTAAAAGCAAATGACATGAGATGTTAGCTGAGGTCTTATTTTAAAAATCCAGAGTGAAGTGAATGCTGTTCCCTTGGCCCCTAATAACAGGTAAATTATATCCCACTTGGGGATTTCTGGGAATTTACAAGTCGTTTTATTAATTTAGAATTCCAGGCGGCAGTAGGATAAAGATAATTTCCTCTTCGGTAAACAGTTACAGTAAAAACAATTCCATGCACAATGTAAATTGAGGTATTGAGGGATAGTTTTCATTATTATAAAGAATGAAGTAAGGGTAGGGAGATCCGTTGGGGCTTAGTTCCAATTTCTTACAGCATTTTCTCATTCATTTGTTGGACTTACTCTGCCGGAGTGCATTTTGTGTTAATATAACTCTGAATTTAATTTTTACCTCTGGGTAGGAGAGTAGGACATTATAACATTCAACCATGTATTGTTGGTTCTTTGCCCTTGTGATCACGTCTCCTGGAATTGTTGTGCAGCTATTTTGTGCAGTATACGTTCTCTTTGAGACATCCTAGATTTTTTAAAGTTGGTTCTTAAGTTAATAGCTAAATTTAATGAAATGGGTAATTATAACTGTGTAGAATAACCAAGAAGAGGAGTAGTACAAGTACGGGAGATTTGCCCTAAAATAAGAGAGAGCATTTTTCTTGTGGGAAAATAGGGAAGAACTTAAAGAGGATCTTGCAATGAAATTAAAGATCTTGCAATGAAAAGGAGGATCTTGCAATGAAATCCTCATTTGAATGGCCAAATTTCCTCCCAGCATAATTGTTCTCTCCTGTTATCTTTATACCAATGGTTCCTTGGGACTAATCACAAGTTTTTCCTTGCACTATTTTGGCTACATTTTATAATATATAATCTTTTACAAAATGTCATGCCACATACAGTAGTATTCCAGGTTTTCTGTTTTGAATCATAGTCTTTAAAGAAAATTAAACAGCCTACTAAAGTTAATTGATTCTCACATTAAGACTGAACAGTAAATCAACTCTACGCCCTGGAATTTTTTTCAAACATTTTACTACTATGGCAATAATTCTTTAAAACTATTAACTCTTATCATTCACCTATTTCCCCTGAACTGGGCAATGTTCTTTGGTTTTCAAAAAAATTTTTTTGACATGGGGTATTTTATTTCATTTTTTATAAGAATTAATTTTTAGTACACTGATTTTTTTTACAGTTCAATAAATCTTAGGACATTCGCAGAGTTATGCATCCATTACCACAATTTTAGAACATTTTCATCATCCCCAAAAGAAACCCCCATACCCATTGGCAGTTACTGCCCACTTTCCCCCCATCCCCTAAGCTACCAGTCTACATTCTCTATGTATTTGGCTATTCTGGAAATTTTCTAATAATTTTTAAAGCTCAATCCTTTCTTTATATTCAGGGTAAAGAAAAATCAATGATCTGATAAATTCATATCATGGTAAAATAATCTCTGCTTTCAATTTTTGTTTCAAAAAATATGAAAAGTGTGGGGACTTCCCTGGTGGCGCAGTGGTTAAGAATCTGCCTGCCAATGCAGGGGACATGGTTTCAATCCCTGGTCCAGGAGGATCCCACATGCCGCGGAACAACTAGGCCCTTGCGCCACAACTACTGAGCCTGCGCTCTAGAGCCCGAGAGCAACAACTACTGAAGCCCACGCCCCCTAGGGCCCGCATGCCGCAACTACTGAGCCCACATGCTGCAACTATTGAAGCTCACACGCCTAGAGCCTGTGCTCCGCAACAAGGGAAGCCACCGCAATGAGAAGCCCGCACACTGCATTGAGGAGTAGCCCCTGCTCGCCGCAACTAGAGAAAGCCTGCATACAGCAACGAAGACCCAGTGCAGCCAAAAATAAATTAAAAAAAAAAATATGAGAAGTGCTTTTTGAAATTCAAGTAGAACCAAACGCAGATTCCAGGTCTAAGGAATAAATCACTCTACATATGCAAAAAGTCAAATCCTTTGCAAATGTAAGAGCTAGAACCAATGGTATAAGAGATTTATTAAGAATAGTAAAAACCTAGGACTTGGTTTATGATTAAGGTAGAAAGTCAGTGGAAAGGAGGGTAAAGAATAATCAAGAATTTAAAAACTAAAATATCTCTCTATATCTAGATTATTCTCAATTCTCTGAAATTAATCCAACAAGAAACGAAATAATGCCAGTTTTTTGGTCTTTTATAGAACACAGAAGAGCACCCAAAACAAAATACTCTTTCTCTAGAGTCAGAATAGTCTGACTCTAGAGAAATATTCTCTCAATAGGTGAAATCATTTTATAATCACTTATAGCATGAAGGAAGTCTTCCTTTAATTGAACCTAAAATTCCTACAGCAATTTAGACAGACCTTGTTTTTTCTGAAGAATTGGAAAACGACTAATAGTAACTTCTGATAAAGTCATATATTATCTCAAGTGAGCAGTGGTGTTAAAATTGTCAACATAAAAGGCTCAACATTTACAATTCAAAATAAGCTTTCATCTATTAAAAGGTGGCCTCAGGTGTCACTAGAATATTAAAAGCAAGCCCTATTTTAAAACCGTACATAGCATAAGGTGAACCTTTTCTACACATGTAAACTAGGAAAACATATCAGCAAGAAAGGATTAGGTTGAAACTGCTAAGTCTGATCAGAGAATCTTCTAGTCTGCCCTCTGATGATCATAAGACGAAGTTTTAGCAATTGTCCTTTAAATTATCTGTACAGTTGGCTAAACGCATGAATGATTCCTAGAGGTGCAGCAATGAATGTAAAGCATATATGATAATTTGTTTCTGAAACCAGGTCCAGAACATTCATGAACTGTTATTTAAAATTAAATAGGAGCCACTCATTGAAACGACACATACGAATAACTGAACTGATAAACCCATCACCTAATTATATGAGTAGGATTTTACACCTTTTTGCTAAAATACAATTTATGGTTGTCTAAATTACATACCTAAAGGACTTGATTGATTATTTAAATTCTAAAAATAATTTTTAAATAGATTTGAATACTTACAATCTCTCAGTGTTGCCTATACTCAATATGCACAATAATTCTGTGAATTGTTTTAAGGGCATTTTAAAGGTTTGTTACCATGGTAACCAAATTCAGAAAACTAACCTCTTAAACATGGTTGTCATAGGATTAAGGCAGATGGCTGACTAATCTTAACTAGTGCTTTTCTTTCTCATTTTCCCATGGCTTCCTGTCAGCTTTCTTTGGTTCTCATAAGATTACATACAAGGCAATTACATAGGCTTTCTTGCCCATACATAAGTGTCTCATTCACATAATATTGTCTGTCATTCATCCCCATGAGAGTTGCCCAATGACAGACCCTTTTCCTCCTGCTATAATTACACACTAAAAGAAGTACTAAGTGGAAAATATCTCTATATGCAATGTGTTAAAGGCATTTCTCAATTACACATGTACTTCGGCTCCTCAAAATCACTGCATGGGGTTCTTTAGACAATCAATAACACTGGTTAGAAGAAAAGGCAAAATCATCATCAATGTATTTTTTTAAGTGGTCTAGGTTTGGGTAACCCTCATTTATGATCATCTTTTAAACTTGTTTATATTTCCCAACATGCTAGATTAATGTATTTATCTATGCATAACTCTTATGTTACCCTGACAGCAACATACAATATATGCATATATTACTTCTATACTTAATTAATTTCCCTGCTTGCCCCTGACTTCTTGAGAGGTAGGACTGATATGCCTTTTTCACCTTTGTAGCAATAGTGCAATTCCTGGTACAGGTGTCCAATAAATGTTTCTTGTTATATCAGTATGTTGAAGAAGTTCTATAAGTAAACTATGCATTTTCAGTTCTTAAAATAATGACTCTAGTTGTATCAGGACATTTCGTTCCTTAGGGGCATTAAGATTAGTGTTCCTTGCCTTCCACATCTGCCCATGAAGGAAGAATTGCTATGGGACTTGCTCTCCTATTGTGAACAACTAGAAAACTGGGTGAAATATATGAAACAAATTTTGTCAGACATTGGACAACCAATGAGCAACTGGCAGAGCAGGAATGTGATTCTCAAGAGAAAGGAAACAAATGAGATAAGAGCTACAATTATCCCAGTTTTCTGCTTGGAGGCAATTCCTGAACTATACATGGTAAAAAGGAGGGAAACAAAACAGAGCCCAGTTCTCTTGTGGGGTTGAGGAAACAGAGATCAGAGTTCAGGGAGGTCAAAGCAGCTAGAATTTGTGGGGCAGAGCTTTGGATAAGAGAAAACTAAGCAGAAAAAAACTTCAGAAATTTGCATAAAGGTTTCCTTGAGTCATTGAGTGAATACCAGTTGCTGCAGGCATATGGTGAATCACCATAAGGTTGGGCAAAGAATAACTCCTGAGGAAAGAACAACTACTGGGGAGCTGTGCACAAAAATATTCCCAGAGCTTACACAAAACTGGGAATTGTCCAAGTTCCTACTAGCCAGAATCACCTTACTGATTACATGGAACATTCATTAGAACCCATATGTGAGTCATACCTTAGTAAAGAGCTAAAGTAGTCGTAGAGTTAAAGTTACCCTAGAGCTGTCGTAAACAGTTTATAAACAAGTCTCAAATGGGTGAAGCCGATTCTTAAGAACAAAGTTTACAACCTTTCTTTAAAAGAAATATTTTTAAAATTTCATTACTCAACAACATAAAATTCACTAAGTCTGATAGCCAATGAAAAATTATGAGAGAGACAAAGAAGCAGGAGATAAAACAACCAATAAAAGACTAAAAATAGAAATGATAGAAGTAGCATACAAAGACTTTAAAACAGCTATTAAAATACAAATATGATCTGAGATTTAAAGGAAAATGTGTATGAGAAATGGATGGTATAAAAGAACCAAGTAGAACTTAAAGAGATAAAGAATAAAATATCTGATATAAAACGTTCATCAACAGGCAGTGGCAGTTAATTCCTTTTACCGTGCAGCTTTGCTTCACTCCATCTGGACTTTTCTGAAGCTGTGGGAGATGGTCAGGTCCAGATCTCGACCGGGCCAGGTGAGGTCTGTGGACCTGAGGCGTCCACTGTAAGGATGGAGAGGGACTGAGGGAGTCCTCAGGCCAGGAGAACTGCAAAACCCCCTTTGAAAAAAATAAAAACAAAGACAATGCTGCCACATTAAAAATGCTGGGAGAGGAGATGGGGGGGGGCACCAAAAAAAGAGAGGAAAAAAAAACTTTAATTGACAGTATTAACCATTAGTAGATTAGATTAGAGACTGCAGAAGAAAAGATAAGAAAACTTGAAGAAAAATCAAGAGAAATTCAAAATGAAGAGAGAAAAAAGAGTGGTGGGTGGGGAGGGAAAGAATAGACTCTCAGTGATCTGTGGGACAATATCAAGTGGTCTAATATATGTATAACTGGAGTCTCTGAACTTGGGAGGGATGGGGTACAATGGGTAAAATATTTAAAGATGTAATGGCCAAAATTTTTCCTAATTTGATGAAAACTATAAATGTACAGATCCAAGAAGCTTAGTAAGCCCCAATGGGATAAAAATAGGAAAAAACAAACAAACAAACAAAAGAATAGATTCTCAGTGATCTGTGTGACAATATCAAGTGGTCTAATACATATATAACTGGAGTCTCTGAATTTGGGATGGACGGTGTACAGTGGGTAAAATATTTAAAGATGTAATGGCCAAAATTGTTCCTAATTTGATGAAAACTATAAACGTACAGATCCAAGAAGCTTAGTTAGCCCCAATGGGATAAAAATAGGAAAAAAAAAAACCAAAACAGAACAAAGTGCTTTATAATCATATTGCTCAAAATCTGTGTTAAGGAGAAAACTCTTAAAAGCAGCCATAGGAGAAAAAAGGACATATTACGTACAGGGGAAGAAATAATCAAACACAGACTCTTCTTCAGAAACTTTGCAAGTCTTGTGACAATGTCTTATGACAATAGAATGGTACTTTTAAAGTGCTGAAAGAAATGAAGCTCTCAACCAAAAATTATGTATCCAATAAAAATGTTTCAAAAATGAAAGTGAAGTAATGACTTTTTCAGACAAAACTTGAAAGAGCTCATTATCATCTAACCTGCACCTACAACAAATGACAGCAATATCAATAAAGATGGGGTGGGGGATAGAAGTATCCTGCTGAAAGTGTTTTGCATTATATCTGAAATTATATTATTTGAAGGTAGACAGTGATAAGTTTAAGATGCATATTGTAAATCCTAGGGTAATCAACAAATAAAACAAGAAGTATGGCTAATAAACCAATAATGGGTATAAGATGAAATATGAAAAATACTCAATTCTTCAAAAAAAGGCAAGAGCAAAAAAACACAAAAAACAAAAAAAGAAGAACAGAACAAATAGAAGTAGCAAGATGTTACATTTAAAACCCATCATATTGATAATTACATTAAATATAAAAGGTCTACACCAGAGTTTCTCAACCCCAATGCTACTGATATTTAGGGACAGATAATTCTTAGTTGTGGGGACTTGTACTTTGCACTGTAGGATATATAACAGCATCCCTGGCCTCTATGTGCTAGACGCCAGTAGAGGCCTCCCTCACCTCTGCCACTGTGACAACAAAAATGTCTCCAGACATTGCCAAATGTCCCCTGGGGGCAAAACTGCTCCCGTTTAAGAGCCACTGATCTAAGAACTCCAATTAAAAGGCAAAGAGTGTCTGACTGAATGAAAAGCAAGATCCAATTATATTCTGTCCAAACAAAGACAATCTACTATAATATAAAGATAAAGGCTAAAAGTAAAAGGACAGTTTCCTTGGTTGGCCTTAAATGCACAGTCAGGTCCCTTTGTGCTCCAAGAGTCTATGACCACTACTGCTCTATCCTGCAGTAACCGCACTGATTCCCCCAGCCCTCTCCCACTATCCATTCACTCCTGGCAAACCACAAGCACAGGCATAACATTCAAAGACGTAAAAAAAGTCTCCTTCCTTGCCCTGCATTGTCACCCAGTTCTCCTCCCTGGTGGCATCTACTATTACAGTTTCTTAGGTATCCTTCCAAAGATAGTCCACGCATTTGCAAATGAGTACAGGCATATTTTCCCCCCACAAATGATAACACATTTACACAATGTTTTTCACATGGCTCCCCCCACCCTTAGTATAGGTTGGAAATCTTTCATATCAGTACATAGAAATAGATCTTCCTCATTTTTTCAACAGCTGGATAGCATACCATTGTGCTGATGTGCTGTAATTTATTTGAACAGTTCTCTATTGATGGGCATACGCTTCTAATCTTTGCTGGCACAAATAATGTAGCAATGGATAACCTTGTACGCATATCATTTCACACCTGTGTTGGTATATCTGTAGGATAAATTCCAGAAATGGAATCTTTAGGTCAAAGACTATATATGTATTTGTTATTTGGGGAGATACTGCCGAGTTGTCCTCTACGGACTTTATAAAACTTTGATTTTTGCTAGTCTGACAGGTGGAAATGCTACTTTGTATATGTATTCGATTTGCAGTTAAATGAGCTTGAATATTTTTTCACGTGCCTAAGTGGTACTGCATTTTTTTTTCCTTTATACTATCTCTTCATATCCTTTGAGATGGTCTTTTCTTAATAGTTTATAAAAGGTAGAGTCTGTGTTCCGGTAACAGACGGTTGGTCATGTCCTGACCAATGACCTTGACGCCAACATCAACACACCTGTCACCTGTCTGTGGATTTATTAACCCAGGTTTGGAATCTTGGCTTTGCTACTTGCTGCGTGATCTTGGGCGAGTTGCTTAACCTTTTTGAGCTTTAGCGTCTAAGTATCGGGCATAGGTGGTGGGAAGGATGGGGTACCTTTAAACCCAGGCAGGGAGTTGGCTTGGACTTGTGAGTCAACAAAGTACCGGACACGTTTCTCCGCGGGGAAAGCTTGCTTAGGCACAGAGGCCCGCACGTAGCAACCCAGACGGCGGAGTTCGGGAGAGGCGCCGGAGAAAGCGGGGCCTGGCGCCTTAAAGCCCGAGTTCTCCCTTTCCAGAAAGCCGCAACCCCGCTGTGACCAAGAAGTAAAAACCGCGCAAAAAGCGAGCCACGTTCCACGGGGAGATTCGTCTTCTCAGCCACCCTTTCTGCTCCCAGGCGCCCCCCCGGACCAGGCAGAGCGCGGGTGCGGCGCGG
Organism: Eubalaena glacialis; assembly: GCF_028564815.1. NCBI lineage: Eukaryota > Metazoa > Chordata > Mammalia > Artiodactyla > Balaenidae > Eubalaena > Eubalaena glacialis. The sequence continues at coordinate 81,503,315 of NC_083723.1, read as the reverse complement.
CGCGGCGCGGCCCGGGTCCGCCGTGGGGCGGAGGCGGGGGCGGGCCCCGCGGTCACGTGAGCCCGGCCAGCTGTTAGCTGGGGGCGGCGGGCCAGAGCGCCGGGAGTCTGGGGAGGGGGAAGCGCCCGACGGCCGCCTTCGCCACTGCAGCTGCAGCCCTCGATGTCGCCACAGTGATCTCAGCCGCGCCACCACCCGCACCCTCGCCGGCCGCAGCATCAGCACCGCAGAGCCGAGCCCGGAGCCCGCAGGCCCGCAGGTGAGCTGTGGCGGGCACCCCTGGGAGCGCAGGGAATCTGCAGCTGCTTCCCCCGGCGGGTTTCACCCAGATCCGCCATCGCCGTCCCCTGTGCCTCGTCGCCTCCGGCTGTCCCTCCAAACCCGCGGGTGGGAATCCCGCGGTTGCTGGCTTGGGCTGTCTGGGGTCTCTAGGGGATCAGGAGAGGGGGCCTCAGCCCGGGGTTGGGGTGGGGGACTCCGGCTACAGGCTGCGGGGGCGCAGGAGAGGGCTGCCCCACCCCAGGGCGCGGGCGCTGCAGCCTGGTTGGAACCTGTCCCCGCTCTCCACCCCCCCAACCCCATCCTTCCCACCACCTCTTTTGAACTCTCCTCACTCCCCCAGGCCGCTTTTCCTGTGTTTCCATTGCTTGGTATCCCAGTTGCTGGCCCGCTGGGGTGTGTGCCCAGTGCGGCCCCCGCCTTACCACCCCCCCAGACCGCTCCGGGGGTTCCCGGCTCGTACGGGCACACAGCTGGTGGCGGAGCGGGCCTGGAACCTTCCCGGTCGCACCTGCCGCGCGGGCGGGCTCGCGGGAACATGGCTGCCTGGCGGGCCCGCTGCCCTTGGCCCGGCTCTGCCCCCGCGTCCGCCGGTTCTGCGGTTGCGGTTGCCGAGTCGTGTCCGGAGGACTACCCTCCCCCTAAGGGCAAACGCATCGGCTCTTGCTGTTGTCTGCGAGGGCCGAAGGACTTGACATAACACCGCCCGCCTCCTCAAGCCACACCCGGGGCGGATCTTGGGGATGGGGGGTGTCGGGGCAAGTTAAGGCGGTGGCGCCGGGGCACTTATTGGTAAAAGGCACTCGTATTTCTGAGATGATTATCCACTTCAGTTTGCCTTTGCGCCCTCGGTTCGCTTGTCTGTCTGGGCGCGGATTATTGGGCGACATCACTCGTGAGGTCTGAGACGAGTGTGATGTGCAAAGCAGGAAGGACGCTTGAACTTTAGAGAATTGACGAGAACTAAGATTTAAGGGTTAAAGATGTCCATTCAACTCAAATGCAGAAGCAGTCATTTGCTGTGGCTCCAAACTGTCTTGGTAGTGTTCTGTTAAATAATACGGTCTTTCTGGATTTGCTGTTTAATTCTGGCTTGCAAGTGTCTTGGATTACGCTTGTAGTCCAGCTTCCCGATGGGTGTGTGTGTGTGTGTGTGTGTGTGTGTGTGTGTGTGTGTGTGCGCGCGCGCCTACTGTGCTCCAAGCCTGACTAGAAGATGCATCAGTTGCAGAGGAAACCTATGTTAATTCAAAATGGCAGCATGAAAAATCAGGCCAGGCTGAAGCAACACAGACCAGAGCTAACATCAGCTGCCCCCTGACTGAAGCATTGATGGGGGGATCTACGGGAGGGAAGGCCCTCCTGGGTATTGCTGCAGCCGGCCCTAAGGGATAGGAAGTGATTCTTGCAGCAGGCTAGATTTTAGGGTGCTGCAAGGTTCTGGGGAGGTTATGTGGGAAGTTTGGGGAGTTGTAATTATCTTCAGGTGCAAAGACCTGATTAAAACTCTCTGTGATTTTGATCTGATTTTCTACAGGCTGCAGTAAAGTTGATGTATCTGGCTGCCAATATCTGTTTGATAACTTCTGTGCTGTTTTGTACCTACAAGTGGCTCTTAAAAGAGATGAGTGTCTGGTATAAACATCATCCAAGAACAGTACATATAACAAATACCAGGTTCTTAGAGCAAGTTTCATTGGAAGAACTGATTTAACATCACGAGCAAGCACTCAGGCACCAGAGGATGGTAAATTCTTGAAAGGTGACTCATTTTAGGGTTTTTTTTTTTAACAGCCTTTTTTTCCCCATTTCACTGCTGTGCTGCCAGCCATCTTCTCTTTTAGCAAGGAGGAAATGCATGAGGAGGCAAATGTTTCAGGGATAATGGGATAGAGGGAGATTAGTGCAAAGGTCAGGAATGGTGAGCTGGAAGCAGCCTGAGAAAACGCTGTGCTGTCAACCCCTCTTTACATCCCGGGAGGCTGAATCCAGCGGGGTGAATGGACTGCACCCAAGGTCATATAGCTGGTTGGCAGCTGGCAGTGAGAACTAATATCCAGGTGTTGTAACTCCCCATTTTAGGGTTCCACATGCCACCTATCAAAGCCTGGGGGAAAAGAGCAAACCTATCATTATTAGCATGGCAAACACTTCTTGAAACCAAACTTTAACATGATTTAAAAATCTGTAGTATTTAAAGTAAGTGCTCACACCTTAGTTTCCTAACTTAAGCCCATTTAACTTCTTAAGCTGTGTCCACCTCATGTTCCTATTTTCCAGGGACTAGACTGCTTCTATATTTAAGCACCAAAACCATAATTTTATGGTTTTTACATTTTATAATATGTCAGAATCTTTGAGGCGAGAAGTGCATTCTTTGATTAAAAAATTAGTTGCTTGTATTGCTTGTCTGGTTTTGTAAAGAAACCAAGGTGGGACTTATAATAGCTTTTGAATATCTCTAACTTTAAGTAATAGTAAATAACAAACCTATTTTAAAATAACTTTGAAGCAGCACTGAAGACAGAGTCTTTTTCTAGAATTTGAATTTGAGTTCTCTGAGTCATATACCAGTGTCCCTAGCTCTACTAAAGCAGAACTAGAGATTGTGTGTGGGTTAGTAAATATTTGTGCAGAGGTGGTGAGAGCAGGGGAAATATTTCTTCTGAGCATTCTGTACCGTCAACCCAGCGATCTGCAGAAGGAGAAGGTGGGTGCGCTACAGGGAACTGAGAGAATAATTGATGATGGTGAAGCAGATAGGAACTAGGTATGGATTGACAGATAATGTTGAAATGAAGACAGATGCTGATGCCACATGTGCCATTAAAACAATAATTTGCATTAGAGCATGAATGTGAAGGTTCATTCATTGAAATTCTCCCAATATGTCAAAGATATTTAAAATCACAAGTTTTTAAAAAAAGTAAACACGTGCAATCTGTGTTTGTTGGAAAACAATAAAAAATACAGATAAGCCAAGGTTATTTTTAAAAAGCCACCCATGATCCCTTTATTCAGCAGTAATTATTCATTCTGAAAGTTTGGGTATTTTCATTGGAGTGAGAGCCTAGGTTTGTGCTGTCTAATTCAGTAGCCACTAGCCACTGGCCACATGTGGCTATTGAGCACTTGAAACATGGAGAGTCTGAATTGTGATGTGTTGTGAATGTAAAATATATATCAGATTTCAAACATTTATAGGAAAAGGAATTTAAAACACTTCATTAATAATTTTATTTATTTATTTTTATTAAAGTATAGTTGATTTATAGTATTATGTTAGTGTCAGGTATACAACATAGTGATTCAAAATTTTATAGATTATACTCCATTTTAAGTTATTATAAAATAATGGCTATGTTCCCTGTGTTGTACAATATATCCTTGTAAGTTATTTTTTAATACATAGTAGTCTGTACCTCTTAATCCCCATACCCTTATCTGGTTCTTCCTTCCTTCGCTCTCCCCACTGATAACCACTAGTTTGTTCTCTGTATCTGTGAGTCTCTTTCTGTTTTGTTATACTCATTTGTCTGTTTTATTTTTTAGATTCTCATGTAAGTGATAACATACAGTATCTGTCTTTCTCTGTCTAACTTATTTCACTAAGCATAATACCCTCTAGGTTCATCCATATTGTTGCAAATGGCAGGATTTCAATGAACAGATACAGTTCATTAATGATTTTTATGTTGATTATGCAGGCATACCTTGGAGATAATGAGAATTGGGTTCCAGACCACTGCAATAAAGCAAATATCAAAATAAAGCAAGTCACATGAATTATTTGGTTTCCCAGGGCATATAAAACTTAGGTTTATAGTGTAGTTTGTTAAGTGTGCAGTAGCATTATGTCTAAAAAAATGTATATACCTTAATTTAAAAATACTTTATTGCTAAAAAATGCTAACTATCGTGTGAGCCTTCGGTGAGTTCTCTTTTCTCTATGCTAACATCAAAGAACACTGATCACAGATCACCATGACAAATATAACAATAATGAAAAACCTTGAAATATTGTGAGAATTACCAAAATGTGACACAGACAGGAAGTGAGCAAATGCTATTGGGAAAATGGCGCCCATAGTCTTGCTTCACTCAGAGTTGCCACAAATCTTTAATTTGTAAAAAACGCAATTATCTGTGAAGCGCAATAAAGCAAAGCACAATTAAATGAGGTATGCCTGTAGTTTGAATTAATATTTTGGATATATTGGATTTAAACAAAATATGTTATTAAAAGTAATTTCACCAGTTTCCTTTTACTTTTTTAGATGTGGGTCCTGGAAAACATAAAATTACATATGTGATTCACATCTGTCTTCCATTATATTTCTATTGGGCTGCATCGGTCTAGGTCATTAGCAGAAAGTGGGGGTTGGTTGAGGTGTGTGATACTGTTCATAGAAATGGATGCGGGAGGTGAGAGAAGTTTGAATAGACACTGGAGGGGAGGAGATGGGATGAGTGGAGAATGACTGACGTGATGTACATGTCAATCACACCCACCTGTCCTCTCTCCCCCAGAAACTCCCAACATCCTCAGGGCCTCCACCCAGTCTGGGATGGCGATGAACTGAACTGGGTGGGTGACTGGAAGGGGAGGAAGTTGGGGGCCTCCCAGCTTGAGCCTCATTGGAAGCAGAGTGAGGGAGCTTGAGATGGTTAATGTTCCCTTCTCCTTCTCTTCTTAATGGTTATATATTTAACCTAAATCTCCCAGTGCTTAATCTACTGCCCTAACGTGAGCTAGGTGTTCTTGAAGGCTCCCATAAGCATTTCTGATCATTGTTTTAAGTTGTATTATTGCCCTCCTCTCTTGGTTGTATACATGAGTGCCTCTTCTTCTAGTTGATGAAGACCTTGAAAAGATCTTTTTAGCTCCATTTTCCCTTAGGTTGCACATGGTGCTTGTAGGTGGTTAGGGGATCAAATTACATATCGGTAATTCATATGACTTCTTAAAAGTCCTAGTTAAAATGATGTAGTGATCAAAGGCTCTTCTGAATATCTTTTTCTCCTCTCAAAATGAAACCTTAGTGTATTTTAGAATTGCACTTAGCAGTGCCTAGCGACCTGAAAGAATTAAATGAAATGTCTTAAAATGTCCTTTCTTGAGCACTGAAGTAATCAGATTTTTAAAAATAATTAAAAATCCAATAAAGTAATATGAGCTTGTTATAAACAAATTTTAAATGACATAAGTAGATGAAATGTGAAGTTTCTATCTCTATAGCCCACATTTAGTCCCACTTCCAACTCTCAGTTAGATATTAATCCTTCCAGGTCCTTTTTTTTCCTTCCTCCGTTCCTCCCTCCCTCCCTCCCTCCCTTCCTTTCCTCCCTCCTATCTATCTATAGTATATACTTATAAATATTTGCATAAGTGGGGATATTCACACCCACATATATATGTATTTACATACACACACTAATATGTTCATATATATGTATATAGGTTCCTTTTTGATAATAAAATGGGATAAATTTCCTAATGGTAAAAACACAGCAAATGAGTCTAGCATTAATGGGCGTTTGCAAAGTAGTTTTTAAGTCCATTTTGCTAGATGTAAAGTAACCCTATGGTTTCATACTAGCAAGATTTAAATTTCTTCTGTAGGAAATGAATGTTTAGCTGATTTTTTTACAGGGACAGAGTGTAAACCACTGTTTTAAGAGTGACTGGGAAGATTTTTTTAAAATCCCAGTTTACAGCATTAACAGGTATGTATCAAATCATATTACTGGGAAAAGATGAGAATAGACAATCCATTATTTATATGGGAGAGGAAAACAGATGGTGGGAATAGGAAGGTCATCATTCAAAGCAACCTTGCCAAATTAGTGGACACAATGGCAGCAATGTCAGAAATGAGAACACAAGGAAATGAAAGAACCCTAGATGTGGCTTGTTCAGTAGCTCTCAGGTCTTTCCCACAGGGAATGCTTTTGGCAGCTAACCACATACCTGCCTATTTCAAACACATTCTTCTTCCTTTATCTCCATAATCATTACATTCCCAGAACCCTAATCTTTAAGAACAAACCTTTCTTGAATGTTTCTCTATTCCAGATACTCTGCATCTATTACCTCATTTAATCCCCATAACAGTACATAGTAGACATCATGGCCATGTTTTATAGATGAAGAACTTAGTAGTTGGAGGAGCTACACCTGGAATCTGGGTCTATCTGACTCTTTCTTAAAAAGCCATAATGTAACCTCTTGGATAGATTATTCTGACTGCACAGGTCTAGTGTATACTATTAATGTGATGTAAGTCATTTTCTTTCTTTCTTTATATTACTGTAAAAGATGGAAAACTCTTTCAACCTGCCATGTATTGGAAAACATCTTCCTTATAGTGAACTTGATCTGACTATATTTTTCTAATTTGGCTAGCTTGAATGAAAAATGAATCCCACTTGTACTATTTATCTACTCCTTCCTACATTAAAAAAACAGTTGTATCTATGAGAAATGGATGCCATTCAACTAATCCCTTCTCTTCCCCTCACTCTAAAATTCCTAAGAGCTCTGCCAAAAGTGATACTCACGCAGCCTGAGTTTTCTTTTAAGTGGTACCATATTTTAAATGCACCAGAGTGATGAACAGATCACTGGGTGTAGTGGAGTTTTTGAAGGGGGGCCTTGAATTCACGTGTGTCCCAACATTGAATGGACACAGAATAAATAATGAGCCATATATATCTTCAGTATTATTTTTCAGATGTGTAAGGATTCTATTACCAGTTAGTACATACAAATGCATTGAAAGTGTTACTAAATTCATAACATATATTCATTACATATTTTTCCCAACCAACTACAATCACTCTTATGTGGGGTGTCTATGAAAATTTTTTGATGTTAAAAAGTTGGGAAACATGTTAGAATATTTCACATTATAGAGAAATTCTAGAGTGATTTGAAGAATACTTTTGTTAAGTGACCAGTTACCCCCTAATTTATCCTATGAAGCAATGTAGCTTTTGAAGCACAACATTCCACTTGACTATAGAAAAGTCTACGTTTCCTTAGTTATTAAGCTGTCACGTGAATCATTCATTAAGTTGGACATTTTGCTTTATTCATATTTCTCATTGTCATCATATCTTGAAAATGAGGCAGAATCAGATGTGGCCAAAAGATAAAATGAACTCATTTGCCATGACTGAGCTGTGGGGTTCTCCTTAATCCCCGAGTCTCTGGCTTATTGCAAGGCCATATTTATTAGCGGCAATATATTGAGAAAATAGATTATTTCTATTGCAACTCTTCCTTTTCTTCTTTTTTTAAAGTATTTTCATTACAAATTCTGTATTTTCATGTCGGAAGTTTGAAAGTACCTGAATATATATAGGTTAAGAAATTGCCTGTGATTCTGCAACCCAGCAATACTATTACTCTTAAAAATTTTGTTGCATTTCCTTATGATCTTTTTGCATCATCTATCTATATAATATACATAATTTGAATGATACCGTATATAATTTGTGTGACCTCTTTTTATTTCACCAGCTTGTTCTTACGTATTGATATATTTCCCAGCTTTCCATGATATGTATAGATAGCAAATTACATATCATACATTTGTTTTGTTTCTGGATTCTTATGATCATCTAAGTGGCTGTATTTTGGGAGAGGGTGATGCACCAGCAGTGGTCCATTAAATTATCAGAGGTTATGGTGAAGTTGAGTAGTTGTTAATTACCTGGAATTTTGGTTTTACAAATTTGAAATAGACACTCTTTTCATTTCCTCTAGCTAATCACCTAAATTGCAGTAGTTTTGGAATGGAAGAGCAGATCAGTTTGTGATCATTTCAGTCATTAAGAAAAAAGCATCCAAAGGATATTTCTTAGCAGGTCCTACTGATTTAGAAATATTCAGCTACATAAAATGATATCTAGCTCTTCTTTTTTCTGGCTTAAATTCTTACTTTCTATCCAAGGCAGAGGAGTCATGGTCATTACCAAATGATTTACCTTGCATCTATGTTAAATGAAGAACATTTTTTTTAAAAAAAGTATTTTTAAAGATTTGGGTGAGACTTTATTTCTTTAAAATAGTGAAAACTGCAAAACATTTAAGTAACAATTAACAATCCAAATCTTCCTGATTATCATGTAGTGTGATTAGTCTGATTTCCCAGTTTTAAAGCCAAAGACCAAGAAAACACAGCCTCCTACATCTTTATTTGTCATACTTCTCTCAAGTTACCCAGGGATGGGTTTCACCCACCTTCATCTCGAAGGCAGAGAGTATCGCTGCCAATGCTGTTGCTGAATTCAGCAACATTCAATTAAAATTAAATGGTTTCCTTAGAAATAAAATTGAGAAGCAAGATGGCAGAAAGTTGATGGACCTTGCCTTAAGGGAGCTTATTGTACTCTTGTATGTGTGTGTTGAAAGTTTCCACACTCAAAAAAAAAAAAAAAAGCTGGGCAGAAAAAAATGAATACTACTTTAGAGAAGCAAAGAGGTTTAATAACCTATAACAGTGGATATTCCACACCAGTCTGAACTGACTGCATCAGAATCACCTGGGCATTTGTTAAAAATATCCTTCCTGGGAACTCAGCTCAGACCCACTGAATCAGAATCTCCAAGGAGGGGGTGTCTAGGAATCTGCTCCTCAGACCATCATTTTGATGTGTGGTCAAATGTGAATCCCGTGTATTGAACCACAGCTTGGGAGCACCTTGTCAGAATCAGATTTTCCTGCTCTTTTTCTCTCATTGAAGATGAAATATCGATACCCCTTCCCCTTCATTTGTTCAACAAACATTTGTTGAGGTCTTATTATGTGCCAGTCTTTGCGCGAGGTGTCAGGGAAATAAGGATTTACATACGTGTCCTTGCCCTCATGGGGCTGATAGTCTAAAGAGCAGAGACAGGCGTTTTAAAACTTGAGGGAAAGAGATATAGCAAGGTAGAGGAAACCAGGGGCTTGCCACTTCCCCCAGTGCGCTAATATACCAAGACAACTGAAATCCCTCCCCATCCTCCCTGCCCCCAGTAATCCTTCCTCAAAGAGATATCTGAGCCCCCAAATAACTTACTCATGAGTTATGACTCCAAGAAAGCATTTCCTGTATTAGATCAGTCCAGTGCTATTTCTAACCTTAAAAGAATTTTAAACATCTTATCGTATGCATTACTTCTTAAGTAAAGAGAACAGTATGATAAACCTCTATGCACCCATCACTCAGCTTCAGTCATTTTTATTACCTAGAGAATCTTGTCTCATCTGAATTTCCCACCCTTTCTCCTTACCCTGGATTACTTTCATTATATCATTTCACATGGAAATATTTAAGTATGTATTTCTAAAAATATAGGCTCCTTTTTTCGGACATAAATACAATGTCATTGTATCTAAGAAATTAACAATAATTCCTTAGTATCATCAAATATTCAATGCGTTCATATTTTCCCAACTGTCTTTTGTTTTAAATTTACTTTTTGGCTGTGCTGCGCGGCGTTCCGGATCTCAGTTCCCCAACTAGGTATTGCACCTGGGCCACAGCAGTGAAAGCCTGGAATCCTAACCACTAGGCCACCAGGGAACTCCAAATATTAGGAATATTATATTATTATTTTTTTTTTTGGCCATGCAGCATGGCTCACAGGATCCTAGTTCCCCGACCAGGGATTGAACCCAGGGCCTTAGCAGCAAAAGCGCAGAGTCCTCACCACTGGACCACCAGGGAATTCCCCTCAACTGTCATAAAATTTTTGTACAGTTTGTTTAAATCAGGATCTAAATAAGTTCCACTCATTGCAGTTGGTTGATACATCTCTTAAGTAACTTTGCCTCTTCATCTTTTTTTTCCTGCAGTTTTTGTTGAAGAAATCAGATTTGTCCTATAGAGTTTCTCATAGTCTGGATTTTGCTGATTTCATCCCCATGGTGTCATTTGTATTCTCTGTAAACTGATGGTTCAATCTAGAGGCTCCATCATTCCAGTCTGATCCTTTAAGCACATTTTAGTTACACATTGGAACGTGAGTGTGTCTGATGAGCCAGAGGCAAACCGTTGGTGAGACGGTGAAGGAGCACAGTAGGGATTGGTGCAAAAGTGGTACACCCATCCCCAGTGAGTAGTAGGAGGGAGGAAAAGGAACATTTATTGAGCATCCCACTGTATACGGCCACAGGACTGGGTACTTTCCATACGATCTCAGATAAACACATGTGCTGTGTTGTGTATGGAGGATCAGTCCCATTTTCACATGCGGAAACTCTGGCTCAGAGAGAGTTCATAACCTGCCTGTTTCCCACGGTTAGTGGGTGGAGTCAGGATATGAACAAGAGTCTGTTTGTCTCTAAAGTATGTCCTTCTCTTGCCCCTGTACACATGGGGCTACAGGGCCAACCAGGCATTGTAAATGAGCACAATTGACCTGACACTGAAAAAAGAAAGAACAAAAAAAGCAATAGCCCAAGGGTGATGATAGGCAGCGCTTCCAGTGGCCTCAGTGTTGGGAAGTGGAGAGGACTGTGGCAGGAGCCCCCCTCAGCTCCAATCCTGCTGTCATGCAAGAATGTGGATCCAGTGTTGCTAGGTCTTTTGAGTTTTCAAGAGACACTAAGCATCTGAATTTCTGTGGAAAATCTCTAGAGTTAAAAATGTTAGCTGCTAATTCTGATTTAAAAAAAAAAACTCCACACTGTTTAGGCCAGTGCTCTGGACCAAACCAAATGAATGTGCAGCCTGCCACCCCCGTACCTCCCCATGCTCCTAGGAAGTATGTCTGCAGAAGAGTGGCATTGAAGACTGCCTGAGTCAACTGTCAGAGGTAGGTGTTGCCCTTGGCCTTAGAGAAAGGGAATAGTAAGCAGCTCTTAAAAGACATCAGGTGACAATGGAGCACATCTTCAAAAGGTGAGAGAGCCTTTAGATACTGTAAAGAAAAAGCCAAGTTTCTGAAGTTTCATCTGTTCAGATCAGACCTTGACAAAGCAACAGCCTTCATCATGTACCTTTTTTCACCCTCACGGTGATGCGTCCTTACTGTGTCCCAGACAGCATTCTGAGCACTTTATGTTTCAGCTCATTTGAACCTCACCACAACCCTGTCATTATCCCTGTTACAGAACGGTAACACGGGGCTGAGATTCGAACCCAGGTTGCCTCCAAAACCTGCTTCCTTACTTAATACCCTATGTAGTCTTTCTTCCATTAGGTAGTTCCTCATTCAAGGCATAGAATGTTAGAAGCTGGAAATCACTGGCTGTGGAGTCCTAAAGCTTTATGCTCTACTGTCTTGAGCTTTCAGTGAAACAGAAGAATCTTTCTTTTTTTCAGGCAGAGCTTGATGAGTCTGAGCTAATTTACGTACCTTTTATCAGCTGGCGTTTACATCTCAATTCAGGTAGATAATTCCTTTCCCAAACGCCTATTTATTCTTTACTATCTCAATAGCAGATATAGGACAGGAAAATAAATTTATAAGTGAGTATCATTTGTCGTGTTTTCAGTTCAGTGGGAATGTCAACAATTTAAAAAATGACTTTATCGATAAGTAATATAATATAATATAATAAAATACATTCTTCTTTGCTTTTCTGGAAGGAGGTAATTCATAGACGTTGGCTTTAAACTTACCCAATCTTCTCAGTGAAGCTGGGAGCTTGGAGAGTAAGGACATTTGGGTTTCATTTCTTTGTGCAAGTAAAGGTACTTTGTCACAGTTATTTGCAAGAGAGTTAATAAGCCTATAGCTTATATAGACAGTCATTTTCTTCCTCTCAGGCAACTCAAGGCTTCCTTATTACTAGGTATGGTGACTAATGAGGCCCTCTGCAGCTTCACTGAGATAAAAGGGCAGGGCAGTTTGGCATTCAGGCGAAGAAAACCCCTACTTGGCTTGGAGCATTCATGCCCTTCAATAACTACTCACTGAACTTGAGGACAAAGACCTTCTTTCCCATGCAGCTTCCCCCCTCCTTGTCTAGACATTCTGTAAGCAGTCTCCTAGTTACAGGGGTGGAGTGCTGCAGCCCCCCAAGCCTGTACCCAGCCTCCTGTCACCAGTCGGAGGGTGTATGTTGGGAGATGCAGCTCCTGTGCTGTGAGCTCCAGGGACTCTGGAGTTATAATTCCCAAGAGGAAGTCATGAATCCTGAAAGGACTTTGATAAGGACAATGATGGTTAGAAATTGAGCTTAGGGGTACTTTACCACAGCTGATAGCACGATATCTAAAGCTGTCCAGTCCAGTATTGTAGCCTTGAGCCACATGTGGCTACTTGATTTTTAAAAAATGTTAATTGTGGTAAAAATACACGTAACATAAGATTTACTGTCTTAACCATTTTTAAGTGTACAGTTTAGTTGTGTTAAGAATATTCATATTGTTGTGCAACCCATCCCCAGAAATTTTTCATCCTGCAAAACTGACACTGTGTACCCATTAAACAGCTAATTTTCTGTCCTCCTCCCCACTCCCACCCCTGCCTGGTCCAGCCCCTGGTAACCACCATTCTACTTTCTGTCTCTATGAATTTGACTACTCTAGGGACCTCATATAAGTGAAATTACACAGTATTTGCGTTTTTGGGACTGGCTTATTCTACTTAGCATAAAGTACAGATAAATGTACTTTGAAATATTCTTAACAAATACTTCCTAGGAAATACCTGTAAGTTTAATTGTCTATGGGGGTTAAATTGGAGTGTTTCATTAATTGGAACTGTTAGTTTATCGCTAACCTGGCAAGAATCCTAATTGGTATTTACCACAAAGAAGCCTATTCAGTAAACTTGCTCTTTAAGCCTGTGCTTTTAAAGATTTTTACTTGAAACCCATAGTAAGAGAGAAATGTTGTATTGCAACCCAGTACATACATATACTTATATGTGTATATCTGAACTTAAAGTTTCTTGTACCAGCGCTTACTCTTACTATGTGAGATGCACATGTTCTTTTCTAAAAAATGCTGATCTTGTCCACTATATTGATTTCATAACCCACAAAAGGGCCACAACATGCGGTTTGGAAAACACTGCTTTAGATATTCCTGGGTTCAGTTTTAGGCCTGTAGTATAACCCTGTACCCACCTCCCCACCTCTGGATCCCCATGGCTCAGAAGACAGCTTCAGAATTGTGCCTCAAAGCAAGCAACTTAAGAAAAAAGCCATCAATCATGGCTTTATTTCCGAGTAAGCTTTGTTCACTGATTTTAATGCTGGTTTAAGTAGAGTGTAGTTATAGAAAATTCATTATTGAATGGTTATACTGTTTTCCAAAGCTGAATATAAATGATAAAAAAAATCTATGCAATAAATTTCTGCATTAGCATGTGTGATTGGGAGTTAATTCAATTTTAGTTTATTTTTCTTCGTGGAAGAGATTATGACATTTCATAATGCTGTATAAGACTATAGAGGGAAAGGGAGAAAAATGGTAAAGTCGGTTTTTTGTGTCATACATGAATGATTTAACAGTTTATAAAAATCCTGTAAACAGAGATTTCAAAATGCATGTTTTATACAGTATATAGATGAGTTAACTTTTCAGATTTTTTAATCTGGTATGTTAGCCAGTATTTTGACAAATAATGGGAACAAAATTGAGATTCCTGGAATTAGTTTCAAAAGAATTTCATCTCAGGGTGAGCAGAAAATTGGCTTTCTGATGGGTCAGTTTTTCTTTTCCTGTTTAAGGAGGCGACTGCAGGAGGCCTGCCCGCTATTTGTATAAATAATAGTAATGAAAATTTGTGTACTCCCTGAGTAACTCTGAATTGGTCAGGCTGTACAGAAAAAAAAAAAACAAAAAGGAAAACAAAGTACTAGAGAATAACTATAATAATGCTGAATAAAAAACTTGTCCTAACTATAACTCAAATAAGAATTTGCCAGTTTTGAAATTTTAGATGTTGGGACATAGAAATAGAGCCAAATTTTTTCTTTAAAATAAAATTCCTAAATTGGTAATATCCCCTGGGTTTATTTTTTTTTTAATCTTTTGTGTGTGATTATATAAGTATAAATACTTGTAGGAAAATTGAAAACAAAGGAAAATATAAAACAACAGAAAGAATTTATTGGTCAGGCTACCACTTCTGGTCTTTTTCTATGTATATTTTCATGTAGTTAAGATAATTTTTTTTTAATAAATTTATTTTATTTATTTATTTTTGGCTGCATTGGGTCTTTGTTGCTACTCACGGGCTCTCTCTAGTTATGGTGAGCAGGGGCCACTCTTCGTCGCTGTGGGCAGGCCTCTCACTGCGGTGGCCTCTCCCGCTGCGGAGCACGGGCTCTAGGCACGCGGGCTCCAGCAATTGCAGCACGCGGGCTCAGTAGTTGTGGCTCACAGGCTCCAGAGCACAGGCTCAGCAGCCATGGCGCACGGGCCCAGCTGCTCCACGGCATGTGGGATTTTCCTGGACCAGGGCTCGAACCCACGTCGCCTGCATCAGCAGGCGGGCCCTCAACCACTGCGCCACCAGGGAAGCCCTAAGATAATTTATTTTGGACACCCCCCCACCTCCCCAAACCATTTCTCCATGCAATTTAAAACTCCTCACAAACATTTTAATAGTTTTATAGTATTCTACCATATAGATGTAGCATAAATTTTTAGCCACTTCTCTGATGCTGGACAGTTAAGTTTCCATCAGTTTTGCACCTGTATAAATACCGCTCTAATGCACACTTTTGTGCATAAATCTTGTCCATATTCCTGATCATTTCCTTAGAGTAGATACACAGAAATGGAATTCCCTTCCAGCTACTGCTCGGTCTCCTCCCTATCACAGCCAACTTCTTTAAAGCTATCTGTGTGCACTGGCTCCATTTCCTTCCTAAAACCTGGCTTAAAAGCCTTCGGTGGCTTTAGCGTTTACTATGGGACAGACACTAAAATCCCTGCCGTTGCCTTCAAGACCCAACATGAACTAGCCTCTCTCCCTGTGTCTCCAGCCTCTTCCCCGTTGCCTCTGGCTCAGCCACACTGGCTATTTGATGTAATGGCTCCTTCCCCTTTCTCCAGCCACAGGGCCTTCAAACCTGCATAGCTTCCCTCTGGAATAGTCTCACTCCCCCAGCCATCTGTCCTTTGTGGACTATGAAGTGAGATATCTACTTAGAGGAAGTGGTTGGAAGTTTGAAGAGAAGTGAAGGTCTCAGAAGTTCATTTAGGAGTTAAAGAGAGGAATTGACCAGACGGAGTACACAGGCGGTTTCCAGGTAGCGATGAGGGCCACTTTCCGGGTATATTCAGAGTCAGGAATGTGAGATTCACATCAAGGGAAATGGAATTGTCCTCTAGGGCTATGATCACCTTTAGCTTCTGGAGAAAAGAGCTTGCTTAAACTCAATTCACCTGATGAGTTCAGTATCCACTTCCTGTGTTTATTTTTCTCAGTCTTGTAGCATTGTCCTACCTCCTCTTGACTAATTCAATTTATGTGGGTGATAGCACGATTTGTCATAGAAT
This sequence comes from Eubalaena glacialis, assembly GCF_028564815.1. Classification (NCBI taxonomy): domain Eukaryota; kingdom Metazoa; phylum Chordata; class Mammalia; order Artiodactyla; family Balaenidae; genus Eubalaena; species Eubalaena glacialis. Next base: position 81,487,577 of record NC_083723.1, on the reverse strand, counting down.
AAGTGGAGGACTTTACAAATAAATACTTTTGGGGTCATTGGAAACCTCAATGTGAAAGTCTTCATTTCTGGGTTTACTGGGAAGTTGTAAAGTTGCTCTGTTCAGTAGGATTTCTACTACCCACCTGTGGCTATTTAAATTTAAATGAATTAAAATTTGTAATAAAATTAAAAATTTAATCCCTTAATTACACTAACTACACGCCAATAGCCACTTGAGGCTGGTGGCCACCGTATTACACAGTGGAGATGGAACATTTTTGTCATTGTAGAAAGTTCTGAACAGCACTGATCTAGAGAGCAGACAAGGATCCAGCTAAGTCATCTCTGAGGCTAGTCATTGTGTAGAATGGTGATCCAGGAAAAGTAATGGACAATTAGCTTTGGCTAGTGTGCTACAGGTTGTGATACACAGTTTATGGGTTCATCTAACATTAAAAAAAATGACATAAAAATTCTGCTCCCTTCTGGCATTCCCAATCATTCCCAAAATTCAGCAGAAAATCCAGCCTCTCTGGGCCCACATATCCCTGGGCTTCCTTTGCCTATGTATTCGTCATGGTCAAGTGACTCAGATGACCTGCTGACCAAGCAGATGTCCAAGCTAAAGAGTAAGTGCTTGTCAAAAACTCCTACGGGCAGGACAGGAATAAAGACACAGACATAGAGAATGGACTTGAGGACATGGGGAGGGGGAAGGGTAAGCTGGGACGAAGTGAGAGAGTGGCATGGACATATATACACTACCAAATGTAAAATAGATAGCTAGTGGGAAGCAGCTGTATAGCACAGGGAGATCAGCTCGGTGCTTTGTGACCACCTAGAGGGGTGGGATAGAGAGGGTGACAGGGAGACGCAAGAGGGAGGGGATATGGGGATATATGTATACGTATAGCTGATTCACTTTGTTATACAGCAGAAACTAACACCATTGTAAAGCAATTATACTCCAATAAAGATGTTTAAGAAAATGCATGCGTGTTGTTTATTTTCTATAGATACATCTTGTAAGTGCAAGACGAGTGGATTTTTACTATTTTTTTAAAAAGATTTATCTGTTATTTACTTATTTATTTAATTTAGTTTTGGCTGTGTCGGGTCTTAGTTGCAGCATGTGGGATCCTCGTTGAGGCATGCGGGATCTTTCGTTGCGACGTGCAGGCTCCTCGTTGTGGTGCGTGGCCTTCTCTCTTGCTGTGGTGTGCAGGTTTTTCTCTTATTTAGTTGTGGCACGCAGGCTCCAGGGTGCGTGGGCTCTGTAGCTGTGGCATGCGGGCTCAGTTGCCCCACAGCATGTGGGATCTTAGTTCCCCGACCAGGGATCGAACCTGCATCCCCCACATCGCAAGGTGGACTCTTTACCACTGGACCACCAGGGAAGTCCCAGATTTTTACTGTTTTTAAGGATCAAGTAAAGTAAGGTTCTGCTCATAGACCAGACACCAGCACTTTTGACATGGCCCAACAATGGGGGCAGAAGGGAAGTCCTATTACATACGAGAGTCATACAAACACAGGAAAACGCGTTCTTTCCCGATCTTACCTTCTTCTGGGTCTGTTTCATTTTATTTGGCTCAGCCAGCAATTCTTCCCACCTCCAAATTCTCAGAATCCTCTATAAAGGCATTTTATCGTATAATTATTGTAGGTCTTCCTTACACATACAGAGTCTTGGTTTATTCCTCTCTACCCCTCAAGTTTGAAGATAATGTGGTTTTGTGAAAATAGGAAAGGTTAAGAGGAAGAAGAACTGGAGTCTCTTTATCTTCTTGCCTTTTCTTTCCCCCAAAGGGGCTAGGGGCTATTTTCCTGAGCTAGGAGGGAATTATTTTCAGAGTTATGGACTACCTACTTCTCTGTGCCCTGGGGAGGGACCTGTCATAAGCACTGCCAGGAAGAACTCTGACAGCCCGGGGTGTGTGTACACAGACTACCCTGAAGTAGCCTGGATGTAGACGTAGCAATATGGTCCCTCACAAAGATGTTTCTAAACATAGAATGTTGCTGACTCTGTGACTTGATAACTGGTCCAGTAATGAGTGAGGGGAGTTGATTTTGATTGGCTTGCTCAACAGAAATTTTGAGACGCTGCTCTATTTGAGTGGTCAAAACCCAAAGAAAATATCTCGTATACTCATGTAGGCTCTACAAGTTGCAAAATATGTTCTCAAGAATCATTTCATTTGATGCTCATGATACATCTGTGGGCTGGGGCAAAACATGAGGCTCAGAGTGGTAAAGTGATTTGCTCAAGGTCACACAGCTAGTAGGTGACGAGGCTGAGTTTTGAATCCCAGTTGCTTTTCTGAGAATATTGCTTTACTTCTCATTTATATTTTAATGGAGAAGCAGATGGTAAGGATAGTTCCTGATGCTCCAGTGGGATGGATGATGAAGCTGGCTGCTGAGACAGGGAACCTTAGGAAGGCATCCAGTTTAGGGAAGATGATGAAATCAGCTTTGGATATCAGGTAGGCTGGGTCTGTGGATCAGGAGCTCAAGGAGAGAACTGAGCTGGAATTATATATGTAGGTCACTGGTTCGTAAATGACAAGTGAAGCTCTGGGCATGGATGAGTTTTCCCAGAAAGAAAAGAGCATTAAATGAGGAAGGAAGGGCCAAGAAGTGAGGATGCTCGGTGGCCAAGTAGAAGAGAACTAGCCAGCCCAGGAGCAGCTAGAGAGGCGGGAGGAAAGCCAAAAGGTGCTTGAGTGTTATGTCATTGAGGTAGAGAAAGATATATATAAAAGAGGGGGGTATCTTTCAGTTTATTTCCAGACCCATTTCCCCGTGACCACCCCAAAAACTATCATGTGGCAGCCATGCATCTCTAGATCAGAGACACTTCTGTAGTGCACTGTTACAAGGTATATTTATTTATTTTTGTTTTGCTGTGACAGATGGCAGCGTGTGTGTTTTCTGCCTGGAACAATAACCTCCTTTCCGTTCTCCTGCGTCCTTGCACTCTTGGCTGTCACTGCGGTCTGTTGCGAATCTGAGATCCTTTAATCCCACAGAGTACTAAACAATATCTGGTGTCAGTGGTTCTGTGATTCTACTCCAGACACCCCACCTTCATTTGCCAGCTGGGCTCTCTTAATGAGCTCGCTGCACACAGTTCAATACTAGAACTCTCTTAGTGGGTGAAATATGTTTGAAGAACTCACCGGTGGAATGTTCCATGTTAGGCCTGCTTCCATTCTCTCTCTGGCATCTCTCTCTTTTCAGGATGGCTTTAGCTCCTCCAAGTTACTGTTTTGTGGCCTTCCCACCACGTGCGAAGGATGGTCTGGTGGTATTTGGGAAAAATTCAGCTCGGCCCAGGGATGAAGTGCAAGAGATTGTGTATTTCTCGGCAGCTGATCATGAACCTGAGAGCAAGGCTGAGGTAAGTCACGTGTTACCGTCTCTCAGTTAACGTGTATTCTCTTTCTCTGGCTTTGCCCAGCACCTTGATGTCTTAACCTGGAAGCCTGCTCACAAGTCAGAACTGTCATGTGGGTTCTGTTGATTCCTGTTTCCATTCAGGTTTGTTCGTAGTCTTGAAAGCAGGGTCACATGGAGAATTCTACATTCGTTGCTATGGCCCATGTTTTATACTTAAATAAAATATTTACACAATTCCAAAGTCAAATCTATGAAATAAGATATATTCATAGAAGTCTAGCTTCTACCTTTGTATCATTCACTCCATTTCCTTTTTCTCCTATAGGTTATCATGTTTTGGAAGTTTGGGGGATTATCCTTCCATTTAAAAAGTTACATATTAATATATGGAATAAACTACACACACACACATACATATCCATATGAATATTTATCCCAGTCCCTTTCCTCCCTTCTTAGATGAATGGTAGCATGCTATATACGCTTTTTTCCACTTTGCTCTTTTCAACTAAAACCGTATCTTGCAGGTCACTCCATCTGGTCTCTAAAGAGATTCTTCATTCCTCATTTACAGCTGTGTAGTGTTTCATTCTGTGGATGTAATCAGACTTTAATCAGTCCCATATTGCTGGACATTTGGGTTGTTTTCCAGTCTTTTGCTATTACAAAGAGTGCTGAAGTGAATAATAGCCTTGTGCGTCTGTCACAGTATCTGGTCTTGGTTTATATATTTTTATCATGTTAAAAATTATCCACCAGTTCTTATTTTGAGTGCTTAAAGAACTGTTTAGTCAGTATTTCTTTGGAATAGGTGCCTAGAAATGGGATTTCTGAGTCACAGGGTATGTAAGTATGTAATCTTGTTAGATATGGTCAAATTTCCTTCCATAGCTGGTGTACTATTTTGCGTTCCCACCAGCAATGTAAAACAATGCCTGTTTGTTCATATTCCCAGAGTGTGTTGTCAAACTCTCATGATGGCTATTTCATGTTAGTTTTACATTCTGCTCTTTTACTAAATTATTTTATTGGTTGTGTCAGCTTTTATTATTGATTCTCTTGGGTTTTCCAGGTATGTTGTTATAAAACCTGCAAATAGTGATAGTTTGATTGTTCTTACATCTCTAATTATTTTCTTATTTGTTTGGCTTATAGCTTGGATTCAGTATTAATAGTGATGGAGATAATGGGTATCTTTGCCTTTGTTCCTGACCTGAGGGGGGACAGCCTCTAGTGCTTCCACATTCAGTAAGATGCTGGTTTTGGAACAGAGATTTATCTAGTTTTGTCATGTTAAAAAAGTATACATCAATTCATACTTTGATTGCTTTTAAATCCTCAAGAATAGGTGTTACATTTTGTTAGAGATCTTTCCAGTGATTATGGAGATAATCCCCTGATTTTTTTCTTCCTATTTAATGATAAGTTGAACCATCTTTGCATTCATGGAATAAACTTCTTGGTTATGGTATATTTAGTTGTATGTGTTTAAATGGTAATTGTTTGTTGAAGGATGAAGAATTTGGATGAAAAAAATGGGGGCTAGTAGATTAACAAACTCTTGCCCCTGACGTAATTTGTATTCTTTGATGTTCTATGCTTTACAAAATAAACTGATTTTTCTGGTGATTGTGCTAGGTTTTAAGTGGGTATTCATCAGTGTGTATTTCATTTTCTTATCTGACTCTTTATCTGTTTCGATCCTTTAAAAGCATTAAGCATCACCAGAGCAACAGAACTCTACAAGGAGCTGCTTATGCGAGGTGAATTTAACAGAGACAATGAGACGAACAGTCAGAGTGCATGAGTCTGTGGTCGAGGCAGTGGCAGACTGGCTCCCACAGGATTTTCGCCAGAACCACTTGCCTCTTGTGTTGCACTACTAACTTGGTCCAAGCCCCTAAACTTCAGTGGGACCTTCCTTTCATACAGGCAGAAAAGAGTGCTAGGTTCTCTGGCGCTCATGCTAGCTTTTAAATGGGTATTCATTAATGTTTGAATGTCCATGTTGTTTGGATCTGAATGTTTCTTTCTGTTCCTGGAACAGAGTGGACTCGGTATGGATGAAGTTGGCTTGGTTTGCCTTGTTACTGACCTCCCCTGTCTGTCTTCCCTAAATGTTTATTTTTCCCAGAGAGTCATGCAAACTGAAACAACACTTTGATTTTCATGTGGGCAGATTTAATTTCCCAAAGATGGCTATACCAAATCCCATTCCACATGTACTTCTCACAGTGTGATAGACACGCCTCCACGGAGTGGAGGGTTTATGCCCCCCATCCCTGCCACGAATCTTGGTGAGGGCTTCCAATGGCATCGTGCAGTGAAGCATGACGGAGGTGATGCTGTGTGACCTCCAGGGCTGGGTCATAAAAGGATCCAGCTTCCACTCGTCTCCCTCTTTTGGAACTCTAGCCCTAAGATCCCAGGCACCGTGCTGGGGGGAACCCAAACTAGCCCACGTACAGAGACCATGGGGTGGGGCCCACATGGAGAGCCTACAGCTAGTGTCAGCTGCCAGATGTGTGAGTGAATAACCTTTCAGTGATTCCAGACCTCAGACTCTATGGAGTAGAGACACACCATCCCTTCTGTGCCCTGTCCAGATTCCTGACTCATCAAATTCACGAACATAATAAACGGTTGTTTTACACCACTAAATTTGGGGTCATTTTTTAGTAGCCATAGTAACTACAATATTGCACCAAGCCTTTTATAAATATGGCTGAAATAAATATTTTAGAAAAAATTTGTTTTCTTTTTTGGGGAATAGGTTAAATAAGTCTGTATTTTACTCTCATGGTTACAATCATTTTAGGAAATAGACTAGATTTCTTTCACTAGTTAACCTATGGTATATTAATGCTCAAATACACTATAGGTTACATTATGTCCCCTTGCATAAATAAGTGCAGCTTGATACATACCAGAGTTAGTCCCTAAGGCAGCCCTGACCTTTTTTCTGAGTTGCCTCTGCACGTTTCCACATCCATACTCTGCAGGTAAAATAACTCTACGGATCCAAAACCAAATTCACTTTCCCCGTCTCATCTGTTCCTCTAACAGCGCTATTGTCTGCCGCATCGTTTAATCTAGAAACCAGACAGAAACGTTGACCCCCGTTTTCCCACTCCTCTGTGGATGCACAGGGGTGGCTGTCACTGAGTCTTGTTGCTTCCTCGCCTGTGTCCCCATCTCCACTCCACAGCCCCCAGCTCATTCACACCCACCCTCATCTCCCTTCTGCTTTAATCTGCTTATTGGTGCCCAGGTCTCTTTCTCCTGAATTCTGTTCCCTGCAGTGTCACCGGAATTTTCTTTCCAGATCACAGCTTTGTCATTGCCTTGTTTAAAAATGTTTGGTTGTTTATAGGATGAGAGTCCAGGCTGATTTGTATGCCATTCACAACTCTTCCTGATTGGCACCCTGCTCACTTTTCTTTCTTTTCTTTTAAATTAATAGACAGTTTCAGAGCAGATTTAAGTTTCCAGAAAAATGAGTATAAGTACAGAGAGTTCTCATATAACCCCTCAACTCCCCCCAACCCCCTGCCTCCCAGTTTCCCCTATTATTAACATTTTGCCCTAATATGGTGCATTTGTTACAATTGATGAGGCTGTATTGATACATTATTATTAACAAAGGCAATAATTTACATTAAAGTTCACTCTTTGTGTTATATATTCTATGGGTTTTGACCATTTCTAATATCATGTATCTGTCGTACAGAGTAGTTCCCCTGCCCTAAACATCCTCTGTGTTCTGCCTGGTCATCTCTCCCTTCCCCTAACCCCTGGCAACCGCTGATCTTTTCACTGTCTCCATAGTTTTCCCTTTTCTAGAAGGTTATATAGTTGGAATCATATAGTATGTAGCCTTTTCAGATTGGCTTCTTTCACTTAGTAATATACATTTAAGATTCATTCATGTCTCTTCCAGGCTTGATAGAATGTTTCTTTTTAGCTCTGAATAATATTCCATTGTCTGGATGTACCATAATTTATTTTTCCATTCACCTATTGAAGGACATCTTGGTTGCATCCAAGTTTTGGCAGTTTTGAATAAAGTTGCTGTAAAATTTGTGTGTAGGTTTTTGTATGGGCATAAATTTTCAACTCATTTGGGTAAAGATACTTTTTAATGTAATTTTACGTTTTGAATAGGTGATATATTGGTGTGGTTCAAAGATTTAATAACATTAAAAGGTTTACAGTAAGCAGTCTTAATCTCCCCTTATTCCTGTCTACCCTGATTCCCATCTTTTATTTATTTATTTATTTATTTATTTATTTTTGGCTGCGTTCGGTCTTTGTTGCTGCGCGCGGGCTTTCTCTAGTTGGGGTGAGCGGGGGCTACTTGTGGTTGCGGAGCGTGGGCTTCTCACTGTGGTGGCTTCTCTTGTTGCGGAGCACGGGCTCTAGGTGTGTGGGCTTCAGTAGTTGTGGCAAGTGGGCTCAGTAGTTGTGGCACACAGGCTTAGTTGTTCCGTGGCATGTGAGATCTTCCCGGACCAGGGCTCAAACCCGTGTCCCCTGCATTGGCAGGCGGATTCTTAACCACTGCGCCACCAGGGAAGCCCCTGATTCACATCTTATGTAATCCCTTCTATTATTTTCTTGCCCATCTTTTCAGTGTTTTGTGCAAACTACTGCAAATAAATATGAATATGTAGCCTTCTTTTCTTTTTTCATGAAAGTAGCACATTATATACACTATTCTGAGACTTGAGTTTTTTTAAATGTATAATTTCAAACTTACAAAAAGGTCTACAATTTGCTTTTTTTGTTTAGTAACATTTTCTAAAGAGTTTTCTATTGCTGAACATAGAGATTATTATTATTTTTCTTACAGCTGATAGTAGTCTATTGTGGAGATACTCCAAAATTTATTGAATCAGTCCTCTCTTGGTGGATACTGGGACTTTTGGCTGGTCTAGAAAGTACAGCCGTGAAGAACATTGTACATAAATCTTTCTGTACATGTGTAGGTACAGTCACTAGATACACTTCCAGATGCAGGATCACTGGGTCTTAGGATAAATTTTTTGTAATAATTGATCTCCATAAGGGTTGTACAATTTCCTGCTTACTTTTTTATCCTCATACTTAGTTTTCCTCTCCTCACTTACATGGTAGGCCTCAGCTATATTGAGCTGCTTGTCATTTCTTGAACAAACAGCACTCTTGCATTTCTCTGTACTTTTGCTCTTTCTATCCCTTGCTGAGAATGTCATTCCTCTCCGCTCTTGTCATCTACTTGGTAGACTCCTATGCATGCTTCAAGGCCCCAGCACCAATATCCCCTCCTCCCTCTAGTCTGCCACCCTTCTATGAACATGTAGCATTTTAAGCGTGTTCTATCATTATAAATCAATTGAAATTTACAGTCACCTGAAACTAGGGGGATGAGTTCTGGCTCAGGAGGCAGGGTCCTGGGTTCTAGTCCTGCCTTCTCCATTTACTGCATCTTGGGCCTTTGAGCCTCTGAGACTCAGTTTCCTCATTTGCCAGAAGGAGATTATAGCACCCTCTGTGTCTGCCTTCCTGGGTTCTTGTAAAGCACATGTGAGCTAACATGTGAAAGCACTTCGTAAACTCCAAGGAGAACACTGTGCAGAGAGAGGTTTTTTCTTCTTTTGAAAAAACAATCGACCAGTGTTGAGAGTTCCTGTAACTCCAGGTGTCAGTTCCCAAACTCCTGTCTTTAGCACATGCTAAATCTGCTTTTCAAACTTACTCTTATCCCTTTAATTCCCGAACGGTTACACCTGTCTCCCTCCCCTGTTTTTGTCCCAAGTACAGAATGATGGGTTCTTTTCCATATTTGGGCCTATGAGCTACAATGACTATAATGTAACTTTCATAATAGTCCTCATTAGCATACAGAAAAAGTTTAACTATGAAGAGTGAGAACTTCTCATAAAAACCCATCTATTCCTCAGCCATTTCATGACATTTTAAACATACATAGTCTGCAGTTTCCCTAGAAATCTCATACATGAGTGTTGCAGTCCCTGGAGTCCACTTTCTGAGAATAACCATGTGCAAAAAGTCACTGTGGGACTTCCCTGGCGGTCCAGTGGTTAAGACTCCACGCTTCCACTGCAGGAGGCACGGGTTCAACCCCTGGTCGGGGAACTAGGATCCTGCATGCCATGCGGCGCAGCCAAAAGAAAAAAATAAATAAATAAAATTGTGGGTTTTTTTTTTTAAATGGAGGTTTCATTTAAAAAAAGAGTCACTGTGATTGCTCATCTGCCCACCTACCCACCCTTCCAGCTGGTGCATCCTACCAGGCGGTCTTCTCTTCCAGTTCGTCCCCTTTCTTACCCTTCATCTTTCACTCAGTCTGTCCATCGGTCTGCTTGTCCATCTGTCATCTACTCTATGTCCAGTTCACTTTGCTTGAGATGGAGGAATAAGAAATGGGGTCCTCCAAGCACAGAGTTCCTCAGTTTCTAAAATTACACTGCACATTTTTGTTCAGCTGCACAGCTGGCAGATTGGAACATTTTATTTTGTGTTCTTTAGTCTTTCTTCTGTGGATTCTGGGTTTTTAACAACTCCTCTTTTGGTTGCAGAGTAGGATGGATAAGTATGTATCAATCTGTGAAAGCCGCTGTGTCCTCTCGGATGATGCTGTACACTGTGCATCACAGAACTCATCTCCCTTTACCTCAGGCCCTGCTTCTCCCTATGGGTAGGGGTGTTGAAGAATCAGATGAATAATCTCCTGGATCCTGATGTTCTGTGTGTGCATGGGTGCATTTGTGTGTGTGTGGATGTGCATCTGTGCTCATGGATGGGTATAGGTCTATTCTTAAATGGTTAAACCTTCCAGTTAAGAAAAAAATGGATCCAACATTAGAATATTTTCCTGGAAAAACAGTGGATTTCAACTACAGTTTACATGAGTCATACTTGGTGCCCAAGAGAGTAATTATACCACAATTTATGGAGACAGAATTCTTGATAGCCAAGTCAGGTTTGATACATAATGTTTTTTGAAAGATTCTCTTATTATTATATATTAAATCTCACCTCCATTTTTCTCTCCTTTAGAATTCATTGTTTCCTTTTCTTTGAAAGTTAGTTTTAATTTATTTTTATTTTCTATTGTATGAAGTTCAGTGTGGGATTAGTATCCTCAGCAAGGTTATACAACTTTCACAATTGGGGTGGGTTTTTAGTAGATCATTTCCCTTTTCTTCCCCAATGAAAATATTTGCAAGAAGAATAGGAAATTACCAATTAATGATAGCTGGTGGTGTTAGTAGCATTGTTTAGGTGGTGGCTGTATTTGTGGTGTGTGGAGTATGTGTGTACATGGTGGGCAGGGGGTGGGTCCTGAATGTTAATTCTGAAGATTATCCCCTACAGCAGGAGAGCACAAGTCATTCTGGAATCAAAGAAATCTGACCAGAGCTCCATGGCCACTAAGTAGATTGTGTGTCTTTCTTCCTGTTTTCCTGTTTTCGTCTCTTCAGCCCCAGGAGCAGGAGTCCCCAGCCTTCTGTGGGGTCAGAGCATCTCCCTTGCTCCGTGGGAGAGTGGCTCGGCAGGGGGCTTCTTTCCATCACGTCCCCTTTCCCAATCCTGTTTCTGACACCAGGCCTTTGCATTGTCCATCCTCAAAGATCTTACAGCTTCGGGGGAATAAAAAGCAGCTCTTCTAAAGTGTGGTCAACATCTTCTTTTGTCTTTGTTTAGACTCATATGAGCCTTAAGGGCACATTTTCAAAAACCAGTCAAGTAGCAGGCAGGACACTGGAATAAAAAAATTAAAAAACAAACAACCTCAGTGATAATTAGCAGTGCTGCTTTAGAGTCACAAATTTTCTAAAACTAAAACTATTTCCCTGAAGCATCCCATTTTCCCTGCCTTTGTTTCCCACCCTAAGAAGTCTGGCTGACTCATCAACTCATTTCACAGTGGTTTTCGCTGGTGGTGCCAGGGTTATGTTCACCATCTGAGTACAGTAGGAAAGGCACAATGATTGCGTTTCATTAATTGAAACGTCTATTGTGTGAGTGTCTCTATTCCCCTTTCACTGGGTGATATCCAGAAATAGTGTGTGCAGGAATGTGCAAGGGGTAGGCGACAGCATGACGCTGATTTTGCTTTTTCATTTTGGACACCATCACACAAAATAATAAAGGGTTTGCCCTGAAGAAGTATTGTCATTTGTTTTTGTCTCCGGGGCCTTGTCAAGGTTTATCTTTCCATCCTCCAACCTGGCATGTGTCCCCAGGAGCCACCTGAGAGCGACAAGCTCAGTGCAGGTAATACCTTTAAAACCTCAGTGATTAGCATTAGGCAAGGCTGACATTTAGAAGTGTGCCTCACCACGACCCCTGCCCTGGGCATTCTTATGTTGTTGTGTGGCGTTGGCCCCCAGAAGTCACACTAGCTGACAGATTTGTTTTATTAAAGGCTGGGTGGGTGTGGCCATGGGGCAGCAAGACAAACTGTTCCTCTTTTTCTGAAGCCCCCTTGAACAGCTTAATCACCGAAGTGAGGCCAGAACTATCAAGACTGTCAAGACTGATCTTCTGAGTGGTGAACATTTTCTCTCATAGAAACTTGGCTAGGACTTTTGACTTTAGAACTAAACTGTTTTTCCAGGCTGAAAGAAAATTTCAGGTACTTTTGGATTTTTTTCCCCAGAGAAACCTTTCCTGCTACCTCAAATCCCACTTTTTCTCTGCCTTGTTAATAATGTGGAAATTGTGAGCGTCAGTGAATTTTACTTAAGAAAATGACTGCCTGCGGAGTTCATGTTCTAGATGGCTGACTTTACAAAGTTTAACTCGTTACATCTTGTGTAAATGTTCCTTATTTGTGAGGTTTGCTCCCAAACTGGGATTTTAAATAACCGATCTCTATGAGACAAGTGTGTCCATCCTCCCCACTCCCTCCCACACCGGGGTGTGATTAGACAGATTTCAAACCCAGTGGACCATGTGTGAATTGCAGCCACAGAAGGGCCCTTGTTAGTCCCAGACTTCTGTGGTCCATGACAAAGATGCCCCAAGGGACATGTGTTACAGGCTCACTAAGGCTGGGGTGCACACACACCCACCTCCCGCTCCCCGACCCTGTGGCCTGTGAGGAGATCTGAGGCATCAGCTTTCAGCCTGGTGCTTGGGAGGCGCTGATTTAGCCCATCTGGCTAGTTGGGGATCTCCTTCCTTCCTCATGATTCTAAGTTTGGCCTGAAAAGTGTCAGGTTGGCTGCATGTATTTTGGACTCCCACAGAGACCATATGGTCTTTTGGATTCAGTGTTGAACATTTTTATCTGTCAGTACTTATTGAGCTTTTGCAGTCCTGTGACTCAATGCCATCATAGCTCCCCTAAGTGGCAGGGTGGAGGACCTCCCTGAACCGTGAACGCATTTTTGACATCCCCACCTTTCTCAAGCTCTTACCTCTGTCTGGAATACCTCGATGTCTGGCCTACTTTTCAAGATCAACCCAAATGTCACTCACTTGATAAAACCTCGGCCCACTTGGTTGTGTTCCCTTTCCTTTGAACCTCTATTATGCTCCCTCCGACCTTTGTTATTCATTCGTTCATTCATTTATCCATTCATTCATTTAAAAAAAGGTTTATTGATGCCTACTATATACCAGATTTGGGATATATCATGAACTAAACAGCAAAGATCTCTCCCTCCTTCCCTTCTGTAACCTCTCAATAGAGCTTACATTCTAGCTGGTGGAGATAGCATACATAAACAGCACGTACAGTACATAAGTCGATTATATAGTATTTTGGAAGGGTCAAAATGGCATGGAATGGGGAAAGGAAAAGGAAGAGCAGGATTGTGTCGATCAGAGCACAAGGTGGGAGGAGGGGACGAGATGCAGTGCATATTAAGCAGACAGGCCTCAGTGACACTTACTGAAGTTGGCCTGTGGTTATAGTCTGCGTATGTGCCTTCTCCTTCTTTCCCAACTGAAGGGACAGAGGCTGGGCCTCCTCACTGATTTACCTGCCAGCAGCACTTAGCATGAAATGCCTTGTGTGTGGTCGGTGCTCTGTAGATAATTGGTGAAATGGGAACGAATGTGTAAAAATGAATTTGAGGGCAAATAAAAAGCTCATTTCCTATTTTGCTTTTTTCCTGTCCTTAAAAAAAAACCTTTATGATCAATCTGTGCTTAAGAATCTGAGATTCCTTCCCTATTTACTTAGTCTTTTCAAGATAGAGTTTGTCACTGGACCTCAGTGGGTACAGGGGTTTTGGAAAGTATTGATCAATGCTGCTTTTTGCATGAAATAGTACAATTCTAACATATAAACTTCAATTCCATTTAGAAGAGCACAGAGGACCGTAGTCTGTTTACTGCTTTGGCCAGCTTTTTGCTGTAAAAGAATCATTTTTTTAAAACAATAAATAACTTTCGGGAACTGAATAGGGGAAAACATTTCAAGAGTATATATTACTATCAATTTGCCATGAAAAACTCAAAGGTCTCTTGACAACCTCCGGGTTTAATTAGCTTTCAGTTTACAAATACTTATCAAATGAAATAACATTATCCCAGTGCAGAGCAATACCTAACGTGGATTGTGAAGATACGGATGTCACGTGACCAGTGAGTGTGCATTTCCGCTCTTACCTGAGGTTTAGAGATTATGGAAAATCAATGCAGAGTAGCTTTCTGGGCTGCATTCAGTCCATATAAGTGGGTCTTGAATCAAAAAAAAGATCTAAGGCTGCAGTTGATCCAGTGCTTTCAGGTGCCCAATTTAAAATGCAAATGGCTGCCGTGGCTGATAAAATTCTCCCCTGAGAGCTAAAAAGCTCTGTGTAATTTAGAGCCCTGAGTTCCATACTGCAGCTTCCATGGCAAGAGTATGTGTGTCGTAGACTGCTAGCATGTCAGCATCAGGAGGCTCCTGTGGACAGCCTAGTTTAGTGCTTTTCCAACTGCTCTAGCCGAGTCCTCCCAGGGGCCCGGTATGGGGAGGGGAAAGGCTCTGAGTTATCTATCCCCAGTCCCATGCCTGTTCTTCCATTCACCTCAATACACTTTGACCAGTTTTATTGTCTTTATGCTTTTATGTAAGAGTTTGTATGGAGGAAGTGTTCTGAGGCTAAAAGTATCAATACTTGGAAAGAAGTAGCTTGATCTAGATTAGCTCATTCATTTTCCAGGTAAAGACACAGCAGCCTGGAGAAGGTAAGACACAGCTCTAAGTGGTTATGTACTGCAGTTGTGACAGCAGTTAGGAATATGCCTCTCTGGGACTGTTTCCTTATATGTCCACCTCATGGGCTTAGTGTGGGAATCAAATGGGACAGACCAGGAAGCACAATGGATAAGAGAGTGTACATTTAATGCGTTAGTTAAATGTAAAGTATCACTATCATTTTCTCTTTTCTACCACTAGAGCAGTCATGTGGGTTGTCAAACTGTGTTCCAGGGAGCCCTAGGGATCATTGCAGGAAGCTTAGGGGACCTCTTTTCTTCAGACAAAGCATCTTTCCTTTTATCTGCTTTCTATGTTAGGCATCTAGGTAAAGTTTCTTTTATAGACAGGACTCTATAACTTTTAAAAAGTTTGAAAACCACTGATCTAGAAGGAGTTTTGCAAATAAATAGCTATGCTTGTTTAAAATGCTGGTGGCCATCTGTGCCCATTGAAATGGCTAGATACAGAATATTCAGGGCAGAGATTGCTTGAATACCTGGTTCGAGAAGATGGACTGATGTAGATGTAAACATTATGCACAGATTGGCCTGAACCAAAGAGACAGAAAACTGAGTGAGTGACAAGACTGAAACTCACTGTGGAAACCTTAGAGCTGCTTTGAGACGTGTGGTGTTTTTTAAGTCTGGGTGTTCGCAAGGCCTTTTATTTCTCGGCTCTGTTTGTAACCGATGTGGTGGTTTAATGTAAGTACCAAGGTGAAAACTAAGTGGTACCTGACAGGTGATGGCCCTTTCTATCTTGTCTTCATTTTTTAGTGCACTTACATTTCAATCGACCAAGTTCCCAGGACCCATGCCATCGTGATAAGCAGACCTGCCTGGCTTTGGGGGGCAGAAATGGGAGCCAATGAACATGGAGTGTGCATAGCCAATGAAGCCATCAATGCCAGAGAACCAGCCGCTGAAACGGAAGCCTTACTGGGGATGGATCTGGTCAGGTACTGCCTGGTGATTCTTTGAAACAACTGCCCAGAACAGGTGGGGTGTGGGGATGGGATTTATCTCCCTCCAAACCTCATACTTCGTAACGCAGTCCTTCCGAAGAAGACTTGTGCCTTTTGATATAAACTTGGAGGTGATGGAAAAAAGAATAGATTACAATGGAGTATTATTCAGCAATAAAAAAATTAAGTACTGATACCTGCTATAACATGATGAATCTTGAAAACGTTATACTAAGTGAAAGAAGCCAGACACAAAAGGTCATTATTGTATGATTCCATTTACATGAAATATCCAGAATAGGCAAATTCATAGAAGCAGAAAGTAGATTAGTGGTTGCCTGGGGTTGGAGTGGAGGATGGGGAGTGATTCCTAATGGATATGGTGCTTCTTTTTGGGGTGTTGAAATGTTCTAAATTTAGATTATGGTGATAGTTGCACAACTTTATGAATATACTAAAGACCATCAAACTACACTTTTAAATGGACGAAGTTTATGGTCTTTGAAATGTATCTATCTAATAATATATAAAAATAAAAAGAATATATAAAAAATACATAAAAGATAAAGGAAAAAAGAACAGAAATCACTTCCCTCCTTTCCCCTCTATGTCTTGGTCATCTTTTCTTCCTTTCCCTCCCCTTCCAGCCACAGTGTAACAGAGGGAAGCGGACGTGTAAGCTCGGCAGGATGGGGGTCTCTGTCGCCTTTTTCACTACTGTGTCACAAGCACTAGGGGCTGTGTGCCTGGCACGTAGTGGCTGCTCAACGACTGAGTTTGGAAAGAATGACTAAAGTAGACGGTGGGTGGGAATGAAACAACGTTCTGAAATGGCTTCCTTTTTTCTGAAATACTGAAATGCAATAGAGTAATGGCATGATTGAAAGAGGATTGGGCTGGGAGCTGGAGGTCTTGGTTTTCATTGTGGATACTTGTCACTTGTCCCATGTGAGGCCTCGATTGGGTGACCTCCAGAGAGCTTCCCACATGTAACATCCTATAAAAAGGAATAGAGGTTTTTACATTTTGTAGGTTTTGTAGGGAGAAATTGCACATCTACACAGAGACCTCCGTGGCCCATAGCTTCTTCCAGCTGATGGACAGGTCTGTTTGTGACACCCCTTTGATGCCATATTGCCTTTATACCTTTCTCACCCTTCCTTACGCTTCCTGGTTATTATAAACTCAGAAGGAGCAGGTTCCCTGAGCTGGAGAAAAGGAGGGAAAAGCCTTATATTTATAATCAGTTTTCTCTTGATCAGCAGAATGAAATGGATGGAATAACAACAAGTTTTGAGCTTATGTTTTGACAGTTGTCCCAGTATTTTTACCTCCGTGCTTAATAGAAATCCTAAAAATGAAGAGTTAACAATGAAAAATAATGTCCCTTTTATGCCTCATTCATAGCCTTGCATTTTGAGTTATCATTGACTTTATGGCAGGGGATTTATAGAACTGGCAAATACCACCATTTAAACAGTTGATTTCTAAGGGACGACAGAAAAGAATTTTTTAAAAAAATTTCTTCGAAGCCTCTGATGTATCTTCTCAAGTTCATCAACCTATAAGGCAACGAGAGTTACTGAATATCTGCTTTGTGCTAGACTCTGTGGGCACGTGAAGAAGCTCAAAAACTTCAAAGAGATTTTAGTCTGGTTGCTGGGAGAAGACAGAAAATTGAGCAGTGCAAGATTTTAAGACCAATTGAAGATGACAGAAGGAGAGACGTGTCTCAAGGCAATCTGAGATTTGTAGCCACATGAATGGCACAGAATCCCAGGCCCTCAGCAAACACCCCTGGATGTTCAGAGATGATAATGGACTGAGTCTGTTTAGGAATGCTTCAAGAAGAAGATACCTTTGACCTGGGTCTGCAGCGCTGCGGGATGTAGACCGAGAAGATATACTTGGCACGTAATTGGGGTTGTGATAGTTACCAAGGTCTGTTCACTAACAAGTGTCAGGAGTAGCTTATAGGGTGAACTTAACGATAGTCATTTAACCTTAACTCCTTCCCTGGCCACCCACGTCCAGTTATGACAATAAAAAAGCAGGTGTGTGAGGAGGACCCTGCCGCGGGTGTCCGCACCTTGAGTGGCTCTTTGTGAGTTCAGGGTCTCAGCTTTATACAAGCTATCATCAGTTCAGCCAAGCCCAGTCAGATAGTGAGGGGTCAGTTCATACTAACCAAATGCTAAAAGTGACCCCTGAGCCAGAAGGCCTCCTAGATCAATGTCTCAGAGGCTCCCAGGTGATGGGTGCCGAAGCGCCACAGAGCACTGTTTGAGTAGCGAGGTTCCGGAGCAGTGGGTCTCAGGGTGTGGTTGGTGACCCAGTAGCTCTGGCATCACCTGGAAAGTTGTTTGAAATGTAGATTCTGGGTCCCCACCACAGACCTCCTGAATCAGCAACTCTGGGGGGGGTGGGACCAGCAATCCATGCTTGAAAGCGCCCTCCAGGTGCTTCCGATACACACGAAGCGTCGAGAACCAGCGCACTAGAGGAAACTTTCAGTCCGTGAGCTGTGTTCTCTCAGTTTGGGCTCAGTATCTCCAAGGTATTGCTGTTGGAGGGATCACTACTTCCTCTGTCCGTGCTTGTCTGCTGTGCTTGGATGCCAATTCTTTCCTGGACAACTCCTGGGAGAGCAAGCTCTTTGCATTTTACACTTTATTTCTAGTGCTTGCTAGACCTGGGGTTGATTATTCAAAGATTATATAGGGCTGGCTGCCCCTCTGTGGATTCTGATCTTTTGTGCTTTCCAACAGCATGTCAAATCCAGCCTCAGTCCAAAGGGACGTTAAGTGAACGTTGGTAGCACTTTATTGGGCACTGAGTTTAAGATAAAAGTATAATTTGTATGTGTTTCCTAGAGGTTTGCTGTGGGAATTCAAGCATTAGGCAATACTGTTTTTATATTTCATTTTCAGTTTATGTTTATGATGTTAAGTAACATCTGCTACTTTCGATCCACTGATCTCTGTGAGAATCTGTCAACGAATCCCTTTCTCCTGGGAAAAGGCACATAAACACATATACTCCACTTTTGCATGTTTCAGAAGGTTGGTACCAAGTAACAAGAAGCTGAATGGAGCTAGCCTTAAAAATGGGAATTTATTTTCTGGAGGTCAGGGCTCTCTTACAATCCAAGGTCTGTCTCTCATGATAATGCATCTTGGCCTCTGGGATGAGAACTAGAAAGCCCTTAGAACTCATTCATCAGTGGCATTCTGGTAAATGTTTAATAACCAGACTGGGGCGGGGTGGTGGGGGGCAGCTCTGATTTGTAGCCTTTTCTGGTTTCCATGGTGTGAATACTCCCACGATGACTGATTTCAGGCTACCAATGGTTTAACAACTAGATCGGAATTCTTGATATAGAGCTGTCTGCTCCGAGCTGGCACAGCTGGCCCCCGTGCGTCACTGCATTCGTTCAGGTTTCACGCCTCTTCTTCCCTTTGCATGACTGCTCTATTCTCTTCTGTAGACTGACTTTTGCTGCTCCGTTTGCGTTTAACTTTGTCACTAAAACCCAGTCCATCCCAATATCTTAGAGCATCTTATAATTCTGGACACTTTCCATCAGACCCTCAGCATGTAAAAAGACACAGAAGTCCTTGAAAAGAGGCCAGTGTAATCACTGGAAAGGGCCAAGGGTTGTCTTTAGGTTGTGGGGAGTGTGAGGACTCACAGGTGACCTGAAAGGGGGCCCAGCCAATGTCTGTAGGAGGAAAGAACCTGTGGATTAGAGTTACTATTTCGCGAACACTATTGTATGATGCGTTTTGCATAGAATATTTCATTTAACTTTGACAACAATCCAGTGAAGTGGGTCTGATTACTTCTGTTTGGTAGACAGGAAATTGAGGTTAAGGGACTTGCCCGAGGCTTCGACAGAGCCTGGTGTACCGGGGCCCGCTCCCCTCAGGGAGGCGACCCCTGTCTGTACTAGATCGCAGGTTACTTCTCCTTTCCAGGAGCCAGGAAGCTCTGGATACCAAGAGATGGAGGTTAGTCAAAAGGTTTCCCGCATCCTTCTTCCAAATCAATGCAGCCCTTAGCATCCACTTTTTCCCCTCCTGCTTCTTTCCCTCTGGCTAGAGGCTGGGAATCGTTCGATGTCCAAAAAATCATGAACCAAGAGGGGCCTTTCAGACCCCTGGATTTGTGGGGGAGAAGGAAGATTATTTGCATCTACATCCCTATAGGAACACCAAGCTCATCCCTAAAAGGGGAGGGGAGTTGACTATTTTTATCACTTTCCCCCGGGCAGTGGTTATATATCCACGATAAATCTAGTTATAACTTGGTTTTACCTAATTGGGATTCAAAGACACAGGGGTCTCCCTAATTAATGGAGACATAGGTGTCAAAAAGACAAGCAAGCTGAGTTTCTAAACACAAGGGCCTGCATTAGGGGAGAACACACGGTGCTCATCTTCCTTAGTGAGCTGTGTTAACCTTTCAGGAATGGGCGCAGTGAGCTTGCCATGCCAGTGAAAAGGTCACGGGCCCCAAAGAGGGATTTTCTCCAGGATTTCCCATAAAAAATAAGGATCTGAATTTGGGAACATCTAACTCCAAGACCCAGAAAAACCCGGACCAAACACACACTCGGAAGGATTTGAATTGCACTGAAGGTTGATGTCAGAGCGAGACTCTAACATTGGCCCAGTTAATTTCATCCCTTTTTCTGCTCCAGTCAAGCCCATAGTGAGGTGTAGCCCCCGAAGTGAAAGTAGGCATGGGGGCCAGAAAGGCTCTGTTCTTATTTTGCATCAGATGAATCTGCCTCATCTGGGAGGGGAAGCTGTCATGAAAAGCTTTAAAACAGGCCTCAGTGTTGGGAGACTCGTGGCCTGGATCACCATAGCCTGGTGCATTTGTACCTCTGAGTCTCAGGCGGAGAGGGTGTAACCCGCTGTCATTCACAGCTCTGGCAGTTGTCCTGTTCTCAGCCCATGGCAGAGAGACCGCAAGGGAGTGGTCAGGTGGGACAAAGGCATATCTTTTCCCCATGGTCCTGGCATGAGGGGTATAATCAGAATCGTGTCTGTGGATGAGCGCTGAGGCGCCCCTGCAGATGCCGTGCAGAGGGCATCAGAGTCAGTGTGGGAGGGCACGTGTGTTGGAATCTCAGCGTGGGACCCAAACAGGCAGAACAGCAGGAGAGTAAGTTAGAAACTGCACAAGAGAAGTCACAGCTTCCAAAGGTGGCACTATTGCCCCAGCTGGGTATTCACAGGCTCCTAGCACACATTTGCACGGGTAAGTTGGGGCCCTGCAAAGACCCTGGGCACAGGGTTCTCCCTGGAATACGTACATAAGACGGTGTAACCAGGGGCCACCAGGGACCTGTGGAAAGCAGGGGCCCTCCTGTGTGCCCAGCTCTGGGCTGTGAGAGGTACTCACAGCACACTTGTTTGCCCTGGATCCTCAAGGTAAGGTGAGCGCTTATTTCCTCCACTCCTTTTTGGAGAAGATGGCACTGACCAACAGAAGAGTCCACTAATTCCATCTTCTAACGAGTTTATTCTTTTATCACTCCCATGAAGTCTCAGGCTTCAGCTTCTCAAAGCATTGCCTAGTCACCAAGTCTCCCTAAATAAGCTTAAACTGAGAAATGCCAAATGAATTGATATATAATTACCTATGAAAATAAGCCTCTTGCAAAGATAAGACCAGAGCACAGAGTTGCACTATCCGGCAGCACAGTGAAACGTCCCTTCAGGAAGAATCAAGCTGGGTGAATTTTAATAATGATTGCATCTCAAGTTGAAAACTCGCCCAGGACTGGCCTCTGCTATCATCTTCACTGGCTCATTGCTCTGTTCTGTGCTTCTGCCACCAGAATTACAAGTTGAATGAAGAGATGAATAAACAGACATTTACCGAGCACCCATTACATGCCATCTTCTTTCAAGTCAGCCTGAGAGGGAAGTAGTACGGTTTTCACTTTACAGATGAGAAAATCAAGGTTCGGAAAGTTTACTCCCAGTGGATAGCAGAACCAGAATTAGAACTGAGGTCCCTTTATCTCTGAGTCATTTGTTTTTCTGCCATAGTGTGCTGTGTCTGGAAACTTACTGATCACGTACTTGGTGCTGGGCCCTAGAGCCATGTCTTTTCGTGTTCATTGTCTCATAAAACCCATCCTCATAGTACTCAGTGATGTAGGTATTTATTTTACAGGTGACATAAAACTGAAGTTCAAGTATATTATGGAACTTGCTCAGGGTCACACAGAGGGCAGTCTCTGTGCCTGCTTTAAGGGGTCTATTAATTGGAAGGGCTGGGAGGGGACTGCTGTTTCACTTTGAAAGAAATATGTCCTTTTGGATGACTGAAGCTGTAAGCCACACCAGTAGAGGTGTGCTGATAGGTAGGAGGAGAATATGTAGAAAAAGGACTGATCATGTACGAACCAGCCGCCCATTGCTAATGAGATCGTGAGTGAATTATATGCACAGAGGACAATGGCTGGCTGTGGAACACTTTTATTACTAATCAAAATATCTGGTGTAGAATAATAGAGGTCAAGGCTGGGCTGGGCAGAGGTTTCCTTTTGCCCAGGGGCAGGAGGAAGAAAAAGCCACAGAGAGGGGGTCTTGCTAAGGGCTGCAACTGAGCTGACCAGCTTCAGGGGAGTCAGAATTAGAAAAGAGAAAGAGAGGTGGCCGAGCTTCCTTTCAAGAGGGAGAAGCCACTGGGCTCCTGACTCCTGTCTCTCTATGCAAGGGGGGCGTCCAAAGACAGAAAGCGCCTCCATGATTTTGAACCGCATGTGTGACAGTTGTGTATCTGAGTTCAAGTGCTGTTTATCTGTTTGCGTATTGGCTTGAGTGTTTAACATAGATACACACGTTGGCGTTCTTCATAACTCAGCCCCGTCCCAGCCTTTGGTTCCTATGCTGATAATGAGGTGGTGAGAAATGACAGAGGTATGCTTTTGGTTTTCTTACTGCAGGCTTGGTTTAGAGAGAGGGGCAACAGCTAAAGAAGCCTTAGATGTCATCGTCGCCTTGTTGGAAGAACATGGACAAGGCGGGAATTATTATGAAGATGCAAACTCCTACCACAGCTTCCAAAGTGCATATCTGATCGTGGACAGTGGGGAAGCCTGGGTGCTGGAGACCGTGGGGAAGTACTGGGCTGCGGAGAGAATCACAGGTGAGTGGGGTGGCCGGTGGAGAGTTTCGAGGACGGGAAAAGCTGAGGCCATGGTGCCTGGACTTACAGGAGTGATGCTGCTGTTGCAGACACTCTGTGCTTCACGTGTAGCCTCTGGAGTGCCTCTCCTTTCTGGGCTTCTACTTCTAGAGAGGAACGGGGGTTTTCTGAGCCTGGAGTGAAGGATGTCAATGCTTGGGAAGCACACACCTGACATTTCATATTGACTGTTTGCCTAGGGGCAGGTCCCAATTCTTAGTTACAGAAACAAAGTCCCAGAGATTTTTCTCAACCTCATGCACACCCGTGTGCACACACATGCACCCAGACACATGTATATTTGCACGCACATTCCATTAATTTAAAACAATCCATTATCGGGAATTCCCTGGTAGTCCAGTGGTTAGGACTCCGTGCTCTCACTGCCAGGGGCCCGGGTTCAATCCCTGGTCGGGGAACTAAGATCCCATAAGCTGTGCAGTGTGGCCTAAATAAATAAATAAATAAAACAATTCATTATCAGGGCTACTGTGTTTTTCTAAATGTTGGGACCTGAAAAAAATTTGAATGAAGAAGTATCATATTTTATTTTATTTTTTTTAAAGCTATATATATATTTGAGCAGAGGGCAGTAGTGTAAACTGCTCCTTCAGGTGGGGTGAGACTAAGTTGGGGAGGAGGAATCTCTGGAGCTGCGACGTTCGTGAGTCTTGTTAGTAGCACAGTACCTCTTTCAAAGAACCTTTCACTTCTCTTGTGAGTAGTAAATGCTTGGGGTTTAGTTCGCCAGATCAAGTGACTGTTGCTCATTGAAAATGTGATAAAATGTGTCAGGACTGGTCACACGTTCTGGGAAATCTTAGAACCAAGGATCGTCTGTTTCTCTCTTCAAAAACGGAATCCATTCCTCCCTATAGTTAGAGGCAAGTTGCAGGGGAGAGATGCCCTGTAAATTTCCATTTCGTGACTAAGTCTTTGTAAGTCTATTTCTAAATAACCGGGTTTTGCACTCTCTACAGAGGGAGTCAAGTGCATTTGCAATCAGCTTTCGCTCATGACCAAGATCGACGCAGAGCATCCTGAACTCAGGAGTTACGCTCAGAGTCAAGGCTGGTGGACGGGAGAGGACGAGTTCAATTTTTCTGAAGTTTTTTCTCCAGCTGATGACCATCTAGCCTGCTGTTCAGGCAAAGACAGCTTAGAAAAGCAAGAAGGTGAGTTAGTGTATCCCTTACAATTCTCCCTCTCATACCCTTCGTCTTGCAGCTATTTCAGAGACCTTGTTTGAACTTAGGAGAATGAGCAGAGAGGAAGAGTAGAGAATAGACCTTGTATTTAGAGACCGACTTGTGCTAAAGTCCTTGCTGTGCAGGCAAGATGACAACTTGCATTTAATTTTACATGATGCTTTCTCATCCATGGATGTTTCCTTTTCCTATTTCTCCTTTAAATGCTGATGTCATTATGCTTGTCTTTTTGATACTTATTCCAGCCTTGCTTATACCTCAGCATTTGTATATTTGACTTATCTTCTTCATATATTTTCCTCTCCTGTTAGCCTGCTGAGTCTTGACATCAGGGGTGTTGTCTTTTACTCATCTTAGGATCCCCTTGTGAGGCTTGTTATAGTCCTTTGTTCCATGAACATTTGTTGAGTCAAATTGTTGAACTGAATTCCTTTCATGAACCCTCTATCTTCCACCCAGTATTGACTTAGTCAGAATCCATGTTTAGGTAAATGTGGGTGACTGGATAGCTTGTTACTTTTATGCGTGAGTGGAAAACCCTTCCACATGAACACAGTGGCCACGTTTTATATTTGCCATTGGTCATTTAGAACAGGAGTTGGCAAACTATAACTTGTTGGCTGCTGCCTGTTTTGTAAATACAATTTCATTAGAACACAGCCACATCCATTTATTTACCTATTGCTTATGGCTACTTCCATGCTACATGGCAGAGTTGAGCATCTGCGACAGGTAAGTTATGGCAGAGATTATAGGGCCCTTAAGCTTAACATATTTCCTATCTGGTTCTTTAAGAAAAAGTTGGCTGACTCAATCTAGAAGAACGCTTTAGGACTTGTGCTATAGACCTTAATTCATATATTCTGGGTAGGAAGGTAAGAAAGTATCCATTTAAAAACGGGAACTTTACAAAAAACCCTAAAAATTTTTAAGTTAAAAAACCTAGCTTGGTAAAAGTATATAATACCAGTTGTAAGGTAGTCCTGCCAAAATATCAAACGTAAATCTGATGAAGCTTCTGGATCTAGCTACTAGTCTACCAGAAATACAGAGGATGGAGGAAAATATTCATAACACCATCTGCAAAGTCCATCTTGCAAAGTCCAGTGTGTGAGAAACTCAGGAGAAATGGCCCAACAAATAAAATGCAAGGGGGAAAAATGAGACGCAGTGATTAAAAGAGTTTTAAGAGACATTATCAACCTGTTGGATCCTGGTTTAAATCAGTAAACTCATTTATGAAACAGTGAGGAAGTTTGAATCCTGGATAGTTGAAGAACAGAAGGACTTACTGTTAACATCTTTAGCTGTGATGTGTTACTCATAGAGATTTACGAAGAGGATGTGAGTCGTGGTAGTGAAGTTTAAGGCACCTTTTCTCTATGTGATGCTCTGATTTGATCTTTGTGAACACACTGAGAAAATAGTGTTTCAATGAATTATAAACAGAGGGAGAAAACGTTGAACCAGGATCCTGTGTAGTGAAAGATTTGTTAGTCCGTTTATCTGAAGTCAGAGCCAATAGTCCTCATGGCTCTAAATATTCTAAATACTTCTCTGTGTCTATTTCCCACTGCAGGGAGGTCATTCTCCAAATATAGTGTTGACTCTAACCGGCAAGATTGTACCAGAGAGCTTGCTTGGTGCCCTGCATAGATTGCATACTTTCTCATGAATACCATTCTGTCGCGTACTGTACTAGTTGAGGAATTGCTAAGTGCTGTAACACAGAGACCCCAGAATAATGTGGCTTAAAGAAAATGGAAATTTATTTCTCTCCCATGTTACAATCCAGATGTATATGGACAGTCCAGGGTGGGTGGGTTATTCTGCCTCAACACGTGACTTCCTTTTGTGGTCCACTCACTGGCATCTCCCAGCCAGCAGGAAGGGAGGGAAAAAAGTGAAGGGCAAACATTCCTTTTTATGGATGTAATGGGGAAGTTGCACACATAATTTCTGCTCACCTCCCGTTGGTCAGGATCTATCACGTGACCACATCTAGCCACAAGGGAAGCTGGGAAATATAGTCCCTACTTGGGCAGTTCTGTTCCCAGCTGTAATTTCAGGGGTTCTGTTACTAAAAAGGGAAAGGACTGATGGATTTTGGTTACAGCTTGCCTCCTCTCTCTCTCTTTTCTTTACAGAAAGCATCACTGTGCAGACTATGATTGACATCTTACGGGACAAAGCCAGTGGAGTCTGTATAGACTCCGAGTCTTTCCTTACCACAGCCAGTGTAGTGTCTGTTCTGCCTCAGAACAGAAGCTCGCCATGCATTCACTACTTCACTGGGACCCCAGATCCTTCCAGGTTTGTCTGAGACACAGTCACACAGGTGGCAAGCGTGTGCTTCCCTTGAGAGCTCACCCAGCAATCACACACTGAGTTCCTGCACCTCCTGCTGTATAGCTGAGTCACATGTTTTAGTCATCTCACCATGGCCAGTGCAGCACAAAGAGCTGTGATGAAGGGAGGTTCTTGGCTTTTGTCACATAGCGTTCATCACAATCATGGAAGCCAATTGTTTTAAATTCAACAAACATTTATTAATATAAATTATGGGCCAGGCATTGTGCTGTATTTGAGGGATGCAAAGATAAATAAGACCCAGTGAGACAGAAAGATACAGGAATGCCCAAGATTGATCAAAACCACCAGTTCCTATGAGTTAGGGGACAGAATGGTCCAGAGGCAATGCACATTGAAGCCACTTCAAGTGCACTGGCCTCATCTCTAAGACATTGTGTTTTAGGGTATTGCTTTCTGCCCACACACTTCAGCAAAGGGCTTGCACTGCACAGTGTTTAAGAACACGGCCTCTAGAATAAACTGCCAGGAGTTGAATTCCACCTCTGTCACTTAGTAACTGGTAAGTCTCTTAACCTCTCCAAGCTTGTGTCTGTCCTGTACAATGGACACAATACCAGCCCCTACTGTTATATGCTTTTTGGGAGGATTAAATGAGATAATCCAAGTAAATGCGTAGTAGGTTCAACTATTATTTATTAAGACTATCTCTGACCTACCAGGTAGACAGCAACCCTTCTCCTTGGTAACTTTCAGTCATGCACACCACAAATCATGTCATCAGTGGCTTAGACACAACTATCCAGTGATTTCTAAATTATCAGAATCACTTAGGGGAGTTTTTGAAAAATACAGATGCCTTGACCCAAACCTATTGTATCAGAATCTTCAAGGTGGGCTTAGGAATCTGTCTGGTGAGTCTGATCCTCAGCCTGGAGAGGTCTAGAAGACTGCCCATTCCAGTAGGTTCTCTGGTATTTTTCATGTGCTCCATTGGCTGAAAGCCATCATCATTTGAGTATCGGGTATCAAACCTTTGACTCTGCTACCAGGGAATCTGTAGCTGTTTGATTTCATTCCCTTTCCAGCTGAAAGTATTTACTCTCCCCTTATTGTTTCAGGAATACAAGACAATGGCAGTGTCCAGCTAGGGACTGTTTGATGACTCAGGGGAGAAGCCAAGTACCTTTCCTGACCCTTTGATCTCACTACTGTCAATATCAATAGATCTTTCTAACAAGACCTATTAAATTCAGTATAAGCTATCCTTAGTTTTTCATTCATTCATTATTCATGCAACAAGCACTTATTAGGCACCTGCTGTGTACAAATCTTATGCTTGTTGGGTACTAGAGACAAAGTGTGCGCGAGATAAGAGGTGGCACGAAGGAGACAATGATGGGGGAAACCACAGAGGAAGAACTCTTGAGCACTGGGGGTTGTAGGAAGAGAGGTTTGTTAGGTGCTAAAAGCAGGAATGACATTCTGGGTGGAGGGAACAGCATATGCAAAGGCAGAGAGGCATGAGACAGAATGGCACACATTGCAGCTGTGCATCCCCTTGTAGTTTATGTTTCCATCCCTCCTCCACCCGCCCCCCAGTACACAAGCCCAGCGTGGGACCTCTGCTGGCCTCTGACAGCGAGCCTCGCCCGCTGGGCAGTATTCCAGGCAACCTCTCAGGACACGCCTCTTGTTTGACTCCAGCTGCTTTCTCTTGATTTTATCTTCCAGTTCTGAACGCTTGGTTCCATGGCCCCACTCCCACCCCCTTTTTGATCCATCAGATCTGGGGCTTGTCTTTCCTCTTCCTGGTGTCTGACTTCCCCTTGTGGACTCTGACCTCGCTTGCTGGTGGCTTTTGTGAGCACTTTGTGCTGGTCCGCAGGGGTACATGTAGGCATTTAGAGTCTGTCTGGAACACTCTGCCAAGGTATTTAGACATTGTTCTTCAGGGAACAGGAGCCTTTGAAGGAGCAGGTTGAACTGAAGAATGACCACAGCAACCCCCTTGGTTCCTGATGTCTCAGACAGCTGCTCTAACTGTGCTTAGAAGACAGGGCTTTGTGACTGCCGGGATGTGAAGATAAAGCAATTCTGTTTCCTAGGGTAAAGTACACGGCCTAATACAATTCTAAAAATGAGCTGGAAAATAGCTTTCTAATATCTAAAATGGAAAATTTCAAGTAATTTTAAAAGAAAGTTATTCATGGTTAAATTAATTGAAAAGACCTTAAAGGCTATTAAGGGCTTTCCGGAAGACATTCATTTTTATCTTCTCTGGTTAAATGAGCTACATTTCCTACTGTGACTATAGAACTGTCATAGATTTTTTTTCTCCTATTCAACATTTCAATGTTTCTCTGTAATTGGGCATGCTCAACATTTTGTATTTTGTCATCAGGAAGCATAATTACCTACTCTTGGGTTTTTAGGTAATAAAATTAGGGGAATTTTAACCGGCTTCTGCTAATGCTAAAAACGTTAGAGAGATGTTTGCAGGAAATAGTTTCAGAGCAGTGGACTTGCAAAAGATTATGATCAAAGAAGACTATATTATTTATCTTCCCAATTAATGTTAGAAACCAAAGGACATTATCTTACTATTGGTCTGTCTGCTTCAGAACTTCTTGGCTCTTTGCTCATTGCATTAATTATAGATCCTTTTCTCGATATAGCTTGTTCTCACATTCCCTTTTTTTCTTCCTCCTTCCCTCCCTTCTCTCCTCCCTTCCTCCTAATGTGTACCAGGTACTATGTAAGTTTGAGAGTTGGAAGCAGATGCAGAAGTCAGAGTTTGAGAGTGGGTGGGAGATGCAAAAGACCTTTAATTAATTTTATTGAGCAGGCAAATTCCATCATATTAATATTCTGTTGAGTCAGCTGGTGCCTTGGTCATCCATATAGCGACACTCATTGGCTTTAGTGCACCGGTTCTGACCTTTGGAGGCCATTTCCTACGTGGAAGCAGTACTTGTTAAAGCTTCATCGATATGAAGAATTGGAGAGGGAAAGAGCAGAGAGGTAGCTTCGCATTTTGAGACAGTGTAAAATTCCGAGTCTTGTGGTGTGCCGGAGCCTGTGGAAGCAGATGATGTCATCTCTTCCCAACCCTGTGTTCAGTGACATCACATCGGTAGCTTGAAATGGGCCCCAGTGGGCGTGTTTACACCGTGGAAGTCGGCAGACATCATGAATTAGGGCTTGTTATTTTCACCACTGAGAGGCCCCCGCATCTGAGAAACACACAAATACTCAAGATACAGGATGGATAAACCAAGAGGGGGAGAGTATTAAAAATTTTCCATTTTAAATATTAGAAGGCTATTTCCCCACCCATTTCTTTAATTGTATTAGGCCATGTACTTTAGCCTGGGAAACAGAAAATAGGGAGGAAGTTCTAGGAAAAAGAGGGTGTTTGACCCACTTTAGTGGCAGGGAATGGGGAGATGCAAGGGACATGGTGTGTGTGTGTTTTCTTCGTCTTCTCCCAGGTACTAGGCTTGAGAGGCTACATTGCATCAGCTGAGACTGTCTTGTCTGGTTAATTCAAATGTTAGTGACAAGTGGAACCTTTTCATTATTGGAGGTAATGTTATGGGCTGTAGACACCGTAGTTTACTATGTAAATACAGTGTGGGGCACAGCCTGCACAGACAGACACAGAGCTGAGGGCCTTGTGTAAAATAGCACTCCCTCTGATTTCATTCCCAATTCTCCCAACGCTGTCTTTTTCCTCTCTCCTACCCCACGGTTTTGACTTTTCAAAACCTCCCAGAGTATCTGGATCCAGCCCTAAGGGTGTCCCGTGCTCCAAAAGTACTAGTTCTCTTTCCCTCTAAATGAAAACACCCTTCATGGATAAGTTCTGCTCTCCACCAGTTGTGGCTTTGACTATGTGATTAAAGTGACTCACAGTCAAGCTGGGATGACCCATGGATGAACCATTCAGAGGGACACCTGCAGTTGAGAGAAACTGGTGCTTCCAGGCCCTTTTCAGATTGGTTCAAAGTTTAGCAAATTCATCCAAGCAGGAGCCTTTGTGCTGCTATTTTCTGCACCAGCGGATCTGCTGGGGACTCCAGGGCACAGGATAAGCCCAGCTTCATCGCTCAGGGAGTTTCTCCATCTTCAGTATGAACAGAGCCATGTTTGAAGTCAGAAATGTGAGCTGGCCACTGATACTTAAGTTCCAAATCCCAAAGCACAAAAATATTTTGCTTTTCTGCAGTAGCATAATGCGTATATATATATATATATATATATATTTTAAAAACCCACAGAAGGGACATATAAGGGTGAGTGGTAATGGGGGAAAATGACTTTAGATTTAGAAGATCTGAATTTACTTCTCCATCTGGCACATATTAGGACTGTGCCTGTGGACAAAGCACTTAGCTTCTGTGAGCCTCAGTCATCTCATCTGTGAAATGGTACAGAAGTTTTTGCCCTGCCTTGTTCACTGCTGCAGGGGTCCCCAACCAACCCCTGGTCCGCAGCCTGTTAGGAACCGGGCCGCACAGCAGGAGGTGAGCGGCAGGCGAGCGAGCAAAGCTTCACGTGCAGCTCCCCATCGCTCGCCTTACCGCCTGAGCCATCACCCCACACCCCGCCGTCTGTGGAAAAATTGTCTTCCACGAAGCCAGTCCCTGGTGCCAAAAAGGTTGGGGACTGCTGCCCTGCTGTATCCCTAGTACTTAGAATAGTATCTGGATCTCAGCATTACACACATATTGAATGAATGAATGAATGAAATTCCATGAGAATTGAATGAAAGCACTTTGAAAATTATGATATATTATAAAATGGTAGAGACTTTCATGATAATTTTGTTTTCCTTCCAAAGGAAGAAACAAATGAGAGGAAAACAGATATTTTACACTGGCTTGGTGCATCCATCTCAAGGTTTTAGAAAGAAAAAAGGGACAGAGAAGGCAAAGATGCCTCCAGTGAAGTGCCTTTCTTGGCTGTGGCTCGGAGTGTCACCCAGGACTAAAATCCTGCTGACTCTGAGACAGACCTTGCAAGCCCGTGCTGGCTTCGTGTCATCGGACTGTGTGCCGTGGCCCTTCGGTTTGTCTCAGCGGGAGCTGACGGGTGCAGTGGTGGGGTTCCCTTTCATGTTGCTCATGGCTTTCTTTGTTTAATTGTCCTGCTCGAGGGTCCCCTTAGCGTAGCTCAGCCACCTTTAAACTTCCTCATTAACCAGGTACTGGGCCGACCTTTGCTGGTGGAAGCACTTCCCCTTTTGGGCCTATCATCCTGTATTCGTGTCACACCACACCACGGAGGGGCTGGGTGACCAGGGCGAGCTCTGGGTTAGGGGGCTTCTCTGAAGGTCAGTCTGTGAGGCAGCTCTGTGGATGGAGGAGAATCAGCTTCTGGAGCTCCCTCAGCTGTGTCCCGCCTGCATGCGAGCCACCCACGGGCTCCTCTGGGGGTTCTCCACATGGCTGACCCTGGCTGGGTGGGCCGGGAGGAGTGGTCACGACCCAGATGGCAGTTCAGCTTTGCCGCTGGCTGGGTATGCGGGCTTGGCAAGTCGTTTCCTCTTTCTGGGCCGTTAATTACCATACATTTATTCAAGTGGCACTTAAGAAGCTACCTACCATCTGAGGTTCAGTGTGGGAAGATGTCAGAGTATCTTCTCACCTATTTGGACTTTTAATGAGATTTTCTGTAAGGATTGGCAGGAAATAACATTTGGAAACTGCTGAGTTATCCACGTTGCCCTCTTCTGGATATGTAGACATAAATTATCAGGACTGAGTTATAGATAATTCCCACATCCTGGTATATTAGTATTATTGCAGTTTCTTATTGGCAGTAATTTTATTTATTCAATCTCAAAAAAAACCTCCTTTAACCACCAGACACATCTATAGTTCATGTTTTTAGCAGCTGAGGATGCTGACTTCCTTATAGACTTTGGAAAAAAACTCTTGGAGAGCTTTGGCTGCCTTAGAATATTATGGGAACCTCATCATATTATTTACTTATTTATTTTTAAAGTTAAAATGGATAGATGGGAGGGTTAAACATATGGTCCCTCCTGTCTTAGAAATGCTACCAGACACTCTCACTGATGTTAAAATGAGCGTGGACTGGTTTGAAGTTCCATCACGTAGAGGGTTCTGATTTTTACTCTGCTATTATCCTGTATATTGGATGCAGAAGACCATGATTGTTCTTAGCATGAACTTCTTGAAGACACAAGTTCACAGGCCACATGACATAGAAAGAGAAATAACACAATAGCTTTAGAAGTTGAAAGGGACCGTAGAGATCGCTTCAGTCCAGTGAGAGACACAGAGGGAAGATGACGGGCCCCATAGTTGGTCAAAGGTGACAAGGGGACACCCCCCCCCCCATTCTGAGTCCCAGCCCAGTTCCCTGCCCCACTGTCATGAGGCAGGCAGACCTGGATGGTCGCTCAGCAAGACCCAGCGCCATCCTTCTCCCTCACAGGGCCAGTGTCGGGATGGTCCTGAGCCGCATGGTAAGAAAAGCACTGAGGTTCCAGAAACTGAATGACAGATTTCCCAATGAAAATATCACCCCACATGGCCTTTTGAAGGGTAGAGAAAAGAGGTGCAGTGCGGGGGATTGTATGGGGTAGCACCACACGAGTGATCATCATCTGTGGCCTGGGGCTGGTGTAAAATAGGAGAACCCCTATCCCAAGGAATCTCCTCAGCAGCCCGGGCTCAGCAGCTCTGCTGGACGCTGCAGTTCCCCTGGCTCGCCATGGCTAAGCCTGCACCCACCCCGCCTCCAAGCCCAAGAGCAGGGGATCCCCCGGCTCCGACCCTTTCTGCCTAGCACTGGGCCTGGGGAGGAGGTGTGAACTGTGCAGGTTCTGGGGTGCTTGGCAGGAGCCCGGGCCCAGTGTCCCTCAGGGGGTCTCAGCTCAGGCCAAGGAAGCTGCAGGTCACATCTGCTGGAAGACGGTGTGTGTTGTGTGCACTGACTTTTCAGGAAACCCCGAGTGCTGTCAGGCCCTGAAGGATAGGACACTTGCCTGCTGTGAGGCTGCTGTGTTGTCAGAGACCAGAGGGGCACAGAGGCAGTTAGTTCTGGGTGTCTCTATGCTGGACTCTGCCCTCTTCTACCTCTTTCCCTCCCCCCCTCCCTCCTTCCCTCCTTCCCTCTCTCCTCTCTCCCTCCTGATCCATTACCATCTGCCAGTGAACCCTCAAACTGCCCTTTTGCAGAGTCAACCAAATGACCAGTTGGAGAATTCAACTTCATGTAATCAAAATTCTTTAGACGCTTTAAAATTGTGCATTAATTCCTTTCACTTTCAACAGTCACCCATTCAACGTTCAGGAGAAGGGAAGAGGAGTGATGTATTTTCAGGAGGCCGTAGGAAGTGGCAATGTGTGTTCCCTCTGTATAAGGTAGCTCCCCTGCATCTTGGGAAGGGAAGTTCCTTGGGAGGACTCGGCCTTGTGGCATTAGGTCCAGCCCACATGCCTATGTCTTGTGCTTCACGGTGGATGGGCTCAGTCTCCTGCGTTTGCACCACCTGCAGAAAACAGCACTTATCCTTAACCTGTACCACCCAGCTTTGGGTGCAACTGCTTTCAATATTCAAATTAAATTAGGATGAGCCCGATCTTTCATGCTGTGATCAGGGTCTTTCTTCTTCACCTGAGCCCTTTTCCCTTGACAACCTCAGGGAACTAACCCAAGAGGTCACTCCTAGTTACTGTGGTCTCTGGTCATGCTCCTCAGACTTGGATGTCATCAATCCCCTGGGGACCTTAACAAGCAGGTTCCATTCAGCAGGACGGGGATGATGGGGCCTGAGGGTGATGCTGACGCTCAAGTCCAAGGACACAGTTTGGGGGCAAAGGTCATGGGTTTCCAGTTCTTTGCAGATTGTGGCATAGTGAAAATGTTTGTGTGGCACACCGGCAAGGCTGCTCTGGCCGCCTCAAGTCCAGGCATCTCGGGGCTGAGGGAATCAACCTCCCAGCTCACTTCTCACCCACTGGAGGCACCAGTTAAGAGGAGAGGAAATAACCCAAATCAGAGCCATACACACAGGGTGTGGGTGTGTGTCTCATTCTCTCCAATTGTTATTGCAGGTGCCCGCGTGGTGTGATTGAAAACAGGCCACCCTCGGGGCCCAGAGGTGTCTGTGCTCTGCCAGGAGCACTGCTTTGATCCAGCCGTGTTCTTTCTGGGTGCAGAGCAGGGAGAGTGAGGCTGTCTCCCTCTAGTGTTACTGTCAGCTGTGGTCACCACAGACCCCGTTGGCCTGGGATCCCAAGATGCAGTTTCTTAGACACATGGCTGTTTTGGGGTGTGTGCGCGTCTGGGGGGATGTGTTGAAATGTCCCCAGGTATGCACAGGTGCATACACACACACACACACACACACACACACACACACACAGCCATGTCCCCTAAGACATCCCTCGTGCCAAAAGAGCTGAATCAAAGAGATCTTGCGTTAGCTGCCTACTATCCCCTCAGCCACACTCTCACACAACCAGACTTCTGTCCTCTGTCGTGTGCCCTCTCTGGGGCCCCGGGATTCTTTCTTTGTCATCTGTCTTAATCCTGTCCCACCTTGAGTCTGTCAGAGATATCCAAACATTTTCAAATAAGGTAGAACCTAAAACAAAAAGGATGAGGTCTCAGACCCTGCCTTTCCAGGAGGCCCCTTTCCGCAGAGCACGGTGGAGAAAGACCCGCTCAAATCAGTGGCCCATTGCACCCTTTGCTCAGAACACTGTGTCTGTTTGCCTTCTTTCATGTGACTGAAAGGGGCTCTTGAATGGCCTTCCCAGAACAAAGCCAGTCTGTTTTGATGTCTCCTCGCTGCAAATAGAAGAATTTGCAGCTTATAAACGGCAGTTAGTTCTACTAAAATAGTTACTAAAATATGCAGTTGGGTCTCTCCCGGCAGGCACCCGCCTGCCACCGTGAGCTGGCCCAGGAGATGTTTGCTGAAGGAAAGGGCAGCCTCTGGTGTCCTCAAGCCCCCAGGCTCGGTTTGGCTGAAGTTCCTCTCCTTTCTCTCCAGGTCCATATTCAAGCCTTTCATCTTTGTCGACGATGTAAAACTCGTCCCCAAAGCACAGTCTCCCTGTTTCGGAGACGATGACCCTGCCAAAAAGGAGCCTCGGTTCCAGGAGAAGCCAGACCGCCGCCACGAGCTGTATAAGGCCCACGAGTGGGCCCGGGCGGTCCTGGAGAGTGACGAGGTGAGCCTGGCTGTGAGCCCCGGGAGCGGGCGGGGTCCCTAGAAAGGAGGCAGGACGGCGGTTAGCAAGCTCCTCATCTTCCTCCTCTCCAGCAAGTCTGCTTCCAGAAACCCAGGCTCCCGAGGCCCCTGCTCGAATGCTGGTGGTAGTTGTTCCTCCCAGCCTCTTGAAAGCCAGTGAAACCAAGCCTCTGCTTTTGATGGATGTTATTCTAGAACTCAGTGGGCTAAGAATCTCCCTCTTTTACTTACTGTTCACCTGCAAATAACAGAAACGTGCAGTACTAGTCAGGAGAACTGCTTTTCTGTTGTCGAAAATTCTTTGTATACTTTTAGGGGTAAAAATGTGTATGTAACGCCAGCACTTTAAAGATGCAATCGTGTTGTTTTTTAACAAAGTTCTGGAGACCGATGGTGGTGATGGTTGCACAGCAATGTGAATGTCTTTATGCCACTGAACTGTACACTTAAAAATGGTTAAAATGGTAAATTTTGTTATGTATATTTTTTCATACAAAAAAGTTTTTTTTAAAGTTTCTAGTTTTAAAATAGTTATGCTTCAAAGTGCAGCCCTCCCTCCTCCACCCAAAGTTCTGATTAATAAAGTTACAAGACATCAATTCAAACAAGACAAATACTCAATATATGCCCACAGCAACCCTTAGTGGTGGACTTTCATATAAAATCCAAGCGTCTATTTTGCTGAAGGGAGAAGGAAGGAACATGGTTGTCAGATGCTCATCTGCTTTCCAAGCATTTATTTAACAACTTGTAAAGGTCCGATTTGTCCTGAAGAAAGTGGCATCTTATAGGTAAATTGGTGCGTGCATTTTGCGTGGACTCGGTGAGCTTATTTTCTTAACATCCAGCACGGTGGACTCTGTAAAAAGGATAGCAAGAAAGGACAGCAGGAAATCCAAGTGAATTCAGAAAGTATCTCTGAGAAGGGTAGTCTCACTATTTATAGAACTTGCTCTTCTGTGCCCCAGAAATGACTATTCTGACGTGTAAAAGTCGCAGTTGTTTGACATCTGCCCTCCCTGCCAGACATTTCCCTGGAACCGTGAATGCTACCGCTGCGTCACACAGAGCTCTGTCCAGAGCTGCCCTCCCTGGTTGCTGACTGTGCATGTTTTCTAGGTGGATGACAGTAAGCCCGAGCAGGGGGGAAATGTCACTCCCCGGTGCACAGTTTTGTGGCTATTTGGCAAACGAAGGCAGGGGTAGAAAGGGCCGTGTGTTCTGAAGTATCCTAGACAAAATTTCAAAGAGATGAGGCTGATGAGGCTGGGTGGACTTTGAAATTTGGCAATGACCGTTGGTTTGAGTTAAGGCAGCACTAGGAAGTGGTGGATGGGTGGTGACAGCGGCTTCTCCGTTCTGGGACTAATTGGGCAAATAAAAGCTTCTCATTGTCATCCACTGTAAATGAGTGACTGCCACTTGGAAGAAGAGATGTCACCCCCTCAGAAAAAAAGTAAATCGGGGATAGACATGCCATGTGGTTATTCACTGATCCATTTATTCTTCCAAGAGACATTATTGGGAGTGCCTCCTCTGTCCCAGGCAGGAGGATAGAGATAAGCCCGGGTCTCCCTCCCTGGGAGATCGTGGTCTAATGGGGGACACAGGTAAGTAGACAGACCATCGCAAGACAGAAAGAGAACAACCATGGCAGAAGGAAAGGCATTGGATGGGGGGAGCCTAGAGGAAAGGCATTCACGGAAGCCTGAAGGTGGGCGCAAGCTGACCGAGCGTTGAGGGGAGCAGGGTTGCTTGTGCCGTGGCGAGAAAGAGTATCATGGGCTGGAGGAATGCAGCTAATTTCGGTCTGGCTGAAGAGCAAGGAGATGCGGGAGGCGTGGCAAAGGCGAGGCACGCTGGAGCCTCGTATGTTACAAAGGGCCTTTCCCAGAGTCACTCAGGAGTCTGGATTTTTATCCTGAAGGCAAGTACTCCAAGCAGAGTAGTGACCTCACCACACCTGCATTTTAGAACCATGCCCGTGGCAGTCCCGCGGGGAGCAGATTGAATGGGGTGGGGGGCAGGCCCTCCGGGGGGCTTTCAGTGTCCATTGCAATGACCCCCGCTGTTTTTGTCCTTCTCAGGAGCAAGGTCAAAAGCTGAGGAAGACGATGCTGGAACTAGAGAAGCAAGGCCTGGAAGCCATGGAGGAAATCCTGACCAGCAATGACCCCCTGGACCCCACCGAAGTGGGAGATCTCTTCTATGACTGTGTTGACACGGAGATTAAGTTCTTTAAGTGAAGTAAGCATTCCCTTTCCCCTTCTTATTTAAAATTTCCCACCTTACTAAATTACCAGCAAAACAAACCACTCTCCTGTCCGAGTAAAATGAGAAAGTTCAGATGTGTTAACGTCACACTGTTCCCTAGTGTTCTGCCTCGGATCTCACAACGCCCCCTTCTTCTGCAACATAGATCCCCTCCTTCTGCAGTGTAACATGTATCCCATTTGCCTGTTGTGCGATTGTATGACTGATGGTGGATTTTAAGCTGCTCTTATTGTGTTTCAGTGACAATGGACACATTAGCCTTTTCATGGGAGGACTAGAGTCCATCAAGCCTTGAAAGGCAGGCTCCACTGCGCCGAGTTTGAGGGGAAGGCAAAATCTTTTGAAGTCTTACTCTTTCTCTCAGTAGTGGTTTCTTTCTGGTTAAGAAAAGGCATTTCTTTGGCC
Source organism: Eubalaena glacialis (assembly GCF_028564815.1). Taxonomy (NCBI): domain Eukaryota; kingdom Metazoa; phylum Chordata; class Mammalia; order Artiodactyla; family Balaenidae; genus Eubalaena; species Eubalaena glacialis. The sequence goes on along the minus strand of NC_083723.1, from coordinate 81,449,377 downwards.
CAGGGCTCTTGTGTGTGTGCTCGAGGGAGGCTTCCGGCCTGGCCTCCCTTCTGCTGAGCGCAGGCCTGTAATGCAGAATGTCTCCAGCTGTGTCTTCTGAGAGACAAAACAAGTGGGAAGGAATAAAGGGGGCTCCTCTCCAGGCCCAGCTCCATCCCGATTCCTGTGATCTGAAAGAACCTGTGCACCGCGCTCGTGTGCGGTGGACCCGCAGACAGCTTCCACGTGCCGTGCGAGCTGGAAGCTGCCCACTGTAGAGATTCAGAGGCAGCTGTGCATGACGTCCCTGGATCGCGGCGGGGCTCTCCCATGAGGCACGGGGCTCTCCCTGCACGGCCGCTCACCCGCCGCACGGATGTGCGTGTGTCTAGAAATGATTCTGGGCCTGGTTACCGCCATCTAGTTTAGGATTAATTAAATGGCCCTGCGGCAGAAGTTCCACCCCATGAAGCTGCAAATTTCTCAGCTAATGAGGGAAAGAAAAGGAGAAACTCTTGGCTGTTTAGATTCCAGTTGAAGTAGCTGGAATCTGAGCAGCCACTCCATTATCTCAGCAGAGACTTTAATTAAACTGATTTGTTTCCCATGTTGTGGGCGCATGAAGGATTTGACTTAACCAGCAGAGCCCAGGAAAGCATGTGAGGAAGCCCAGATGGGCCCAGCACGGGGAAGACAGAGGGCAGGAAGGGGACAGATGGATGGAGAAGCATTCGGCTCCACGGTGACAGTCCCACCCCCGCCCTCCCTACCCAGCCTGTTATATCCCCCAAAGCTGTGGAGGAGGCACCTGGCTTTCCCTAGTCCTTCCCTTTATTCCTCTCACCCTGCACGGCCCATTAGCTGCCTTCAGACCGGTAGCTGAAGTGGGCAGGTGCTGGTGGGCGGGGGGGGGCTTACTTCCAGCTACTGCAACTCTCCACCACTCTTAACATGGAAGGGGGCAGAGATGCTGAGGAGAAGTGTGTGTGTTAATACAGCAGTGGGAGGGAGGACAGCGGCTTCATTATGCAGCCTCACCTGAACCATGTGGGCCTAATCACCTTCATCACTGATAGGCATTTCCAAATGGAAATACTGTGAGTGTCAGTAGTCTTGGAAGTGACTTCAAGTTAGTGACTCCTTGACTTCTAACTTGACTCCTTCAAGTTAGAAATGCCTTGATAGGCATTTCCAAATGGAAATACTGTGTCAGTAGTCTTGGAAGTGACTTCAAGTTAGTGACTCCTTGTCAGCTGCAGTGTATCATATGCCGTGAGAGCTGGAAGGGACTTGGGCCCCATACGCAGATGTGGACACTGAGGGTCACAGGTTTTACTGGAACAAATCCTTTTTTCTACCAACTCCCCTGTAAGGGTGTAAGCATAAGAGCACCGTGAGCTTTCTGCCCAGCAGTTTTGCAAATTCTGTATGTAAAATCACTAACTACAAGTGGTGAGAGATGGGAGGAATATTTGTGCTGACAGAGTTAACAGCAGCTGTTCACGGTGACTTGCGGTTGCTGAGTTTTGTCGGGGTTTGGCCTGGGCTCTCACTGTGGGTGAACTTAGGGTGTCCTCTTAGGTGGCGCAGCCACTCTGAGAGCGTCTGTCTACAGCTGCTGAGTGGGGAAGGGTGAGGCTTGGGGGTGACATATGTACCTCATCCCCTCCCAAGCCCACCTGCTGAGTGCTTATTTAAAACAAGATAGTGCAGAAAGCCACTCTAAAATTTCACCATGTGGAATCCTCTCCCCCTATTATGGAAACATTTCATCAGACCTGGCATGTCTGAGATACCCAGGGTGATTAGGGGTTTGACCAAAAGAAGTCTAGTGAGAATAAATTACACAGAGGCCTGCTTTCATTATTATGGGCCAAGCAAAGGTCACGGATAACCCAGCCAGACTTACGCCATTACCCAGCCATTGTGCAGTGGGAAACATAATGGCCACTTCTGTTAGGGACATTGACCTTATTCCAGCAACCCAAAGAAGGGCCAACTCTGAGCAATGTCTTGGCTGACGCTATACATCACAATTGTGATGCCATTGTCTTACCACTAGAGGGTGTGGCAGTCCTTTCGTGGCAGAAGTTAAAAGGGGCTGGGATGCTTCCATCAGGCTGTACAGAGATGTTCTCTGTACAGTTAAAACCTGAGTAATAGCGGTGGACAGAGTCTTTGTGCATTGGGGTGCGAGGGGAAAGACAGGAAGAGAGCAAAGAGCCTGCTGATGTGGCTATACTCACTTCTAGTGACATATTAACAGCTTGAAACATGTAGTTGGATTTTGAGTACGCCATTGCTGGGGGGATGTTTGTTTTTAAATGCTCCTAACAGACTCTGCTTTTGAAAAATGCTTATCATTATGTGGACAATTTCTTGACCAGGGATTGCTTTTCTAAAGGCAGTATGGGGAAAATGAATATTCAAGATGAACGATGAAAATAATGTTTAAAGGTTGGCGTGTAAATAGCTTCCTAAAATACCATTTGTGTATCTATTAAGACCTGGGGGAGGGGGAGGGGGCTGTGTATGCCTTGTGCAGAAAGAAGACATGGCCGTGAAGGACAGAATCTCTCCCCTATCCCCGCGCCCCATAATCAAACATAAGCTAGTTAGTCTTGGCTAGTAGATGGGATTTACCACTCATCCTCTGAGGAGGGGCAGAAGCTCCAATAAAAGCAAATTAGCAAAGCAGAAGTAGTACTCTTTCATCCTTGGAGGTGGTTTGGAATTTTAGGTAGAATAAGGATATACTTGAAATTATGGTAATTCTTTAGTGCCCAATAACATAAGACAGTGTTATTGTTAGAAAGAGTCTTTCTTATAAGCTGTCTAATAGAGAAGGTGTATGCCTATTAGATATTAGCAGTGAAGTTCCTTCACTATTGGGTGGATTATTAGGTATAAAAAGTAATTATCAACCAGGCAAACTACTTTGCTTCCTGATGTCATCCCACATGGGTCCAGGTGTTACATAGCTCTGCCCAGCCCAGCAGGAAAGCCAGGTGGGACCAGCGTGTCTGTTATGAAACCACTAACTGCATTCTTGACTGAGGAGCAGTCAAGTCATTTCTGGGGAAGTTCTTCAGCTGAGCTGTCAGCTTTTGGGAGGAAGGAGGGAGGGGAACCCACTGAGCTGGCCTTTCTCGTGTGGAGGGGGAGGGGCGGCAGGTCACGTGCACCAGCTGACCCAGCAGTGCTTGTGCTTCCCTGTAGCCCTGGCATTTCATTCCATAGGGTCCTAGGTCCCAACTTCCCCTCCTATGGTTTGTGTCAAATGTGCTTTATCTGACTGAATCCAAACATCCCGAGATGTCACATGCCGATTTCTCGTGGGGATGAATACGTACATGTTTGCAGTCATGTTGTGAGAAGTCAGATGTGTAAGCTGGAAAATGCTGGGGGCAGGGAATAATAAAAAGGAAAACCTTTCTGCTTCCTGCAGTGGGAACTGACCGTGTAGTCTTAATAGCCTTTTGTACACATATCTACAAACCAGATAACGTCCCCAACCAGTGCTTGCCCTTGGAATTGTCTCTAAATACATCAAGCATACAATAAAAAAATACTGAAATTAATGTCTCTTGGCCTCTTCTATCTTGTGTTTCATTAATAGATGTGGGCATTGGCCACAACATAGAAAATGTATGAAAGGGGATATATTTTATGACTGGAATCTTCGGAAAACCCAACCGTTCAGCGTTTTCTCCATTTATGCATTCTGTGGATAAATTCACTCTTTAAAACTAAACACAAAACCATGATATACCACCTCACACCCCATCAGGATGGTTACTATCAAAAAAAACAGAAAATAAGTGTTGGTGAGGATATGGAGAATTTGTAACCCTTGTGCACTGTCGATGGGAATATGAAATGGTGCAGCTGATATGGAAAACAGTATGGAGGTTCCTCAGAGAATTAAAAATAGAATTAGCATATAAGCCAGCAATTTTACTTTTGAGTATATACCCAAAAGAACTGAAGGCAGAGTCTCAGATATTTTTACACCCATGTTCATACCAGCATTATTTACAATAACCAAAAGGTGGAAGCAAGCCAAGTCTCCGTCAATGAATGAATGGATAAACAAAATGTAGTATATCCAAGCAACGGAATATTCAGCCTTAAAAAGGAAGGAAATTCTGACACATGCTACAACATAAATGAACCTTGAGGACATTATGCTAAGTGAAATAAGCCACTCTCAAAAAGTCAAATATTATTTGATTCCACTTTTATGGGGTACCCCGAGTAGTCAATCTCATAGAGGCAGAAAGTAGAATGGTGGTTGCCAGGGGCTAGGGGGGAAGGGGAATGGGGAGTTACTGTTTAAGGGGTACAGAGTTTAAGTTTTGCAAGATAATAAAAGAGTTCTGGAGACTAGTCACACAACACTGTGAAAGTACTTAACACGACTGAACTGTACCCTTAAAAATGGTAAATTTTATGTTTATGTGTATTTTACCAAATTTTAAAAAATCATCAGAATGGCTGGTGCCATCTATGCCGAGCATCTTTATTTTAAAGCCAAAGAAGCTCCACTAGAGGAAAGGATGCTACTTAAGAAAAAAGCCAGCTCTTCCCACTCTTGTGACCTAGAAATGCCAGATTGCTTCCATGATTTTGTCTCCACGTGACAGGCAAAATGCAACTGAATGTCTGTTCATGAAAATAGGACTTAGTTACCAGCAACGTGACCTGTGTCAAGGTCAGAGTAGATGATGGCCCCATTTACATGACAAGGAATTGCTGACTCTTTATTCTCAGCTCTCTTTCATAAACTGTAAACTCTTGCAAAGCTCCAATGTAACACAGCATGTATCTGTTTGCTAGGGCTGCCATAACAAAGGACCAAAAACTGGGTTGCTTAAACAACAGGGATTTATTATCTCACAGTTCTGGAGGCTAGAAGTCCAAGATCAAGGTGTTGGCAGGGTTGGTTCCTCCTGAGGGCTGTGAGGGGGATTCTGTCCCATGCCTCTCACCTAGCTTCTGGTGGTTTGCTGGCAATCTTCTGCATTTCTTGGCTTGCAGAAGCATCACCCTAATCTCTCTTTTCATCTTCATATAGCATCCTCCCTGTGTATGTGTCTGTGTCCAAACTTCCCCTTTTTATAAGGACATCAGTCATATAGGGTGGATTAGGGGTCCACCCTACTTCAGTAGGCCCTCATCTTAACTTACATCTGCAACTCTATTCCCAAATAAGGCTACTTTCTGAGGTATGGGGTGAGGACTTCAAAATATGAATTTTTGGAGGACACAGTTCAGTTCATAACAGAGCAGGTTCATGAAGGATGCCAAGCCTCCTGGGGCACAGTCTGAGAACCTGGAACATGCTTCTGGAGTCCATAGCCCTTCCCATTAAGTTGCTCCCCTCGCCCCTCTAGGCACCACCTCTCCCACCCGGAACTCCATCAGGGGTGCCTAGAACTATGGCCACTTCACCTACCTCTACAGTCAATGGCTTTAAAGTCCATCCTCCACTTTGTCGATTATCTTGGGCCATTGCTTTTTTTCTCCACTCAGATGGGCCCTTTTGGTCATGAAAAAGCTTATCTGTGCTTCTACTAATAAGACAGCAGATAAAACAAGTCAGGTTCTTAACTCATTCAGATGCAAAGTGTGTAGCAGCTGACTTTGAAATTACTTTCTAGATGAGATTTATTTCAGGAGCATCTATGAATTTTAATTACTGCTCTCTCCTTTTACCCAACAGCAGAGCTAGTGATCTGAGCAGCTCAGCGAACATCTGAATGGAATGCCTGGAATGCAGCCAGCGAGAGCTCTGTGTGTGACTGGATGTATAATAAGCAAACCGCTTGTACCCTAGAGAGAGAGAGAGAGAGTGTGTGTGTGTGTGTGTGTGTGTGTGTGTGTGTGTGTGTGTGTGCGCGCGCGCATGCGTGCACTGATACCTTGGTCTCCTATGACCCGAGGGTTAAAGGCTAGCCCAGGGGTTATGTTACTCCATCTTCACCAGTATATGCTTAGATACATATCTATGCTCCCATTTTACAGATGAGGAAACTGAGGCATAGACTGGCTAAAATTGTTACTTCCTTAAACTTGTAAGATGCAAAATCGAAATTCAGATCCATGTTTTCCCTTAAGCCAACTTACCTATCGGGTAAACCTCATCTCCCCTGTACCTGAAGACACTGTAATGGAGATGGAAATGATTACTGCTCCATATAGGAGATTTTTTGAGGGTTTGCTTAGTTGAGGTGGCAGTGCTCAGTGCACTTTAGGTTGAGAGCTATTCCATTTTAACACAAGTCAGCGTAATTTGTAAACAATACTCTGCCCATTTGATATTAATAAAACTGAGTAAATATAGTGTTATCTACTTTTTACAAAATGCATTTGAGAAAGTTTTTCCCTTGGTTGGTTTTCCCAAATACCCATTTGTTTTGTTAGCTACAAAAGCCAGGAAAACATTCTGTAGTTTAGTTAGAAATTTCAGCTCCAAAAAGAAAGGCCCCATCTCTAACACAGAATGTTACAGCAAGTGTTGGGTCCTGTGTCAGTACCCTGTATGAGCCCTTCTAATCCTTAAAAATGGTTGGCTTAGGTTGGTGCTGGTGACCACTGATAGGCTTTAACGAGTGAACAGCTAGAAGCGTTCCCACTTATTAAAGTTTATTAGGTACAAAGAAATGAATCTGCAGAGGGAACATCAATAAATATAAAATACATGTGAAACACTGGGGGAGTCACAGACCACAGCGCCAGCAAGAATACGCGAGGATGGGAGGGGCGCTACATTTGAGTTTGTGGTCCAGGGGTGAAGGATTTGTCCTGCCGGAGGCTGGCACTGCGAGAGTTCAAAGGGCGAGAATTCAGTGATGGGTCTGGAGGAGGGATGTGATCCCAGGTTCCTGAAATTTCTCCCTAGTTGCAATTTTTGGTTTCTCCTCATTCCTTCCCTCTGTCCTTGAATGGTTTTATTTTGAATTTCCATCCCAGCGGCGCAGAACATTAATGTGTAAATACCTCATCAGGGCAGGCAGTCTACTCTGAAGGTGGAACAGCCTTGGTCTAGCGCCTCCTTAATCATGATCATTAAAACCCTTGTAATTATTCTGTACAGCTGAGAGAGAGGTGGAGTGGATACTGTAATAAGCAAAAGTTCTGACCTTCTGGAAACCTTGCAGAACCAAAACAACAAATCAGGTATGCCCATAGCTGATGACCTGCAAAAGCTTCTTTTCCATTGATTTAGCTATTACAATTTGGCATGATTTATTCCCCAGGGAAGGGAACCTGACCTCGCTCAGTGGCTTCTGTCTGGAATGAGAAAGCATAACGATGATGGAGGACACCATCTTAGTCTCCCCTCCAGACAGCAGCTAGGTGGGTGTAGTATCATGTTTGCCAAAACACTCCTAACGGTCTACCTTTCGTGGATGGCGTGTTCTGGGCATTACATCCTTGAGGTGTGAGTGCATGAGTGGGCTATTTCAAAGGAAACTTATTTTTCACTGCTCTTCTCACTTCTGCCTCCCTGATTTCCTTTAATCTGCAGCTATTTTGAGCACAGACGAGGGATCAGTCTGTTTCCTTCTATTTTCTCTCCTTCCTGTCACAGCTTTTCCACCAAGGATGGGGTCATGCAGCAAGCAAAAACACACTGCCATTCCCTTGCCAGCTCCAGAAAAAGGGTGTGAGAGGAGCGGTCACAGGTCACAGCCAGTCCTGACCCGGTCCACAGTCAGGGCTGGCTGAACCCACACACTTCTCCCCACCTAGAGAGGTGCCACCACAGAGACTGGGGGACTCTCAGACCAATTAGGTTCTCTTGGGCTCAGAAGGCAGCTAGGATTTGCCTGATGGGTGGCTCCAGGCTCCCTAAGGGTGGGCGTGGGGCACTGATATTTGAGGCAGACATCTCAGAAGACATTTCAGTCTATACTTTTCCGTGTCACGTTTCTCACGAAAACCCTGCACTCGGGGGAGGAAAAAAAAGAGCTCTGAGACAGAATTAGGAATTTACTCATGATGACTTACACAGGTTTCTAACTTGCAGGGAAAATACTGAAATCTCATACAGCTCACCTCACCTTGTCTGCCAGGATGAGGCTGGGGACTTGGAGAGACAGGAGGAACACCATGCAGACTTGGGCACGGGGGGCGGTGTAAACAGTAAGAGCATTGGCTACTTGCAGGATCATTCAGACACAAAAGGGGCCCTGTGGTCGGCCTTGGAGAGGCCAAGCCCGCTCTTGCCTTTGATTTGCGTTATGTTTACATTAGGCAGCAAAAGAATCCCTGTACTGCAAGACGGGAACGAGACGTGGCATCTCGTTCACTGGAGGCCGTGTGGCATCGTCTGGGTGTGGTGACACATTACTCTCTGTGAGCCGCGTCATGTATAAGGCATTATCTGGTTTGATTTTGCAGTTTGTGTGATGAGACTAGAAAATCATGCCAATAAGAAGCTGCTGTGGATACTATGACTTTGGGAAACTAAGGAATCTTCTAAAAATGGTTCCGAACCTAGGGAGGGCCAGCCTGCATGCGTATTTACAGTCATGGAATGGACGCTCTGTGGTGGGGACAGGGCTTTCATCTGTGCTGACAGATGAATGCCAAGACGCATTTTAAACAATGGAGAAATGATGTGTATGCTTTTTAAATTACTCAAATAAAAATCGACTATAATACTGATTTAAAGCCTGTGCAAATCACGTATTTACAATAAATAAATGCTCCATGCAGAGCCTGTATGTCAACTGAATTACAACTTGAGAATGGTGAGGTCTGACGTTCTCCTGGGGATGTCCACCCCGCCATATGGACCCCCAGGTGGCTCACAGGACGTTGGCTTCATCTGTCTTCTCACCAGAGTGTCTTTAGGGATAACTGTGGAAACACGACAGTGTTATCAGGTGGGGTCAGAAGACTCACAGCACATAAATGACACACTCCAGGACCGGGCAGTGAAGCTTTCCCTCATGCATGCAAGGCTGCCAGGGTCTGATGGTCCCATCATACGTAAGGTGCTGATTTTCACGCAGGAGGTCGTGGGTGGAAAACGAATGAAAGTGTAGCTTGTGGCAGGTGGGGACCTAATCCCATCAAAAACCTTTAAGGGATCAAGCACCAGCAGACTCACTTGATGGGAAGCTCAAGAAAAGCAAAGAACTTGGTGGCGATCCCAAGACAAGGCAATGGAAAACAGAGAAAGGGTTCCAGGCTTTCAGATTTCAGGGCTCCCAGCCTTGCACAGATCACTTGGGCTCTGTACCCATAAAAGAAGAGCACCCCCAGGGTGCTGTTCACCATGTCTGGAACCCCGTGATTTCTCTGGGCGATTGCTTTTTTGCCTCACTGAAGTGAAAATGAATTAAGACGGTGTCCAGCTAGACATAAAGAAGATCTTCTTGACAATGGGATGCCCAAGAGAGACTTAACAATTCATCCTTGACTAGACTTTATGGGCTTGGGGATTTAGATGTGTGCCTGCCATGAGGTCAGGGACCAGACGATGCATAATGTTCCATCATGCTTGCCACATCTGAAGGGGAGGGTGACTGCTGTCCTGTCAATTCTAACATGCCAGGCAAAGCAGTGCGGTACAGTGGAAGGAGCACTGGAAAAGGAGTCAGAGGTCTGCGAATGTGGCCTTGGGTGAGTTCCTTAACCTCTTGGAGCTTGGTTTTCTCATATGAAAAAAAGTTTGCATTAAAGGTATCTCTCCAGCTTATACCACAGAGTTGCTAAAAGGAGCAAATGAAATAACATATGCAAGTTATCTAAACTATATAAAGAGCTATATAATGTAGGAAATATTATTTTGATTATTACTATATCTTTCTGATCACAGGAGTAATGTATTTATTACAGAACATTCAGAAATTGCAGAAATGCCCCCTAAGAAGTCAAAATCAGCCATAAGCTGGCAGAGTGAATGCCTGTGAACAATTTTGTGTATATTCTTCCTGTCTTCTTTTTTCCTCTGTATACATACATTCTCTGAACTGCAATCATACACCCTGTTTTGAACCTACAATCATCTGAGAATGGTTATTGCAATTCTTGGATTAGCCATGGTGAGAAAGGGGAGAGGGTGCTTGTCCTCCTTCAGGGAACTCATCTCCACTTCCAGTAACCTAGTTCCTTCTTTCTCACGTCCCTTTCCTTGAGGTTCTGATCTAACAGCAGGCCACCCTTTTTGTTACACAGCACTCTGAAACAGGAGGAGGCCAGGGTGGACAGAATGCATGTTTTCAAAGAAACGAAGGGCCTTTAAAGATGAGACCCTGTCGTCTGCAGTGAGAGATGTCATCTCCGCCCAGGTTAGAAAACACTGTGTCCAAGTTGCCTCGTGTGAGCACGAGGGCATTTCTTCAAAGACTCACAATTATGACACAAGCGCCTCTCTGGTTCCCCCGATCCCCTCCCCACAGCCTTCCTCTAGCCACCAGCAAAATTTGTGGCTAAATTTGGTCAAAAGAAATGATAATGTTGGGGACTTCCCTGGCAGTCCAGTGGTTAAGACACCGTGCTTCCACTGCAGGGGGCACGGGTTCAATCCCTGGTCGAGGAACTAATATCCCGCATGCTGTGCGGTGTGGCCAAAAATAAAATAAAATAAAAATTAAAAAAATAAGTAAATGATAATGTTGATGGGAGAAAAACCCCCAGGGTGCTATGAGAAACCATGTATTCTATAGACGAGAGAGAACACCAAATTATGTTTTATACATGTTACAGAGCTTTCCTCTCAGGCTTCTCAGGCCACGGTAACGAGGGAAGAATGATGGGAGCGAACGGGGTGATGGTTGCAGAGTGATTCCCAAGGGGTTCTGTGTTGCCAGAGCTGCTTCTGTATGTGGTGGTGATTCCAGAGAAGCTCCCCCCTTTCACTCTTCAGGTTTTGAAATTGTGAGTGTTGCATCCCAGCTGGAAACAAAGGTACACCTATGGCTTTCCCCGCGGAAAACCGGGAGGCTGTTCAGAGGAAAGCACACCCTCAACAATTCTGTGCTCCCTGAGGTTTCCCAGTTTTACCCTCAGAGACCTGAGGGCCGTGTTACCTGAGCATTTCTGCCTTTGATGTCATCGGAGCTCTGGCCGGCCGCCTCAGTGTGGAGCCAGGGACCAGGTGTGTGGCCTGAAAGACACGGGAACCATCTCACCATCTGCTGGCCCAGGGCCGGCTATGTGCTTCACGGAGAAAGTCTGGCTAAACCGGCACTTAGGGCAATGGTACAGGAACCAAGGGTAATGTTAAGTCGGTCAACCTGAAACCCTCAGGCTCCTGGCCCTAGACTGTGCGTTTCTACCCACTGCCTCTGTGTCACACACCGTGGATACAGAGGCGTCACGCCCACTGAGCTGGGAGGAGAACAAGTGATGAAGGCCTCTCATCTAAATGCAGGTGCGAGCTTCTCAGCTCTGAACACAGCATCAGCTCCAGACGCGCACGTGTGTCCTGGCCCCAGACATGCCGGCGTCGTGCTAGGGTTGCTTAAAAAAGCAGTGAAAGTGTGTGCTGACATAGCTCAGACCCTGTTCCATGAGGATCCAACTCACTCTCTAAAACATATTAGGTTTAAATATTACACAAGTTACGTATGAATATATTCTCATAATTAAGAATTCAAAGAATATAGAAAAGATAATAGGGAAGAAATACCCCCTAAAGTGCTTCCTCTCTGCCTGCCCTTCTCTCTAATCCCAATTAATTATCCCGGAGTTGCCTCTGCTAAAAGTCTGCTGTTTATCCCCCCAGCTTTGTTTTTCTTTTTGACATTTACTTACATAGACGTGTGTACACGTAGATACATGGTTTGGTTGGTCTAGCCAAGTTTTAAATCCACATTCCTAGGAATTCCAGAACTTTTCCTGTGAGTCAGGTGATCCAAATGGTGTCCCTGTGTCTCCTCTGCTGCATTTGGTACAAGACTTTTCTGTCTGCTTCTGTCACAGGCTAGGAATTAAATAACCATGTCCCAAAGCCCTCCCAACAATTCACGTTGCTGTGCTACTTACAAAGCAACATGAAAAGCAGAAATATCCATCCCAGATTATTTATGATAGTGAAAAGCTGATAATAACCTGTATTCAACAACAGTGTTTAGGAAATCTAGGGTTCATTATCGTATGATGGAGCACCAAGCAGCCATCTGAATGTCTACAAAGGCTCAAATAATTTGGGGTGATGTTTGAAATGTAGGACAAAAAAGCAGGCTAGAAACTGTATAAATAGCAAGATGTCAACTATTTTTAAAAATCCATTTAAAAAATGTAAATAATATACTGAATTGATTCCTTTTGGATTTACTGCTTTTTAAAAACTCTTAAAAATACTCTTCAAGTTTTCTACAATGGGCATATAAGTCATCTTAAGAATCTGTTGTGGTAAGATATAGTTTTTTAAATGAACTGCCACATAGAAGGGTCTCTACAACTTACAAAACATTAATCCAACGGACACTGCAATTTTCATTAAAATACTTTTAAAATTACCGCGTGCACTTGTTCTAGGATGAAGATATTTTTGGACCAATGGCATAGGGAGTATTAGGTTTTTAGCCAGATTTACAACTGAGCAAAAAGTAAAGAGACACTGATAAACAGCCCCTGACCAAATTCCACGCGGCAGTGTGGCCTTGACACTATTGTTCTTAGATTTACGAAACTCCAGTCTACTACAGAAAAGCCTTCCTCTAGACCAGGGTTTCTTAACTTGGCTCTATTGACATTTGGGGCTGGAAAATTCTTTGTTGTGGGGTGCTGCCTGTGTGCTGTAAGCAGTTTCACAGCATCCCTGGTCTTTACCCACTAGATGCCACTAGCACATGCCCCAGACCATTTGTATCAACAAAAAAGGTCTCCAGACAGAATATCCCCTGGGGGGCAAAATCCCCCGCCTGGAGAACCACTGGGCAATGAAACAGGCTTCTCCATAGGTAGGCAGTGCCCACTAGTTTTCATAAATACGACTGGAAACAACAGAGCTAAGGAGAATCAATTTCTTCTTAAAACAGAAAGGAAAACTCTGCATCTTGTTGTAAAAGAAATTTCACTGCTGCTAGAATGTGTGGCTGAGAGTTGCCAGGGTTACCCAGGATGCTTTTAATACAAATATCTCCTTGGGGGGGTTTTCCCTTACGAGATACCACTAGAATCTCTTAGAATTAAACTGTAGAGCCCTTCTGCTTGAAACAGTCCTTCACATGGGCTGTCTGCCCACAGAAGAGTATTTCAGATTCACTAAAATGGGGCTTTTGAACTTTCTGGTACCACAGCGCGCAGTAAGAAATCTCTTTTCCATCTCTGTCCAGTCACATGCGTCTACTGCACGCAGAGCAGCCCAAGTGAGCTGCTGCTGCCTCCTAGTAACCAGATGGCGCCTCTTCCCCAGTTATGAACACGCTGTGTCGCAGGAGCCGCTGGCTACAGAGCAGCGGGATAGGAAAGACTTCGCTAAACCGTGGGGCTTAAAGAAGAAAGTCTGTGGGGCTTCCCTGGTGGCGCAGTGGTTGAGAGTCTGCCTGCTAATGCAGGGGACACGGGTTCGAGCCCTGGTCTGGGAAGATCCCACATGCCGCGGAGCAACTGGGCCCGTGAGCCACAACTACTGAGCCTGCGCGTCTGGAGCCTGTGCTCCGCAACAAGAGAGGCCGCGATAGTGAGAGGCCCGCGCACCGCGATGAAGAGTGGCCCCCGCTTGCTGCAGCTAGAGGAAGCCCTCGCACAGAAACGAAGACTCAACACAGCCAAAAAAATAAATAAATAAATAATAATTAAAGCTGCTAATAATAATAAAAAAAAAAAAGAAGAAAGTCTGTGCTTGGGCTGGAGGAGCAGAGGCCTGAGGGCCACGCTGGTTTCCAACTTTCTTTTTTGTCACTTGTAAACCAAGCCAGCCTTGTACCTTTTCTCAGACAGAGACATATTTTCAGGTCAAAAAAAAAAAAAAAAAAAAATCCGTTCTGTAGCCAACCAACAAGAGGCTGAATACTGCAGGGCTTGGAAAACACCCAGAAAGAATTTACAAACTTGGTTGGCCATCAAAGCTGGGTCTCCCAGGGCTCCTCCCAGTCTTGGAGTACAATTCCAGGGTCTGGGTGAGGAGAAAGTGGACTCCTAGGAAAAGCACATCTAACCGTCATCTCTGGGCCAACTCGGTCTCTCTCTAAGGTAGGGTCCACATGGCATAAGGTGGAGAGTGGTAGGTATGGTGCAGAGAACCAAGCTGTGTATCTGAAACAAATGGAATGCTGCATATACCGGCCTCACGTGCAGAGAAGGAATGTTGGCCAGACCACGACAAGAAAGGCAGATGGTTATACGGAATCAAAAGCACAATTCTCTGTGACTGGGAACATTTCACTGGCAACGCTAACTGTATGACACAGACGTTAAGTGGAACGGTAGTTTCTGTTTCCCTTCCCATCCCAAAAGCAGCGCAACAGACAGGAAACGGTTGCAAAACAGAGGAGGATATTGTTACTAGGTGATTTCAGTGCGGATTTCAGTGCGGGGATGAATACATGGGCTGGGCCAGAGTGAGGGTGCCCTCAGCAGTCTTCCTCAGCGTTCTGTATGCTGTGTGATGATTGTTTACAGAAGGGGTAGACAAAATAATTAGCTACTAAAGGTATCTGAAAAAGGCCTGAGAAAATCTGGTTAAAATGTTAAACCTTGTATTGCTACTGATGGGAGTAGTTGTTTTTATATCTTTTAAAAATAATAAAAAGATTCTGCTAAAAAATATATTTATCCAGAAAGATGTTGATTTGAACTTTAAAAAGGAACATGGAATCATCATTTTCCCTTTGCAATACAGAGCCACTGAGTTCTGTTGGTAGCTCCCTTTCTCATGTCAAGTTCATCCCTTCCTCTCAAGTGAGCTTAGGGCACATAGTGGGGTCTTCCTAGGCCTCTGCATGGAGACCCCTCACTCAAGAAGGCGTGGAACACACCCTTGGTTTGGTTCTATGCTGTTCCAGTATTTTGGGCAGCCTGCCCACATCAAGAACAGGCCTGGGGTTCTCTTAGGTGACATGGAACAAAGAACCTCACCTCAGGCCCCGGCTTTGCCACCAGCTGTGACCAGAGGCAGATCACCCTACTTCTGCCTCGGTTATTTCAGCTCGACCTGAAGGAGCTGGGCTGGAAAACCTCATAGGGCCTTCCCTGTTCTAATGCTGGAAGCCTCTCACAGTCTCTAACTAAAGGAAGTGATGGGTTTCATTGGAAATGATAATTCTAGTATCTGCCAGAGCTACGCCTTAGAAATTGCATATCTGGCCTTTCCTTTCCTTCCTCGCTGTCACTGCCATAGTTGACGCTGGCCTGAGGGACCCACGTCCCCCTCATAGAGAACTTACAGTGTCACCCTACACACCTCGGGGCACTCAGACCAGGGTGGGGGGCTAATCATAGTCTCTCAATAATTTGGAATTTTAAAATTAGTTTTAACGCTTATTAAAAGTAATATATATTTATTATAGAACACTTGGACAAAATAGTGAAGCATAAGGAAAATAAAAATCACCCAGCATTCCACCATTGAGGGATAACCACTCTTAACACCGTACTGGATATATTTCTAGCCTCTTCTCTCTTTCCTTTATTTGGTCCACTTTTCCCTCTCCATATAAATTCATGAAATATTTTCTTTTTAAAATTAAATTTAGGTTTATTTAATGTAATTTTAGTATACCAGGTTTTTTCGTTTTGTTTTGTTTTGACTTCTCAAGGTAGCATTGGCATTTTCCCATGTCACTAAATATTCAACAGCACTATTATAACAGATGCAGAACATTCCATCCTGTGGCTCTGCACTAATTTATTTAACCCTATTGTTGGATATTTGTGCTGTTTTCAAATTTCTTCTGTAAATGGTTTAGCAATGTATATATGTGTGGATATTGTTATTTATTAATTCAACAAGTGGTTATTGAGTGTCTGTGTGCCTGGCCCCAGGCCAGGAGCTGAAGATAGACCAGTGAATAAAAATGGATGTTGTCTCTGCCCTCCAGGGCCTTATACTGTACTGGGGAAGACAGGTAAATATATAACATGTCAGGAGGTGATAGATGCTTTGAAGAAAACGATAAGGCACCATAAAGACAGCACAAGTGATAGGACAGGAAGTGCTGTTATTTTATCTGGAGTGGTCATCAGGGAAGACCATAAGGAGGGGTGCAGTCACCGGTAATAATCAGGCGTGGCTAAGGTAAGTGCACCAGGGCAGAGGTCCTTACTGCCTAACTGCCCTCCACAAGGGCGGAAAGACACTGGCGTTGTCTTCTGATTCTCTCAGTCTTGGGACATCTAATCCTTTGATTTTATGGCGTGAACCACCAAGAGCTGTTAAAGTTACTGCAGTGCCTGGTGGAGAAGTTTCTCTGCTAATGGGAATAATGGTAGCTAGTTGTGCTATAGGTATAAAGTAACTCTATTTTAATAAAAGACCTAAAGGAGGCAGGGGGTAAGTCTCACGGATATCTGAGGAAAGTGTCCCATAGAAGGAAGGGCAAGTGCAAAGAGCCCAGAGATGGGGGGTGTGCTTGGAGCGTTCTACACATTGTAGGTGGTCCATGCTGTTGGAGGGAAGTGACGATGGGGAGAGTGGCGGCAATGGGCAGTTCATGTGGGTCTTAGAAGCCATGACAGGAATTTCTGATTGACTTGGAGGGAGATGGGAATTCACTGGAGGATTGTAAGCACGGGCAGCGTGACTGGGCTTTCGAGGAATCACTTCGGGCTGCCGTGTGGAGCAGGGACACTGGTTAGCAGGTGCTTGCAGCATCCAGGTGAGAAACGACAGTGGCTTCAGCCAGGGGTGAGTGACAGAGGACATGTGATCAGATTGGGGATGCATTTCAAAGGAGGAGGTCCCAGAATTTACTGGGAAATTGGATGTGGGAGCAGAAGAGAAAAAAAGAAGCCAAATACGATTCCAAGGTTTTGGGTATGACAAAAAATGGAGGAGCAGTGGGCTTGCAGTGGGAGGAGAGGGGAGAAAGAGGGCAGCCAGAAAATCTAAGCAAAGAAGTGCTTCAGGAGGAGGGTGATGGACTGCAGCTGACGCCTCTGACCCCTGGATTTGGCCATGTTCGGGTCCACTGGTAGCCTTGCCAAGGGCTCCTTCTATGGTGTGAAGGGAGAAGGCCTGAGAGGACGGGGAGAGATGGTGTTGCCTGTAAGAAGAGCAGAGAAATGGCCCAGGGGAGGTCAAGGGAGATTTTTTTTTATATATATAAATATCTGGTAAGATTTAAAAAAAACTTTTTTGGCCGTGCCATGTGGTTTGCGGGATCTTAGTTCTCTGACCAGGTATTGAACCTGCACCCTTGGCAGTGAAAGTGCAGAGTCCTAACCACTGGACCACCAGGGAATTCCCAAGGGAGATATTATTTATAGATATTACAGTATCTTTGCAGGTTCAGAGGAATAAAGGAGTAACCTGGAAAGACAGGAGGTGGTAAGAGAGTGGGATGCTGGAAGACAGCTTATGGAGGGCTGTGGTCCCCAGTAATAATCAGACGTGGCTAAGATAAGTCAGCCAGGACAGAGGTCCTTACTGCTCAACTGCCCTCCCGCCACAAAGGCGAAAGACTCTGGCACTGGTTTTGTCTTCTGATTCTTTCAGTCTGGGGACATCTAATCCTTTGATTTTATGATGTGAACCACCCTGTACTGTTAAAGTTACTGCAGTGCCTGGTGGAGAAGTTTCTCTGCTAATGGAAGTAATAGTAGCCAGTTTTGCTATAAGTGTAAAGTAACTCTATTTTAGAAAAGGAGTTGGGCCACAATGAGATACCACTTCACACCCATCAAGATGGCTACAAACAAAACAAAGCACCAAGACCAGAAAATAACAAGCGTTGGAGAGGATGTGGAGAAACCGGAACACTTGTGTACTGTTGGTAGGAATGTAAAATAGAAAGCAGTATGGTGGTTCCTCAAAAAATTAAAAATAGAATTACCATATCATTCAGCAATTCCACTTCTGGGTGTATACACAAAAGAATTGAAAGCAGGGTCTCAAACAGTTATTGGTACACTCATGTACATAGCAGCATTGTTCACAACAGCCAAAAGATGGAAGCAACCCAAGTGTCTATTGAAGGATGAATAGATAAACAAAATGTGGTAAATACATACAATGGAATATTATTCAGCCTTAAAAAGGAAGGAAATTGTGACATACGCTACAACATGGATGAACCTTGAGGACATTATGCTAAGTGAAATAAGCCAGTCTCAAAAAGTCAAGTAGGGCTTTCCTGGTGGCACAGTGGTTAAGAATCCACCTGCCAATGCAGGGGACACGGGTTCGAGCTCTGGTCCGGGAAGATCCCACATGCCGTGGAGCAACTAAGCCCGTGTGCCACAACTACTGAGCCTGCGCTCTAGAGCCTGAGAGCCACAACTACTGAACCCACGTGCCACAACTACTGAAGCCCGGTGCCTAGAGCCCGTGCTCCGAAACAAGAGAAGCCACCGCAATAAGAAGTCTGCGCACCTCAACAAAGAGTAGTCCCCGCTCGCCGCAACTAGAGAAAGCCCGCGTGCAGCAATGAAGACCCAACACAGCCAAAAATAAATAAATAAAATAAATAAATTTTTTTTAAAAATTAAAAAAAAATATCAAGTATAGCACAATTCTAGTTATATACCAAGAGTAGTCAAACTCATAGAGCCACAGAGCTAGAAACTAGAACAGTGGTTACCAGGGGGTTGGGGGAGGGGAGAATGGGGAGTTGTTTAATGAGTACAGAGTTTCAATTTTGTGAGATGAAAAGAGTTCTGGAAATTGGTTGCACAACAATGTAAATGCATTTCACACTATTGGACTGTACACATAAAAATGGTTAGGATGGTCAGTTTCATGTTATGTGTATATATATATATATATATATTTTTTTTTTTTTTGGCTGCGTTGGGTCTTTGTTGCTGTGTGCGGGCTTTCTCTAGTTGTGGTTAGTGGGGGCTACTCTTATCACGGTGCACGGGCTTCTCATTGCGGTGGCTTCTCTTGTTGCAGAGCACCGACTCTAGGCGCGCGGGCTTCAACAGTTGTGGCACATGGGCTCAGTAGTTGTGGCTCGCAGGCCCTAGGGTGCACGGGGCTTCAGTAGTTGTGGCTTGCGGGCTCTAGAGCACAGGCTCAGTAGTTGTGGCGCATGGGCTTAGTTGCTCCGCAGCATGTGGGATCTTCCCAGACCAGGGCTCAAACCCGTGTCCCCTGCATTGGCAGGCGGATTCTTAACCACTGTGCCACCAGGGAAGTCCCCATGTTACGTTCTTTTTTAACCACAATTAAAAATTAAAAAAAAAGGAGTTGGGATGAAAACAAATTTTTAATCAGCCACTTTCCCACTGAACTGACCATGATGAGGATGGTTTTGCTGGGAACACCAGACTGAAATGTTGTGTTCGGGTGTCTGTCTCTCCTCCCTTCCTTCACCAACATGTGAATCTCTCAAGGGTAGGTCAGGGGGATCATTTATCTAAATCTCTCCAGAGCTGAGGGCCTCAATAAGTATCTGTCCATATGATGATGACTTCACTCTTTCTACCATCATTGTGTTAATGAATATTTGTGAGCTATGCATTTTTTCCCAAAGATTCTTAGTGTTAGGGTTTTTTCACTTTCTTTTCATTGTGGTAAAGTACATATAATATAAAATTTACCATTAATGACACTTCATACATTCCCATTGTTGTGTAACCATCACCACTATCTAGTTGCAGAACATTTTCATCAGCCCAAAAGGAAACCCGTACTCATTAGCAGTCACTCCCCATTCTCCATACGCCCCTGCCCTTGGCAACTGCTAAATTCACTTTCTGTGTCTTTGAATTTGCCTATTTTAGATATTTCATATCAATGGAATCTTATGTGGCCTTTATGTCTGGCTTCTTTCGCTTAGCATAATGTTTTCAAGGTTCATCCATGTTGTAGCACGTACCACTGCTACATTCATTCCTTCTTACTGTCCAATAATATTCCATTGCATGACTACACCACATTTTGTTTATCCATTTACTAGTTGATGGGCATTTCTGTTGTCACCTTTTGGCTATTGTGAATAGTGCTGCTGTGAATATTTGTCTATGAACTCTTGTTTGAACACCTGTTTTCAATTCTTTGGGGTATACACCCAGGAGTGGAATTGCTAGGTCATACGGTAATTCTGTTTAACTTATTGAGGAACCCGATGCATTTTAAAAACACTTAAAAATTGACAAAATCATCTACCAAAGAAAGAACATGGCTCATACTTGCAGAGTGGAGACAGGGAGGATGGCACCGGAAGAGCTAAGCCTTAGGGTATTTGTGTGCCGTGTGTGTGTGTCTGTGTGTGTGTGTGTGTGTGCGTGTGTGTGTGTGTGTGTCTCGGAAGGACAGAGAGAAAGCAGGCAAGCGGGCGGAGACAGAGCTCCAGAACTGCTACAAAAGAGCACGGAGACACCCTCATCTGACGGAACCAATGGAGTCTCCCACACCATGAAGAACTCTAATCTTGGGTTACAGGTCAGTGGCAGAATGCAAGAGAAAAACTGTAAGAAGAAATGTCATCAGATAGGCATGACCTACACCCACATAATTAACAAGGTTCTCCCCCCACGGCTCGCAGGAACGGCAGGAACATGCTCATTTAACTGTGCTAGGAGGCTACTGAAGTATTTTATGTCCACCAATGCCACATCAATCTAAAACTATATCTTCTTTTTGAAATGGCAAATGCCCTTTCTGGTCTGTAGGATGTCAATTCATTAGTACGTTGCGTTTTTTTTTTTAACTGCTCCTTTTTTTTTTTTTTTAATTTTTATTTATTTATTTATTTATGGCTGTGTTGGGTCTTCGTTTCTGTGCGAGGGCTTTCTTCTAGTTGTGGCAAGTGGGGGCCACTCTTCATCGCGGTGCGCGGGCCTCTCACTATCGCGGCCTCTCTTGTTGTGGAGCACAGGCTCCAGACGCGCAGGCTCAGTAGTTGTGACTCACGGGCCCAGTTGCTCCGCGGCATGTGGGATCTTCCCAGACCAGGGCTCGAACCCGTGTCCCCTGCATTGGCAGGCAGATTCTCAACCACTGCGCCACCAGGGAAGCCCTAACTGCTCCTTCTTGATCCTCAGGAGATTATTTATTTTGGTGTGGGCACTGATTTGAACATTTCTCTGAAAGGAGAGGAACACAGCACAGACTGCCACCTCTGCCCTCCTGGTGAGCTGTGGGGTGAAGCTTTTCTTCTGTTCTCAGAGATGAGGCTAGGCACCACGGGCTCCAAATGCAGGTAACTTAGAATTTACTGAGTCTGAAGATTGAAGGACTCCACAGCACATTACTGAGAAAGGCTGTATGACAAAGAGATTTTTAAGACTCTGTTTTTCTGAAGTGGTTTAGGGCAGAGATCAGCAAAATACAGCCAGCAGACCAAATTCAGCCAGCAGCTGCTTTCACAAATAAAGTTTTACTGGAAGACAGCCATGCCTACTTCTTTATGTGTTGTCTGTGGCTGCTTTCATGTCAAAGCAGCAGAGCTGAGTAGTTGTGACAGAGGCCAGATGGCAGGCAGAACCTCAGTATGTCCTCTCTGGCCCTTTAAAGAAAATGTTTGCTGAGCCCTCGTTTAGGGTAGGGCTCCAAACTAATGACCCACAAGGCTAGTTCCCTTTCCTGACCTTACCCCTCAGCCTCAGACCTGTGTACTCCCTGCTCCACCTGCCCCGGGTCATCTCCCCCTTGCAGTCCTCCAGGCACCTCCACTCGCCCTGATCCATCACTCCGTCTCCTCCTGAGACCCGCTCCTCTCCTGCTCCTTCTTCTTGGTGCCACACCATCCATCCAGGCCCAGGTTGGTACTCAGAGGCCCTTGGCTCCTCCTCCACTTCTCTTGTTCCTCTCATGGCCTGCATCCCCAAGCCCTGGCAACCCTCACCCCCATCCATCCTCCCTCGCATGGACCCTTCTCAAAGCCACAGGTTTCCTGACCTTGGTCTCTACCTCCTCTGATCAAACCACCAGTTATCAGACCTAGACCTAATCACATCCCTTCTCAGAGTTCACCATGGCTGCGTGGCTCAGACACCACTAGGTCTGAAATTCCTGGCTCTGCCTCTAACTTGCTGTGAGGCCTTAGGCAAGTCACTTGGCCTGTCTGGACCTCCTTTCCCCTACGTGAAAACTTTCTACATTAAGGACTTATGATAAGGTCTGCAAAGCACCTAGAACCATGCCAGGCACATCTGAGCAGGTCTACGACAGGATCACTTACTGTATTGGTGGTGGTCAGTATTTCATTGACAGTTCTTTGCTTATAGGTTCTGCTTATATCCCTTAGAAGGGATAAAACATCCTTCACATTAGGAGGGAACACATCTCCTTGTCCTCTTTGTGTGTGGGCACCTCCTGTAGGGTAGGTAACACGCCTAGGCTCTCTCTGCCCTCTTCTTCTGGTGAGTTGAACAGAGGGAACTAGCCATGTGCAGCCTGGCCCCTTCTAGGTTCCCTCTTTGAAATCTGGCTGCCTGTGTATTAAGGACTATTCCGTCCTGCCCTCCTGGCCATGTGGAAAGCTCTGTGAGGCTGCTCTGTGGCTGCAGGGGGAGGCCAGCCTCAGTCCCCTCACCTGTAAATCCCCTGGCCTGGGGGAGTCAGCAAGCCTCTTTCTGGGGTGCAGTATTAGAGTTTGCTGTTACCTAAGCTGTGTCTTCCAATAAAAACACTTAGATCTTCATCCGTCTGGCCTGTGAACGTTTCATATGACGGGAAAAGAAGTGTTATTTATTGACCCTCTGCCCCACGAAGCCTAACATCTCTGGCAGCCTGTGCAGTCCTCTCCAGGCATTGTGTGCCCTTACACACCATGCAGGACTTGCTTGTCATTCTTAAATGGCCCAAACACTATCGTGCCTCTCTCCTGGGGGTGTGCCGTGCTCAGCCTGGAATGCCTTTCCGCCCAGTGGAAATGTTACCTCTCTCTACGCCTTCAAGTCCCCAATCTCCACCTCCACCCTCATGCCCACTGTGGTGCCCTCTGCACTTTAAACAATCAGTGATTAAGACACTCCATTGTGATCTAGTTAATGTCTCACACTTCTATCTCGGGAGTGTGCACGCTGGCGGCCTGGTGGTAGGGACCTTGTTTCTTACACCTCGTAGTCTCTGGTGCCAGCATGGTGCCAAGTGTACAGTGGGCAGTTCATGCCCATCTGCTGAGCTCGAACTGAGCAAGAATGGGAGCCTGACCCAGCACCCATCTCCTCCACCGTCACGTCTCCACGGTCTATTTAAACCCCAGGTGGGGTGATTTCCCTTCATCAATCTTTATTCTGCTCCTCTCTCTTCGTCGCTCTCTCTCAATTCAGAGAAGGAGTACAGTTGACCCTGAAACAACATGGGTTTGAACTGCATGGGTCCATTTATACGAGGATGTTTTTCAGCAGTAAAACTACAGTACGACAGTCTGTGGTTGGTTGAATCCTCCGCATCCAAGGATGTGGAGGGCCAACTATAAGTCATACGCATATGAAGCCCTGCATTGTTCAAGGGTCAACTGTATTTACATATTATTAAAAAAACACACAAGTTACTTCTCTCTAAATGTGCAATCCACAGGCCCGCAGAGAAAGCTCTGCCCAGGCTGATCCCGAGAGGACCTATCACCTGAGCAGAGAGCAGGCTGGTGCTCCTTGGTCTGCCCTGCAGGAAGCTGAACCCTGGGGAAGGGACTTCACCAAGGTCCCTCTGAAAGGACACAGTCAAAGAGCCAGGTTCCTGGTCTGGATACTGATGATTTTCCATGCTGGTCTACAGATGTCTGGGGCTGGGGGCCTTACTCGGGTTGTGGGGTGGAAAACACATTGGACCTTCACCCCATGTTGCTGGCTCTGCCTCCCTCTTACCAGCTCCTGCCCGCTTGGATTGGATCAGCACTGGACAAGAATTACGTTAACAGGCAGCATCACTGTGTGGTCAGCACCTACCGTGCTTTTCTTTGCTTCCTGTGCTCCTGAAGTACTGCCTCCCTGCCCGCTGGGCCATGAAGGGCAGGCCGGCCAGTCTTCCTCAATTCTTAGGGCTGGGCAGGTAAGCCAAGTGAAGGCCTCTCTTGGAGCCTGGCCGCACGATGAGATTGGGAGGAGGAAGGCTCTCATTGGATTGAGGTTTTCAGCCTTAGATGGACATTGGAATCACGTGGCAATTTTCAAAAATACTGACATCTGTGTCCTACCCTGGATATTCTGATTTACCCGCGCTAGGTGCAGCCTGGCCTTCAGATTTTTAAAAGTTGTCTAGGTCATTCTAATGCATTGCTAAGGTAGGAACCATTGACCTAAGGCATTCTCTATTTCAGAGTCTGCCAGAGTTTTGAATTGGGGGTTTTGGGGTTCTTCCCCAACTATTAATGCAAAGCTCCTGAATCCAATTTTGCTGTTGTCTTGGCGTGTTTAGCTCCCCAGTCAAAAGCCCCAGGGAGGGGAGGGACCAGTGGTAAATTTAGGCATCCAAATCCGATGCCAAATAACTAAACTTGGTGTTCTGTAAAAAACCTCTAAGTGAACCCTTGGAGATTAGGGCAAATAAATGTCCTGAAACTTCCAGAAGTATGAACATCACTGCATCCCTGCAATAGTACAGTGAAATCCTGATGTCACACTTTACACAGCCTGTGGCCAGTCAGTGCACCCAAGCACCTGGAGGGTCAGGGGAAACCAGGAGTCTTATCAAGGTGGTACTTACTTCTGGGAATCTTGCTGGGGTAAATCTTCTGGCATGGTTTATACTCATCCGGAGGAGGAAAATCTTCCATAGAATGGAACGTGAATTTAGACTCAAAGTCATCTGCACACACGGAAATGCCAAAATTACTCTGGTTACTATGAGGACCCAAGTTTTGATCATTTCCAGGAGCATACAGGTTTGCCTGCCCAGTGCAAGGTTTTAATGGCAGAGCTATTCCCCCCTAAGACATCCATTCACCTCTTAATTTTTACTATTTAGCTGGGGCAAGGGGGAATCAGGAAAAGTGAAATCATAGACTCTCCCCATCATCCACCTCAACTTACTTCAACCAGCATCTTAAGGAAACTTCTAAAGGGAGCAGAAGTGCCACAGGCCTATCCAGGCTCCAGAGTCAGAGGTGGGGAAACTGGCAGCAACAAGGGACCAGCAAAGTCCCTGTGGCCTGAAGCCCCTCTTGTGTTCCTGGGGAGGACTCAGGCGGGGAGAGGTGGACAGAACAGGAGTCCTCAGCCTGGCTAGTGGGAAGGAGCACAGCCTGTGTGCAGTTGGGGACCTGGGCTTCCTA
Organism: Eubalaena glacialis; assembly: GCF_028564815.1. Taxonomy (NCBI): domain Eukaryota; kingdom Metazoa; phylum Chordata; class Mammalia; order Artiodactyla; family Balaenidae; genus Eubalaena; species Eubalaena glacialis. The sequence continues at coordinate 81,424,106 of NC_083723.1, read as the reverse complement.
AAGCAAATGGGTTCTTCCCTGAGCTCCTGATGGCAAGAGGAGAGGGGTCTTGTGGCCCTTTCATGAGTTGAGTCCCTGCTCTGTGATCTAGGCTTTGTGTGTGACAGTAGCTCACCCCACAAAGGGATCCAAAGACTTTTGGTCACACCTGACCCCAGATGACTTTCCTTCCTATCTCCATATTTTTGCTTTCATTGTTCCTCTGCTGGTGGGCCTTCCATCCATCCTCTTACCTTGTCCAAATCAGTCTATCTTTCAGGCTTATGCCTGATTTCTCCCTGGAGACACACACACACACACACACACACACACACACACAGCTTAAATGTTGGTTTTCTTCCCTCTCTCTCGTCTCAAGAAGGTTGGAGAGTGGGTTCTGGAATCTCCCAGAAAGCCTCAAGAGAAACCCTATTTAACACAACCTGTAGGTTGTTCTGTGCTAGAGTGAACCCCCTCTTCTTGTGAAGCACACACCCTGAAATGACAGCACTGTGGGCTGGGAGACCGCGCCCCCATCCCTGAGCCAGGGGAAACCATTTCCTCACTGACAGCCCCGCTCACCGATGATGTGCAGGATTCCATTCCGCAGCTGACCTCCAGGCTGCTGGGTCGGGGTCCAGGCTGGGGCCTGCTGGCTCCTGCTTGAAAGCTCCGTGGTGGGTGACCTCGCGGGGGGTGCTGGGGGTGGGTTCAGCTTTCCCCCACTGGTCCCTGACAGAGAAGAGGACAGCGTATTTAGATACAGGCCTTCAGATAGGGCATGGTGGATGCTATAACCTTCCGTGAGAGGTGAGGTACTGAGATCTTTGGATATAATATGATACAGTGATAAAAAGGCAGCCTCTGGAGCCAAGCTGCTTGGGACTGAACCCCAGTTCTCCTGCTGGGATAATAACACAACCTCTTTGTGCCTCAGTTTCCTCATCTATAAAATGGGAATAATAATATACATACCTCCTGGGTTTGTTGAGAGGGTTAAGCGAGTTGATTTAATTCAAGTTGCATGTAAAAAGAGATAACTAATGAGAACCTACTGTATAGCACAGGGAACTCAACTCGATGCTCTGTGGTGAACTAAATGGGAAGGAAATCCAAAAAAGAGGGAATATATGTACACGTATAGCTGATTCACTTTACTGTACAGTATAAACTAACACAATATTATAAAGCAACTATACTCCAATAAAAAAAGAAAGAAAATTCAAGTGGCATGTAGTAAGCATTAAATAAATATTAGCTGCTGTGATAATATCAACCCTCATCATCAGATGGTACAGCCCAAAGAAGTGGAACCACTGCAGAGTCCTATGCAAGGGAAGGACTGTCTGCAGGTGAGGCTCAGAGGGGGGCTAGATGAACAATGTGTCGGGGGCTTGCTCCTGCCCCTGGGTCTGCTTACGCTTGTTCCCCTGCACTGCAGACCCTCGTTTCTCCTTCCAGTGAATCTAAACCCTACCTGCCCACCAGGGCCCAACTCAAATCTCACCTACTTCATCAATTCTTCCCTGATGACCTCTGTAGGAGGCTCACTCTCCTTTGCCAAGACTTTTTTGTATGACCCATCTGGCAATTAATAACCCGCTGCCTTGGCACATCAACCCAGGTACTTGACTCTTCACTTCGCTCTTGAAGTGATGACAACTGCTCCTTTATCATCTGTGCCAAGATGTTCACAATTGCAACCTTCTACTCTTCCCTGCAGTTGGCCTGAAGCAGAAATTACCCTCATGTTGTTCACGGAAAACCAAGTTTCACGTCCAAAGACACAGTGAAAGGGGCCAGACGAGCATCCACTCCTGGCCTCGGGAGTGCAGCTCTGGAGCCTGCAAAGGCACCCGGCCGCTGCAGCTCTTCTCCTCTCCAAAGGCCATCAGAGCACCTCCCCTCTCAGCTCCACCCTCTGCCTTTCTCCTTTCCCAGTCCCCTTCCTTTCCCTTGCTGGTCTTCCCTTCCTCTGTACCAGAATCCACTAGGATTTACTTGCTCCCACAAGCAGACTATAGAGGCTAAGGGGCTGCTGACCCCTCTTCTGGGTGAAAAGCTGCCCCTCCACTTGGTTAGAGGGAAGGAAAGGAAATCATGCTGCTGAGCCCCGGCTCCTTGCAAAGCACTTCAGGCACACTTCCTCACTTAGTATTCATAACAGTCCTATGTGAAAGGAGTTTTATTGTTATTATTTCCATTTGTCAAATTAGAAAAAAGCAAGGTCTAAGGGCATTAAAAAAGACTGGCCTAAGGTTACACAGGAGTGGGTGGGAAGGCAGGATTTGAACTCAGATCTCTCTGAATCTAAAGCATTGTTTTTTTCACCACATCTTGACCATTTAAGAATCACAAGCATCAGAAGGGGCGCATGAGTACTAATGCTGGACCTTATGGTGATTAGTCAGTTGAAAAGAGAATGATTAAAACCTTATCTCTTGTAACCAAAAGCCTTAAAAATATTCTTGCTTTTTGTATCAGGAATTCCCTTGCAGGAACCTGTCTTTAAAAAAAAAAAATCCAAAATGTAGACTACAATTGCTATAAATGTATTTCCTGCAATATTATTCATAATAACAAAAAATGGAATCAACAAATATCTAACGCTGGAAATATGGTATATATCAATGATCATATTAATATGCTTATAGATACATTTTAACAATTTGACAAATATCAAATTATATCAAAATTGCTTTTAATATAATACTAAATAAAAACAGAATAGAAAATAGTATATACAGAATAGTATTAACCCTGTAAATATGTAGATATATTCAGGAAAAAAAGAAAGGAAACATATCCAAAGATGACAGTTTTTATTTCTGAGTGATGTTATTATGCGTTATTTCAATTTTTTTCTATTTTCTCTACAATGAGCTTCTATTATTTTTAATTCAAGGGTATACGTTTAAGAAACTTTCTGAATCAAAAGATTTTCTGAAAAACCAAGGAGTATGTGTGTGTATGTATAACTGTGGATGTGTGTTGGGCTGTGTGTGTGGATGTGGGTGTTCATGAGTGTGTGCATATGTTTATGAGTGTGTGTGTGTGTGTGTGTGTACATGGGTGTGTGTGGATGTGTAGCGTGCTTTCCATTTAGAAGGACACCAAAGGTGATCGAAGCCTCATCACTTCATGGAAATCACAGTCATAGGGCCTGTATATTCAATCCAGAATGATCTCTGCTGGATACGTGAAGGGATTATTTTTAACGTTTGCCTGAAAATATGGACCCTCCGTTTTCCTAAGTCAGCTGGAGAACCTGCCAAAAATACGGCAAAATGCTAAGCTAATCTACTAAAGACCAGTGAAGATTCTGGCCGGGTTCCAGACTATAATAACTTAGGCAAAAATTAAACAGGAGAGCGGGTTCTGGAAACAACTGCACCCACAGACACCTCGACCCCTGGGAGTAGATTTGAGGTCTGAATGGTGATAGTAAAAATAAACAACCCTTCTCTGGATCTCACTGTTCCAGCAACCGCATGAGGGGGAACTATTGCTATCCCCATTTCACAGGTGAGAAGGAAGCACAGAGAGGCTAAGTGATTGCCCTGGGTCACACAGCTAGTAATGGCAAGGTGATGAAGGCCAGAAGCCCCAGCGTGTTGTCTGCACGATCTCGGACAAGTCTTGCGACCTCCCTCACCCTTGGTTTCCTGTCTCTAACGTGAATACCTCCAGCATAAAGTCCCACACAACAAGTTTTCATTGTGCTCCACAGGGGCACTGAACAGGTGTGTTCTAAAACAAAATCCCAAGAGAAAGACATCCCGAGGAGCTCCCAAGTGGCCCACAGTAGCAGGCCTCTGGCTGTGTCCCTAGCACCTCCCCAGTTGCTGCCAACAGCCAGATGATCCTGGACAAGAACAGGGGTGCTTACCGGGGCCTCGGCCGGGCCTCTTCTTCTGCGGGAACGTCTGAGACCCCGGAAGGGCGGGCGGCGCCGGCAAGGCCTGCACACTGGGCTCGGGGGGCTGGGCCTGGAAGCACGGGGACTTGGGGGGCCGCGGGGGTGGGGCTTCACCGCTGTCGTTAGCGCCTGGCAAAGGGGGCGCAGGCAGAGAGGCTCTGGGGGTGCGTGGGGCGTAAGCGGGGAGTGGGGGCGGCGGGGGCGGCGGGGGCGGTGGGGGCGGCGGGAACGGCGGGGCGGGAGGCTCCGGCACATCTTCGGCAGGGCTGGCAGCGTCCGCACTGAGCCCAGGGTACCCGCAAGGTGGGAGGAGAGGGAGCGGCGGGGGGACGGGCGGTAGGTGCAAGCGGGCTAGCTGAGGCCTCACCGCCTTGTCACTGGGAGCCAAGGCCGGGGGCGGCGGGGGTGGAGGAGGCGGTGCACAGGGCAGAGGGGGTGCGAGCACCGGGGGGCTCCCCTTAGTCGGTGGGCCAGGTGGGGACACCAGCGGGGCTTTGGCGGGGGAGGACGGGGGCAGGGCCGGGGGTAAGGGCGGGGGAGGTGGGGCGGGCATGCTGGGGCGAGGAGGGACCGTCCAGGCCGCGCCATGCGCCTCGGAGGCGTCGCCTAGCCTGGGAGATGCAGGGGGGTTGAACGGGCCGCTGATAGTTTTGGTGGGAAGCCGGGGAGAAGGCGCTCGGGAGCCAGGGCCCTGCCCTGTCTTGCCGCCTGAAAGTGAAACGAGTTCTGAGTTAGCTCAGCGGGTAGAATTGGGAGAAACCCAAGGGTGTGGGCGGCAGTGACGGACGCTGTCCAGCACGACGTCAGTGAACCGCGTGGTGGATGCTCTCTTCCCGAGTGTCCACTGGAGGCCTCATGCAGCAGCTATCACACAAGAGAGCCAGCTGGACCAGCCCCAAGGTCCTTGCCAGAATAAATGCGCTGTCCCCCTCCTCTGAGAGAGGCCCAGCTCAAGCCACCAGGTTGTCTGCTGTGTGGCGCCAGCCTTCCTGTTCCATTCTACCTCCACTCTCATCTGCCCAGGGCTCCGGGCTCCCAGCCCAGGACACAGGACTGCCCCGACCTCCTTCACCCTTCCTCATCTCAAGGCCACCGGCACACTCATCCCCTGTTACCCACTAGGCCAGTCAGCCCACATCTGCAGGTGTACCACCCAAAAGCTCCTGACGAGGGAGGTTTCCCCCCTCCCAGCATTTTGTGAACAAGGACTCTTGTTTCTGCATCGAGAGCAGAAGATTCAAGATTCCCTGAATGGACGAGGTGATTCGGAAGTCAGTGGGAAGACACCCTGCCTTGGGGATCCAGGTCCAATGACCTTGAACCTTCCAGTTCCATGCACTCTGGAAGTTCAAAGCTCCCTTTCCGAAAGACTTGCGCCCATTTCTAAGGGGCTCTCTGTCTCCTGGTCACCTGGCTTCCCCACCCCATAGATCCTTTACCACATCAACTCCAGCTTGAAATCCAATGCCTCTTGAACTCAACAGCAACAACGACTTGCTCACAGTAAGCATCTGTGTTTGGTGGACTTTATGGACGACTGGGGTGGAGGGCGCTCCCCGGTTGGGGCCTCCTCACTCTTTGCACACCTTTTCACCCTACTGCCACTTCTTATCCTTTTTTCCCCTCTGTCGCTCTGAGGAGAAAAAGGTTCCTCTCCCTGTTTACTGCACAGAAGTTCTGCAGTCGCTTAAATATGTCCTTGGAGTATCACTCTCCACTCAGGAGGCATATTAAGACATTTCTTCTGAATAAATACACTGCTCTTCCTAAAAGGAATTTTGGGGAATACATTTTTCCTATTCCAGCACCCCTATATTTTATAATCTCCATGAAAACATGTGGAAAACACTTGAAAAAAATGTTTGCTTCTCACACCTCCAACTTCCCGGTGCTGCAGAATAGGAAACACAGCTTTCATATCAGATTATAACGCCAGCAGCTGTTGATGGTTCTGAGCTTTTCAGCCCATGAGTCTCCAGGGTGTTTACCCAATCAGGTGCTAAATCATGCCTAAAAAGTACTTGATGCCGCAAGTCAGGCCAATCAAGGCAAGATATGGAAGAGGTGATCCTGGGGCTGAAACTAAGTGAGCAGGACTGCTGGTATCTGGCTTTCCAAACAGATGACCCTCCTCTGGCTATGATGTGACAGCCACCTGGACAACACGCCTCAGGACAAGTCTCAACTGTGGAACGCTGTTCTTGAGGCGGGGCGGTGGTGTCATTACTCTCTGTTGAAATTTTCTTTGCGGTGGTTGTGGAGGAGATAATGTCTTTGCACCTATGCATCCACCCTGGGGGACTTGGTGCCACTGGAGCTCTAAGGCGGGCATTTCCAGAATGGCTGACTGACCATGACCAGGAGTGGAAGGTCCCCACCTGGCCTTTCCAGGGACAGGATCTACCACCTGCAACTCCAGCGTGAGACATTTTATATAGGTGTCAGCCTCAGGGATTCCTGCATCCAAGGTCTCAAACCTGTTTCCATAGTACACAGAGAAGAACCAGTCTGGAGGACCCAGACTGCTCTCCAAACAAGGCAAGGCCTCCCTCTGTGCCCATCTGCCAGATGAACTTTAAAGGGATAACAAGTTTGAGGAACAGAATCAACCCCGTAAGTGTCTGAGAACACCACGTATCCGAGATTCCAAAACCTTTTAAGTGGCCAACCTAATGAGAAATGGGCAAACCCATTTTTTTTATCATAATGTGATCAGCAGAAACAAGGACAGCACAGATCCTTGCCCAGCTTATGTTCATGCCCATTCCAGGATGAAGCAGAGAGCTGGGCAGCACGAATTGAAGGTGAGACCCACAGGAATCGGCATCAGTGCAGGTGAGGAAACCAGGCAGCAGAGAGGGCTCCAAGAGTGAGCAAGCACCAAGGGAAGGAAGGAAGGAGGCTTTCCTTCAGAACATGAATGCTAGCCCCAGAAATCCAATTAGAAACACAAGAGGAGACCATGAAGCGGGTGGGGAAAGACCAGCTCAAGAGCATCAAGGGGGCTTCACTGATGTGAAAGGAATCAGCTTTTAGAGCCTGGGGTTTATCAAAAGATGAACTGTGGCTTCCTCTTTCCATGTGTATATGTTTCCAAGAGAACTTGGATTGCATGGAAGTCTCATTACACATTCTATACAAGCCAGTGATGTTTATCACTCACTCATCATATCTTATTTTAACGATCCCTCCCACGGAGCTCTAAGCCAGGGCCACATTATGACTTTCAAAGACCCTGGGCGCTTTTGCCTCTGTGGGCCCCTTCCTCCTTAAAAAATGTTTTTAAAATTATGTTTCCTGACTGCTTTGGTATAAAGACAAATATAATCTTTGACCCTAAAAGTTCACGTTTTTTAAATTTTAAAAGAAATTCAAACACTGTCATGGGCTGCTAAAAGTATTGTCAGCACTAGACACGGATTTCTGGGCCTGATGGCTCTAAGCAACCACACTACCCACTCACACATTCCACTCAACAAATATTTACTGAGCACCCACTACGCACTAGGCATTTGTAAGGCAGTGAACACAACACAGCTCCTGCCTTCATGGAGCTTACATTTAGAGGGATAAGACAGAAAATAAAGAAAGAAACCAGTTAATAAATAATATGTCAGATGGTGATAACTAATATAAGAAAAATAAATCAAGGTAGAGGGAATATAGAATGAGAGGGTGGGACTCATATTTTATCAATATATGAGATGATGAGTAAAAGCCTCCCTGATAGGTTGATCAGCTGCCACTTGAGCGGAGACTTGAAGGAAGGGAGACTGGGCCATGTGGACACCTTAGGAAGAGTGTTTCAGGCCATAGGAGCGGTCAGTGCAAAGGCCCTGTGGTAGCAGCATGCCTGGTATGTGCAAGAACAGCAAGGAGGGCAGCATGGCTGCCAAAAGTGGTAGAAAATAAGATGAAACAGGTAGCAAGGGCCGAAGTCCTTTTCTCTGAATGACAAAGGGGCCAATAGGAGAGTTCTGAGAGAGGAGAGCCATGGTCTGTCTTACTCTGACATGACGCCCAGTCCGTTTATCTACCTATTGGCTTGTCCTTGAGTTTCTATCCTGTAACAGGCATAATTAGTCACTTCATTATGGACTTTGTTGCCTCCAAAAAGGTCAATTCTTGTCTTCACCTAGTGGCTCAAACATCTGACACTTGTGTCCTATTGGAGACAAGTTAGAATACTGCTGACTTCCTTTGGCTGGTCCCTGTTAAAAGCTCACTGGCGGTTATTTCTCCTATCTTTATTTGTGTGACGAGAGACCAGTGGAAGTTTTATACCCTAGAGGACTTGTTTTTGGATCCAACTCAGGAATTTTGAAAAAGAAGTGGGCACTGAGGAATGCCAGCTGTCTTTATTCAGGAGGACTTCAGCACCTTCTTATCTGCCAAAGTCTCAGCAAAAATGAGGAAATGAAATGGCTCCGAAGGTTCAAACTGGACTTTATCAGTAAGTGACGGCAGCAAATGCACCGTGTAACATCTAACAGCCACAGAGGCCATTGAAGAGGTTAGCGAAGTCACATGGTAGAAGACTCTAGACCAGGAATGTTTGGGGCTTGATATTCCCTAGACAAATGAAATTCTTGGATTTTTTATATCTTTCTGACTAAAGAGCACAGTAATAGGAAAAACACTTTTTTTGCACATAATAATTATATATTTGCCCGATTTTAATTCAGTACTTTCAAAACATCTGGTACCTGTTAAAACACAAACGACTGCGGTAGACTGGTTGCAAAAATGGTCTCAATTAACCACGCATTCCTGATTCCACAGTCTTGGAAATGTGATTTCGCAGTTCCTTTCATCAGAGTTGAAATCTCTTGCCCACCCTTGTCTCTGAGCTGGCCTGCGACTTGCTTCGGGCGACAGGCTGTGGTAGGAAGTGATGCTTTGCCAGTTCCAAGACTAAGCCAGAACTTCCCTGGTAGCGCAGTGGTTAAGAATCTGCCTGCCAATGCAGGGGACACGGGTTGGATCCCTGGTCCGGGAAGATCCCACGTGCCACGGAGCAACTAAGCCCGTGCGCCACAACTACTGAGCCTGCGCTCTAGAGCCCGCGAGCCACAACTACTGAGCCCGTGTGCCCCAACTACTGAAGCCCGCGCGCCTAGAGCCCGTGCTCCACAACAAGAGAAGCCACCGCAATGAGAAGCCCGTGCACCACAATGAAGAGTAGCCCCCGCTCGCTGCAACTAGAGGAAGCCCGCCCGCAGCAAGGAAGACCCAACACAGCCAAAAATAAATAAAGAAAATAAATAAATTTATTAAAAAAAAAAAAAAAGACTAAGGCTCAAGAGGCTTTACATACTCTGTCCTCTCCATCCTGCCATCACCATGACGACAAACCTAAATAGTTTGCTAGATCCTGAGAGACCAGAGGGATCAGTCAGGCCAGTTGTCCCAGCAGGGGCACCAGAGACATAAGAAATACACGATTAGCAAAGCCACTGACGCAACCTGTAGATGCTAGAGGGGGCCCACCTGAGGCCACCCTAATTGCCAACCCACCGAGCTGTAAGATAAATAAATGGTTATTCAAAGCCCCTCAGGTTTAGGGTTTGTTACACAGCAACACCTAACAGATATAATGCTGGAGAACCATCACAACTCACCATTGCCAGCGAGTCCACAGTGATGCCACTAAGATCTTCTACTGTGATTTACATCCATACTTTGCAGTGTGGGCCACGATCACACTGTTGCTAAAGACTCTACACTATGGCAACTCATTCTTCAGTGATTACAATGGGATGATTTAAACAGGATGAGGATTTCAAAGATCCCTTAAAAACAATTCTGTGTTTTGGAAACTTCCAGTACTCAGGCTTCCAAATATGTGATCTCCTACCATATAACTGTTCACTCTCAACATGTCACTTACTGGCAGGTGAGGATTGTCCTGTTGGTTCTACAAGGTAAGGAGATAAGGGTCACAGGGTAGCCAGTCTGAACTCTTCCTTACCTGCTGCATCCCTCTGGCCTGCTGGCCGTAACACTGGAAAGCCACCAGCAAACAGATCTCCCAGGGCTGGGGGCGTGCTCCCGCCTCGAGAGTTTGCAGGACCTCCTCCTTCTTTGTTGGTTCCTTTAGAACCTGTAGAGAGAAGAGGCGAGTAGATGTGGACCTGTGAGCAGAGCTGAGCGGCCAACTCTCACCCCGACTGTGGTCTAACACTGCCTGTGGCAGCCGTCCTGTTCTCCTACCACCAGTGTTACCCTTCTACCCAGTATCTTTCTCAAGAACCCACTGCCTTGATACCCTATAGACTCATGTGCCCAGGCCTGTCTGCCACCCTCTCCAAGCTACCAAAGAATCATCAGTAGTGACCACTCTGAAAAGGGATAAAAAAAAAAAAAAAAAAGCATCCTTATACTGCCATTTAGTAGATGCCAATGGGGGAACTGGCAGTACCTTTCCAATTAGAAAACCCAGATACTGTAGGTATAGAGCTGACCCCATTTTCACTTGACTGTTTTTGTGGGAGGACTAGACCAAGAAAACCCACAGATTTAATTCAGGCGATAATTTTAACTTCTTGTCCACAGAGCCTGGCCCAGGACTTGCAAGCAGGAAGTGAAGGTCTGCAGTGAATTTTGCTTTGGCATTTTCCTTCTCTGTCTCCCCAGCTCCCACTCCCCGCGCCCCATGTTCTTCCCTGCACCAGTTTTTTTTCTATGGAAGAGAAAGCTCATGAGCCCCTGAGGAGAGGTGTCACTAATTCCAGCCTTCCAGATGTATGTGATTACCAACTACATAAAATGAGAAAGATTACAAGAATTCCTGGCAGAAAATGTTCACAGCCTGAAGCTAATATGCACAGAGAAATCAGGGCACAGTGCCCACTGGTGGATGAATGTGGCCAGATTATTCCAAGTATTAACATTATACGTTACCTCTTCACTAGAATGATAAAGAAATGAGTGTTCCAATAAAATGGATTTATCTGTTAATTGGGCTTAACTAATTAGATAGTGGGGCTAGCCAGAAACTAATTTTTATTGTAATCAGTGTTGAAAATATGTCTTAAAATAATTTGTCTATCCATGTGCATTAACATATATAATTACAGATATTAGATACAATTAGATCTTAGGACTATCTTTGAGAATTACCATCATGTATCATAGCAAAATATATGGAGACATAATAATACCTTACATTGAAAAATATTTCCGCATATGTTATTTCAGCCTTCAACAATCTCGACAAAAAAAGAGAGCAGGTATTATTATCTCCCCATTTTGCAGATGAGCAAACTGAGCCTCAGAGAGCTTCCCTGATTTGCCCAGTAGCAGAATCAGAACTCAACATGGTCATCTGACCCAGGCACAGGGCTCCTTTTACACTATCATACTCTAGAAGACATAGAAACATACAGTCATATGATCCTGTGAGAGAATTCAGCAGAAATATTTTTCCTTGTGAAAAACAAAAACTTTGCCAGGCTCTGTGGACATTTGTGTGCATTTGTTAACGTTGAGACTTGAATTTTTCTCTCATTCAATTTGCGGACTATGTTGACACAGGGTAAGTGATCTTTAAATGTTGTCTCTCAATGGATAAACACAAAGTGGTACATCCATACAATCAACTCTTATTCAACAATAAAAAGGAGTAAAGTACTGATACATTCTATAACATGGATGACCTTTGAAAACATTATGGGAAGTAAAAGGAGCCAGTCACAAAAGGCCACATATCATAAGATTCCATTTGTATGAAATATCCAGAATAGGCAAATCCATAGTGACAGAAAGTAGACTTAGTGGTTGCCAGGGATTCAGGGAGATAGAGGGATTAGGGAGGGATTGCTAATAGGTATGGGTTTCCTTTTGGGGTGGTGGAAATGTTCTGGAACTAGACAGGGGTGATGGTTGCAACAACATTCTGAATATATATGGATAAATGCCACTGAATTGGATACTTTAAAATGGTTAAAATGGTGAGTTTTATATTATGTGTATTTTATCACAACTAAAAAATTATCTTACCATGAAGTTTTTTTTTAAGCATTTGAAAAGTGATGGTAGACATGCTATACACCCTCTGCAGACCTGGAAGGGTAGCTCTGATTCTCTCGCCCATGTGAATTGTACACTGAGCAGGTCTAAGATGGCCTGATGTGTGTCCTGGGTAGCATTTGTGGCTCCTGCCCTGAGCAAGCCAGGCGTGTCTGGCTGAGCCTCACATGGCCTGCCCTTGGCTCTCAGCCGCCCTGGCCCAGATGCTCACTTACTGTCTATTTGTGGGGCACTGCGGTCATTGATCTGCGTGACTTTTCGTAGGCGAGTTCCTTGCTGGATATCAGCCAACAGTGCACTCCGACCTTTGGGATCTGCCTTTCTCAAGCTGGAAGCATCTGTACTTACCTGTAAAGGATTAAGAGGGATCTGATTATAATCACATATAACAATTGCAGACAAGTCATATGTCCTATTCGAGGTAAGTTTCTCCTCCCATATTTTTCTGCCTTTCCTGTTTGCCCTCCCCTGCACCACTCCCAAGGCCCATCTCACCAATGCAGTTACCTATGGGTCTCGGGTCTTGAGGGAAACTTACCTCCTGCCCGGCTCACATCCCTCTCCTGGGGGACCTAGAACAGACTCTTTCTTGTGATCAAACTTCCATAAGTCTTAAGGAGCCCTAATGCAAAGCCCCTCTTTCTCCTCCTAGGTGAGCCCCACCCACTTATCTGGGCTTCTGTCTGTGTGTTCCTGACTCCTGCTCCCAGGTTCTGAATAATTACGCTGCCTGGTGCCCCCAGGTCCCTCCCGGACCAAATCCAGAAAGAAAGAAGTACAGGGGATTGCAATGAAGGTTTAGTGACTGCCTTCTCCTCTGTGTCTGGGTGCGTTATGTTAATCCTCACAAAACCTTGTGAGTTTCAAGTGAGTTTGCCCTCATTTTACAGATGAGAAAACAGACTATGAAATCTCTTCAAGGTCACAGGGCTAGCTTCAAACCCAGATCTGCTGAATTCCAAAGGCCACGTGCTTTTTATTTTGAAGCACTACAGCGATCAAGGGCATGGTGCTGTGGTTAGCATAATTGTTCTCTAGACTGCTAAAATGCTTTGTAAGTTTGTTCACGAGAAGAACCTTTGTCCTATCTCTGCAAGTAGCACTGAGGTCCAACTGCTTCACTTCCACTATAGCTTGTGCTGACACGGCAGGGTCTCCATGGGCTATCGGAACCGGGGAGCACCAGAAAGAACATACACTGGTTGGTGGCAAATAAGGGAAGGGTGGGGTCGCACTGGAAGACACAGCCAGGAGGATCCTCCGCAGTTAGCAGTATTATACCACGTGACCTGAGAGCTGATGAAACATTTCTCGAAGTAAGAAGTACTTTTTAGTACATGGGGAATACCATGTCTTTGGTTTTCATCTTAAACATTTCCACTTCGGTGGTGTTTTCTGACCCCCAACATAAATAAGGCCACCCAGGGTTCTCTCTTATGGCACTATATTCTTTTTTCCTCTGTTAAGTTTTATCACAGTGTATATATTTATATTTATCTTTCCTTGTGGAAAATTTCCAGTTGTGGGTATGAGTTGAAGGTTCACCACTCCCACAGGCAGGAAAGAGATCTTGTTCGTTTTGTTCACCAGTACATCTCCAGAGAGTAAAACTTGGCCCCAGATAGTCTCAAAAACTATTTATTGGATGAATGAATGAGTGAATGAATGAATGAGTGTGAATGAACTAGACCCAGGATACACTGGCCTTGCCCTCAAGGGCATATGCATCTACCAGGGAGACAGGACACCCGTGCAAGGAGTTAAGCCACCATACAACGCAGCATATGACTGAGCGCCCATGTGAGTCTCACAGAGAGGAAGACCCCGAGAGTTCAGGCTGCAAGGAAGACAGGAGACCTTACTGAGATGGTCCTTGAAGGACAGATAGGATTTACAAGCTCTTGCTATAGCCATTTTCTCCATACGGCCATTTGTCAGAAAAGGACAAACCAGGTTTGCCAACTAGACAGTCAGAGACTCTCCAGTGTCACAGACTGGAAATGAAGGCAATTGTGGTTTTAGCTAAAAGGTGCTGGGTCCACATTTTCACCGGCCGACTCTACTGCACTGGTGATGCATCTTACACAGGTTTTGTAGGGCATAAGCTTCAAAGTCAGTTTCTTGTTGCCTGGAAACATGCTTTTTGACCCCTTGAGAGGGGCTCACGGATGATGGTCAATAACAGAGCTATAAGCCAGGGGCCCCAACCCTAACGATATATGTTTTTTAGGAATGTATGTATGAATGCACATGTACAGCAGGGTATTTTCCACACAATATGATTTTTTAAATCTCTCTCTATAAACAATTAGCCAGTAAGTCATTTTAAACTGCAAAATTTTAAGATTTTTAAAGTCTCCTCTCATATTTACAAATAATTAGTAATAAGAATAAAGGGCCAACAGAAATATCATGACCCTAGCCAAGAGACTATGAAAATTTTTATAAAAATGTGGCATTATAATCTCAGGCATGTATTATGGTCAGGGATTAGGGGGTGAAAGTGCTTTGTAATTTTCTTCCTAGTTACAAGAAAAACAACACAATGAATTGCATTCTTCTGTTTAAAGAAGCAACTGGAACCCTATCTCTAACAACCCCTGAGTAGGGGTGGTGGTGTTCGTCTCATCTACGTTAGATTTTTTAATTTATTACCAAAATGCACCCCCCACTCCCTGACCTTGTCCATCCCAAGCTTTTTAGGTGAGGGCTATGAAGAACACTGTGTATCCTTGGAATAATGATTTTAATTTGAGTTCCTACTTAGCACAAGCCTCAATACATTCCTGACAATTCCACATGACAGACTTGTTGATAAATATCTTCCAAATCAGCAGGAGAATATGGCAAGTCCCATCATGTTTATGTTTTGCAGTTCAACTCGCTGGACTAAATTTAACATTCCTTCTTTGACTTCTCTGCTTTTTTTCCTGTGCCACTGTCTGCCCTGATGATTTTCCACCAGAGGGCTCTCCCTCACCTGATATTAGTATGGTATCCTTCAGTCCTCTACTGTGAGGTAGGAAAGAGCGAATAACTTCATGGCTAAGGGGACCACAGCTTAATTGGTTTTGTACAAAAGGACATCTAAGGACATATTCATTTGCACATCGAAGACCATATTTTACCGTGACAGTTGTTTCTACTCCATCTTCAATATTTATTAACAATTCATCCGTAATTTGCTTTCTTAAAAATCTACAAGCCTAAGAAGTCTTGTTACCACGGTTACAGTATACAGACACAGGAAAGAGAAGATTTTCAAATATTTACTGGGTCTTTTATTCTATGTAAATCCTGATTATTGGCAACTTCACTAAAAATATAATCGAGAGAGACAGTCACTCCTGAACACTTTTCCCATGGCAAATATATCCACCAAACACGCCTCCCCGTCCCCCTACGTACAAAACAAAAAACTAAAACATTTCAAAGTTTGCTCCTGTTCTTTCTTAACATTGTTATCGAGTGTGACAATTTGTTGAGTTCCACACAAAGCTTTTGTTGACTCGGTTCTTCTAAAACAAGCTTCCAGTGGAATAGCCTGGATCCTAAAAAGAGGCAAAATAGTAGAACAGTAATGCAAATTAGCCCATCGTCCTGCCAAATACAGGCTGAAAAACGGAAGTGAACCAGGAATATTAGAAACAGTACTAACTGGGCCAAGGGTGAGGATGTCCTCCTGTCTTGATAAATTATAAAAGCTTTGGCATATCCATTTGTCATTCCAACAAGTCAGTTGATCAGGTTTCAGTATAGTTTGGGGGAGGGGGATGGCAGTCCAGCCCAAATGGAATGGAATGCATGTCCTCCTGCTATTTGTGACCCTGCCACCCTATGCCATTACTATGTCTGTCTGATTGATCCTGGTTTCTGTGAGAAACCCTAATCAAAATCTAGGGGGTTGATCCAAATCTAGCAGGTTGTTTGTCTCAAAGATGATCTAAACCCAATCATTCCAGTACAATGCCAGCCTTGCAGTCTCCCAAAGGGGCTTTCTCCAATGTGGCTGTTAAACCTCAAATTAGTACTCAGGTTTCCAGGTACACAGCCTGCTCATTAGCCCAGCCCTCAGCCTCCTCCTGCTTCCTCCAAACTTGGGGGCAGACAGGTATCAGTTGCCAGGGTACTTGCATTTCTTTACTAAATCTGAATCCCAAGGACAGCCAGAACTGGCACTACCTTCCTCCGGCTGCTACCGTCTTTACGTAGGAGAAGAGAGAGCCTGAGATCCAAAAGAGAGACAGGACATATTTTCAGAGAAAATGAACTTTCCCCTGTCAGGCCTGACACAATGTTCCCTGCACCCCAAATACGCACAAGCCAGGCTGTTCCAGAATGAGGCATTTTCAGATCTAACAGTTTCATTTCTCATTTTCAGAAATCCAAATACCTTCTATCCTCCTTTTTTAAAGCCTGGCTTCTTAAACAACTGTCTACAGACCCAGGACTGTTACCTGGAGTACAGAGCTGCCTCACAGAGTGCCACTTGCTTATCAAGAGGTAAAGCAGAGTTAGGACCCTTTCGTTGGGGCTAAAGACTATAGGGGAGTCTGGTCCTATTCTCTACACCCATGAGGAAGTCCATCCCTCAGAGTCATCTCACCCACTGGCATCGCTTTGGTTACCATATACTGGCAGCTACCTCCTTTCCCAAGGACCTGGAGGCCATCTCAGACCCTTCCTTCTTCCTTGTTCTCAACAGCCACTCCATCACAAACTCCTGTTGATTTTTCCTGAGTGATTACTCTAGAATCTGGCTCCTTTTCTCCATCTCTGTGATGCTGACTTAATGCAGGCCACCAGTACTTCTGGATTCCCTCACCTGGTCTTCCTGCCTCCTGTCTCATCCCCTTCCACACAGCCATCAGAGTGATCAGTATAAGGGACATGTCACTTACCATGTCCCTCCCCTCCATAAAAATCTCTGCTGGTGCCCCACTGCCCTCAGGATCAAGTTCAAATCCCGTCATGTTGCACAAGGCCCTTAGTGACCAGCCCAGACCTTCCACTTCTTGAGCCTTCCAGGTTGGAGCTCACCTCTGGACCTTAGCTTGAGCTAATCTCTCTGCTCTTTTCACACTTGTCTCTTGGCTATTTTCCAGGAGGCCTCCTGATCCTGGAAGGCCAGATAAAGAGTCCTTTTTTGTTCCTAGAACAACGTGCTTACCCTGAGTAGTGCCCCTGCCACCCGGATCAAGTGACTCTGCTCAAAACCTGCAATGGTTTTCCATTTCCCTTGGGATAAAAAAGTCAAAGTCCTCATAAATATCACCTGCTGGGCTTGACTGTATTTCTATATTCTACCCTGAGTTTACCTATAAATGCCAACATTTTTCTACCCACACCACTGTAATAAAGCATTTCCACTGTACAGCAGTGCCTCCCTACCTACAACTGTACTTCCAGTCCTGTGCTCACGCTTCTGCCTCTTCTGGGAATACTCCTGCTGCCTCAGCCCTGCTGTACCTGCCCAAACTTTTTCTTCTCCTTTAAGCTCTACATCAAAAACAGTTTTCTATACAAGATGTTTTTTTTTTAAACTTCTTCAACTAGCCTTTTCTTTAGATGATCCACAGCCCCTCCAAAGCACATCATTTGTAATTCTCTACAGCACTACTCATATCTTGCCAAATATTATAGCTTTTACATATTCCTTTTCCTCTTATTTTTGAGTGGCAACTCTTAGCATGCAAAAAATAAGCCATTCCTCTATTAGTACCAGCATATCCAGCTTTAAAAAAAAACTGTGAGCAGTATTTTATTGAAGTGAAATTTATATAAACTTTAAGCCCCTAGATTTTTGACATCTGTCTGCTGCAACAAAACATGCAGGTATGGGAAGAGAAGCCACTGCCTTTGAGGTTACGCCACAGCCCTGATTCTTCAAACTGTCTTCACACTTTTATCCTTTAGTCACTTTGTCCCAGGAAATGGGGATTCAGCACCATTCTCTCTTATTCGATAATGCCAACATTCCCAGGCTTTCAAGACTAAAATTTAAATTATAAGAAAGGCTGCTTTAAAAACCTATGTTGGGGGCTTCCCTGGTGGCGCAGTGGTTGAGAATCTGCCTGCCAATGCAGGGGACACGGGTTCGAGCCCTGGTCTGGGAAGATCCCCCATGCCGCGGAGCGGCTAGGCCCGTGAGCCACAATTACTGAGCCTGCGCGTCTGGAGCCTGTGCTCCGCAACAAGAGAGGCCGCGATAGTGAGAGGCCCGCGCACCGTGATGAAGAGTGGCCCCCACTTGCCGCAACTGGAGAAAGCCCTCACACAGAAACGAAGACCCAACACAGCCTAAATAAATAAATTAATTAATATTTTTTAAAAAATGTAGTATCATTAATAATAACTAAGTATTAAAAAAAGAAAAAAAAAAAAAAAACCTATGTTGGACCTGGAAAGAACAACCTTGTAAACTCAAAATACAGCCTAGCATTGGTAGTCAAGGACCTGGCGCTAGGAACTGCTAAGAAATGATACATAGTTGGAACACTGTCTCAAAAACCGGTTGAGGTGTCATATCTTCTATTTATTTTAGACAAAAAGTACTATCAAAAAGAAATATGCTCCCATCCCAGCAGATTAATTTGCAAACTAGTGAGATAGCCCTACTGTCATCAGTTCCAGCTTATCACTCCCAGCATTACCATTTCTGTCAAAGGCTTTCTCCCATTCATCGAAGCTTGAAACCTGTGACTCCTTCCTCTCCTTCATTTGAAATAATCAACTTTCACTGAGATCTGGTTCTTTCTCTTTACTATGCACACAAAGGTGACTTTGGAGTCTGGGTAAGGAAGCTGCAACATGCAAAGGGTGACAGCAACAGCAATAACACAAAGAAATGGGAAGGCAGTTGTGTGTGCCCGGCACTGTTCCAAGTACTTTACGTGTATTAATTCATTTAAAGGGCACTTGGACAATCTCATGATGTAGGTACTAGTTATGAGTATCATCTCCAGTTTACAGATGAGGCACAGAGGGGAAGCAGGCTATCTACCACTAGTAAGTGGAGAACTGAGAGGTGAGCCCAGGCAAGTCAGGCTCTCTTAACCACCATGCTAACCCCTTAGTAATGACATCACCCAGGAAAATAGTGAAGGTTGAACACCCAGGAAATACATGGCAAGCCTGCAGCTGGGTAGGGGGAGTGGCCCGACTGCCTTCGGGCCCAGGACCACGGCAGATGTTGCTTCACATGGAGTGTGACAGCCAGAGTAGGAAGGAAGGGGCAGGGAAGGGCATCAGAAGCAAAAGAAGGGCAGAGAGAGAGAGAGAGAGAAAGAGAGAGAGAGAGAGAGAGAGGTTGGGGCCCAAGGAGCTAAGTGCTAGGCCTTTGCCAGGGCCAGAAAGGACAGCCAAGGCTGAATGATGGACTCTGAGAACAGTCTGATTACTGCATTAAACGTGAGCCAGCAGCTGTCTTGGCAGGGGAGAGGGCTGAGAGTACTTAAAATGGAAACTGCTTAGAGTAACCCTACGCTGTGAGGCTGATGCCTTCAACTGTAAATAGCCTGTATCTGAAACTCCCTCTTCAGGTAACACAGAAGCTTGCGTGGGCCAACCCTGTTGGTCCACCTAGGTCCCCTACTCTCCTTTCACACCTCCTTGCTGGCTGCAGGGAAAAATGCAGGGTTTTCAGCATACGGCCTCCCTTTGTTGACTCTGAAATAAAGATTATGAGCACTGCTCAAATATGAAAGGAGACAAAGGTAACAAAAATAATCAAAAGACGGGAAATTCCAAAATTTCTAGAAAGTTCAAGATGTTTCCAAAGTATTTCACCTATTATAGATGATAATGTAAATGTATCTAGACTTTCTTTTCTCACCGTCACTTTACTGGGTCCTTTGGATGGAGAATCCAACAGAAGCCTCTGGGTCTGGACTTGGATTGGACCCTAGAGAAACAATGACTTACAGCTTAGCTCAAGGACAGCACTGAAAGCGTCTCGCTGCTGGATCCGATGATATTCTCATCCATTACAGAACCTGCTTTCAAACCCCTCTGGGTCAGGCCCCTAGGTCAACAGACCTAGTCTGCTCGGCATATGTGCTCTATAATTCCGTCATCACCCTTGTACCTCACTCCAGTTCTGGGCCCCATTGACGAAGAGTGGCAGGCCCTTCCTTCTCTATTTAGCACCCAAGGAGTCCTTCTTTGGCCTGCAGGTGATCCTCTACACCCCGCCTGATGTCTCTGTGGTCCATGCTCCTGACATCGTTTGTTCTTCCCTGGCCACTTCTTTTGGTGCTGTTGGGCTGCCAAAAGTCTATTTGCTGGCTAGCTGTTAAGAAGGCAGTATGATATAGTGGAAAGAGCTGGGCTCAAGGGTCAGTTCTACAATGTACTATTCTGATCTGGCTGAGTTACCACTTACGGAAGCATCTGGGTCCAGTTTGTCATGGGCCAAGCAGTCTTGATAGAGTGAGTCACCCATGGAGGGGCCCATCAGCCTTCTATCAGTGGGAGACAGACGTTGCTGCAGTTAAAAATGAGGGTTCTAGAGTCCCCTCATCTTGGATGGGATCCTGGATCCACCATTTATTAGTGGCATAACTTAGGCAAGTTACCTTACCTCTACAGGCCTCAACTTTTAGAGACAAAACAAGAAACACTTAATTATGGTTACATAACAGAAGGCAAATGTTATTATCCTTAACTATGAAGAAGTTGCTAGAATCAAGTAATATATAAAAAGAATAATAAACTACAACTACGTGGGGTTTAGTCTGAGAACGCAAGGCTGGTTCAATATAGAAAAATCAATCAATAAAGTCCACCATATTAACAGTCTAAAGAAGAAAAATCACATGATCACATACATTGAAGGAGAAAAAACATCTGAAAAAATTCAACATCCATGCATGACAAAAACTCTCATCAAAGTAGGAATGAAAGGGAACTTTATCAACTAGATAAAAGGCATCAACAAAAAAAGTATAGCTAACATTGTAGTTAATGATGAAATATTTTCCCTCTAAGATCAGGACCAAGCAAGGATACTCCCTCTCATCACTCTTATTCAGCATCATAAATGGAAGTCCTAGTGAGTACAATAAGGTAAAGCAAAGAAATAAATGGCATACAGATTGGAAAGGAAGAAATAAAATTGTCCCTATTCATAGGCAACATGATTTTCTATGCAGAAAATTTCAATACACAAAAAGTGAAAGTCAGTTTAGCAAGGTTATTGGATACAAAGTCAACACACAAAAATTAATCATATTTTTATATACTACTCATAAACAACTGGAAACTGGCATTTTAAAAAAAAAACCCATGATACCTTAAAATAGGTCCAAGTGCAAATGAAATACTTACGCATAAATCAAACAAAATATGCATAGGATATGGATTCTAAATACCACTAAAATGCTGATGAAATAAAGAAGACCTAAATAAATGAAGAGATATACTGTGTTCATGAATTGGAAGACTCTGCATAGTAAAGACCCAGAGACTTATAGATATTTATAGACACATAGATTTATAGTTCAATTCTCCAATGCCAATTAAAATCTCAATAAGATTTTAAAATAGATACAGACATGCTGATTCTAAAATTTATATAGAAAGGGAAAGGAACTAAACAGCTAAAGCAATTTTGCCAAAGTGAAAGTTGGAGGACTCACCATTATCGGATTTTTAGGCTTACTACAGGCACAGTAGTCAAGGTGGCATGGTACTGGCAAAGGAGTAGATCCATAGATCAATGGAACAGCATAGAGTATTCAGAAATAGATCCACACAATGGTGGTCAACTGATTTTTCACAAAGGTGCAAAGGCAATTTAATAGAGAAAGGCTAGTCTTTTCAACAAATGATGTTGGAACAATTGGACATCTATATGCAAAGAAATGAAACTAAACCTAAGCCTCATACCTTATACTTACATTAGTTCAAAATGGATCATAGATCTAAATGTAAAATGTCAAACTATAATATTTTTAGAAGAAAACAGAGAAATCTTTGTGGCCTGGAGTTTGGTAAAGAGTTCTTAGGCAAGACACCAAAAGCACAACCTATAAAAGAAAAAATTACTAAATTGGACTTTATCAAAAATTTTAAACTTTTGTTTTGGGAAAGACACTACTAAGAGAATGAAAATACAAGCTACGGATTGAGAGAAAATATTTTCAAATTGCAGATGCAACAAAGGATTTGCATCCAAATGTATAAAGAACTCCCAAAATTCAACAGTAAGAAAAAAAAAACCCTAGTTAAAAAACTTAGGTGTTTTACCGAAGAGTATATATAGAAAACAAATAAAAACATAAAAAGATGTTCAATATCGTTAGCCATTAGGGGAATTTAAACCATGATGAGATATCACCTCACACCTATTAGAATGGCTAAATAGAGCAAAACAAAACAAAAACCTGACAGTACCATGTGCTGGTGAGAATGAAGAACAACTGGAACTCTCATACATTGTTGATGGGATTGTGCAATGGTACAGCCACTCTAGCAAACAGTTTGGCAGTTTCATATGAAGTTAAACATACACTTAACATATGACCCAGTAATCTCATTCCCGGGTATTTACCCTAGATAAACAAAGACATATGTTCATACAAAAACTTGTACCTGAAGGTTTATATCAGCTTTATTCACAATCTCCAAGAGCAGAAAACAACCCACATGTCCTTCAGTGAGTGAATGGATTAAACGTATAAAATCCTACCCGGCAATGGAATAAAAATAAGAAAATAAAAAGGAAGAACCCTTGGGCTTCCCTGTGGCGCAGTGGTTAAGAGTCTGCCTTCCAGTGCGGGGGACATGGGTTCGAGTCCTGGTCCGGGAAGATCCCACATGCTGCCTGGCGGCTGGGCCCATGTGCCACAACTACTGAGCCTGTGCTCTAGAGCCCACGACACAACTACTGAGCCTACATGCCACAACTACTGAAGCCCACGCACCTAGAGCCCGTGCTCTGCAACAAGAGAAGCCACTGCAATGAGAAGCCAGCGCACCGCAACAAAGAGGAGCCCCCGCTCGCCACAACTAGAGAAAGCCCGCTCGCAGCAACGAAGACCCAACGCAGCCAAAAATAAATAAATAAAAAATAAATTAAAAAAGAAAGAACACTTGATATACACAACATGGATGACTCTCAAGTGAAGAAGTTAGGCTCATATAATTGCATACCATATGCTTATATTTCAAAGACATTCTGGAAAAGGCAAAACTATAGTGACAGAGAACAGATCAGTGTCTGCCAGGGGTAAAGGATGAGGAGGGTGTGACTACAAAGGGGTAGCACTGGGGAGTTTTTGGGTGATGGAACCACACTGTATCCTGATTGTGGTGGTGGTTACACAAATCTCTACATGTGTTATATGTAATTCACAGGGATGTTACCGTTCCCTGAAAAAGTCAATCTTACAATATGCTAATTTAAAAAATAAAAACAAAATAAAAAATACAGCTGAGAAAATTTGGGAAGTGGAAG
Organism: Eubalaena glacialis; assembly: GCF_028564815.1. Lineage (NCBI taxonomy): Eukaryota > Metazoa > Chordata > Mammalia > Artiodactyla > Balaenidae > Eubalaena > Eubalaena glacialis. The sequence goes on along the minus strand of NC_083723.1, from coordinate 81,400,719 downwards.
ATAGAAAAGAGATGGAGCAAATGGTATGGGCACCAATGACCGCATTTCACAAAACAGAGGGCCCAAACATAATGTCAAATGCTGACCCAAAACAACAGGAGTTCAAAGTGTATTCTTTAAAGTTACACAGTGTGATGGTAAATTTTGTGTGTCAGCTTACTGGGCTAAGGGATCCCCAGATAGCTGGTAAAACATTATTAGAACTACCATATGACCCAGCAATTCCACTCCTGGGTATATATCTGAAAAAAACAAAAACATTAATTCAAAAAGATACATGCACCCCAACATTCATAGCAGCATTATTTATAATTGCCAAGATATGGAAGCAATCTAAGTGTCCATCAACAGATGAATGGATAAAGAAGATGTGAGATATATATACATGTATACACACACACACGCGCACACACACACACACACACAATGGAATACTACTCAGCCATAAAAAAGAATGAAATGTTACCATTTGCAGCAACATGGATGGACCTGCAGTGCATTATGCTAAGTGAAATAAGTCAGACAAAGACAAATACTGTATAATATCACTTGTATGTGGAATCTAAAAAATACAACAAACTAGTGAATATAATGTAAAAGAAGCGGACTCCCAGATATACAGAACAAATTAGTGGTTACCAGAGGGGAGGGAGGGGAGGGACAGGATAGGGGCAGGAGAGTGGGAGGTACAAACTACTGGGTGTAAGACAGGCTCAAGGATGTATTGTACAACATGAGAAATACAGCCAATATTCTGTAATAACTGTAAATGGAAAGTAACCTTTAAAAATTGTATTAAAATCTTTTTTTAAATTTACAATTTTGAAAAAAATTATGTGGAAATGTAAAGAGTCAAATACACCTCCCCAAAAATGAAAAAACAGTAAACAATCAATATCTAACATAAATAAATAAATAACAGAGAAAGTAGTATAAAATACTATGTAATGTGTCAAAAGAAACAAACAAAAGAAAGAAGGCAGGATTAAGACTATATGGTTCTTTCACCTTTCTCTCTGCCTTTTTCCCTATGTATTTTTTAAACCTCTTTTGTAAAGTTATATTTTTGTTATTAGGAAAATATTTGTTACATCTAGATATATATGGACAAAACATCAAATATAAGTAAATACTGGAAATTAGGTACTTCTATGCCATAATTTGCAAGAAAAGTATAACTCCTTAGTTCTAGCATTGCCAAACTGAGACTGTTCCTCTCATGCATTCTACAACAAAATTCATTGAACGTCTCCTATGGGCAGGGACAGAGCAGGCGGAAGCCAGACACTTCGACATATTACTTGCTGGGTAAGGTTCAGGAATGTGCCAGCAGAGCAGAAACACCTGGAATCGACTCACTCTACCTTGGGGCCTTGCTGGCACTTATGCAACATACATAGGTCACCTCAAAATGAGTTGAGTTTGCAGCCCCAGGCTTATGTTTCCAACTGACTGCTGAACATCTCCACGTAAGTGTCCCACTAGCACCTTAAACTCAACGCATCCAAAACAAACTCACTATCTCCCGCATATCGTCCCCCAAATCACACACACACGCGCACACATATACACACACACACACACCTGTGCACCTGTTACTCCTCTTGTGACATGGATCTCAGCAATATCCTTCATGTTAACCACCTCGAAACCAAGAACTCCCTGTATCACACTCTTGACGTTCTATGATTTGTCAAATTTGTCTACTAGCAACTTTAATTCCAAAGTGTGTCTCAAATTCCTATCACCCTTTCTCGTTCCACCTCCACTTTTTGTGTCCATGTTTCACTTCTCCCCACACCACTTAAACCACAGCTCCCTTATTAGCAATGGGAGTAGGTCAGCAGCCTTCAGGTGTGCAGGTGAGGGTAGGAAGTCTGAGAGTCATGGATTTAAATGCTCTCATAATATGCCTCTCACTTTCAAAAATCTCCACTCTCTGGTTAACCTTTCATGTTCTTCCTCCAATTTTCTTCTTTAGATCTAGATGAGACATCCACAGAATTAGGATAAAACTCACTTGGCATGGTGTTTAAGGTCTTCTAGAATCTGACTGCAGTCCATGTTTCCACCTTCCACCCCACACATTTTATATCCCACCCACCTGGCCCAGTTCCCCATCCCCTGTATTGGTCATGCGCTTGGTATCTTAAGGTCAAGATTCATGCATTCTCTCTGGATGATATGCCCCTTTCCTCCAACTCTGCCAGTTAAAATCACATTCATCTTCCAAGGCCTAGCTATAAAGCCTCTTCCGGAGAAGCCTAAATTAATCCGAGTCAGAAGTAACTCTTTGCATTTCAACTCATCCACTTATCGTATAATCGCCATACATTTTAGAAGTTTAACCCAGATATGCAGATATCAGCTGAGGTTTCCTGAGCCCTTAAGAGCAGAGCCATTCTTGATGCCCTTGGGAATCCCAAACCCTCCCAAAGATTTCTGCAATTTAAAGGGCTTTTATGCGTCATGGGCATGCTTGCTTCCAGATTCCAGGCAGCAACCTCGCATCGAGTGCTGGGCATCCCTGGCCCTCACATGGCCGCTCCTCATCCCAATACAGGAGGATTCATTTGGCCCAGCATCCCTAGTCACCCACCTCAAACCAGTGTTCTGGCTCCTCTCTCTCGCTCCCTTCTTAACTATCTTTTCCCTCTGCTCAACCTCTTAGGAACAAAGCAAATTCTTCCCCTTGCTTCGTGTGGTGCTGTTTAGTCATTCTTGTTATTGCTTCATTCCTGCCCTCAAGTTCCACGCCCCGCCCCACCTCTTCACAGTTTATAAAGATATGTTCCCAAAGACAGGTCCCTCCTTAAGAAGAATTCTGGTGCCAGTTGCTGAGATCATATGTTTCACATCTTGATGTGCATCTGTCCTCCCCAAGTAAGTTCCTTGAGGCAGAAATTTATGTCTTAACCTTTCCAGTGCTCAGCACAACGCCTTATATATAATACACACTGCCCAAAATTCACTAAAATAAAATTAGTTATTTAATGTGAAAATACACTGTGAATTTAAAATAAAACAAGTATTTTTGTCATGAGAATCACAGGAGGGCCTGCCAGGGCACCGAAGTGTGACTCATACAACATACTCTTATTAATAACACTCCTTGTATATTTTTAATAAAATGGGGCCACCTCAAACCCTCCCTTAAAAATACAGTAGCATCTGTTTCACTGAATGCCAGCAATTCTAGAGGAGAGCAGAAATAGATAGAAGGTCACGACAGCTGCAATGAATCAAGATGAAATGTAGGCTTTCATTGTTCTTAATAATCATCGAAACATCTTTATGACAATTATGACAGGGAAAGAATTTTGCTTAAATGGAACAGACCTATCATCTGAGGAAGTGAATTATAACAGAATAAACGGGGGTTTATTTTTAGTTCACTTCACTCAACTGAGTTTTTGTTTTACATCTCCTAAAATTAGGCCTGCTGATTGAGGCTAGAAGCAATCGGAGTGGTGCAACCATTGCTTCTGCAAACTGAGATATCTCCCCATCTACTGTCCTTCCTTTGCACTGATGGATTGCTTGGCATCTCAGTGAAGTCAACCCCTCACCCCAAGGAAGGGCTCCAGTCCTGCTTGGGGAAAGGCCATTTAAAGACCACCAGGCTACTGGCACCAGCGATGGCAGCCATTCTTCTTCCAGGCTGAAGTCTGTTCAGATGATGAAGCATCTAGAAGTCACAAGACTCTTTAAGGAATAGAATATCAATGAAGTCAACAAAAACTAACTGCCTTTGATGTGCCAGCTACTACTCTGATCTCTAAGACATTTAATTCCATCTTAAGCACCAATAATACCTGGTATTATTGGCAGAAAATATGACTACATTACATGAATGTAAGACAGTAAAAAACTAACACGTAAACTACATTTTAAAAATTCCACTAATCTTTGGTACTTATTCTGTTCATTTTGAGTAACAACACAATCAAAGGGATGGTTTTCAAGATAAAGAACATTGGACGAAACACAGAATTTAAATCTTGATGAAAAATCAGCTGTTGATAGTGAGGAGGCTGTGTGTCTGGGGGGCAGGAGGGATGAGGGAATTCTCTGTATTTTCTGAGAACCTAAGACTGCTTAAAAAATAGTCTATTAAATTACTCAGCCATAAAAAGAAACGAAACTGAGTTATTTGTAGTGAGGTGGATGGACCTGGAGTCTGTCATACAGAGTGAAGTAAGTCAGAAAGAGAAAAACAAATACCATATGCTAACACATATACATGGAATCTAAAAAAAAAAAATGGTTCTGAAGAACCTAGGGGCAGGATAGGAATAAAGACACAGATGCAGAGAATGGACTTGAGGACACGGGGAGGGGGAAGGGTAAGCTGGGACGAAGTGAGAGAGTGGCATGGACATATATACACTACCAAATGTAAAACAGATAGCTAGTGGGAAGCAGCCGCATGACACAGGGAGATCAGCTCGGTGCTTTGTGTCCACCTACAGGGGTGGGATGGGGAGGGTGGGAGGGAGACGCAAGAGGGAGGGGATGTGGGGATATATGTATACATATAGCTGATTCACTTTGTTATACAGCAGAAACACACCATTGTAAAGCAATTATACTCCAATAAAGATGTTAAAAAAAAAAAGTCTATTAAAAAAAAAATCAAGTCACATACATACACACACAGATACATTCCAGTGCTTATATGGAAATATTTTAAAGAAAATCGTAATATTAAAGCACTCTAGTCATCAAAGTCATGGTCTAGAGGGGGGTCAAGGAATAGTGGATGCCTCAGATGACACCAATGGCAACAGCTGGTCCCCAGGAGTTGGAGATCTGGAAGGTGTGTTTTACCACTGAATTAGCAGATGCCTGTACAGAACTTTTTGATTTGTTTGGTTAACCAATGAATTAAATACCTGATAAACCAGGAAAAAATATCTGTAGAAGCCAAGTACTGTGGAAAGGGTTTAGGAAACATTTGCGGAAGCAGAATTTTAAAAGATGGCTGTGTCAACTTTGTGGAGCAAGATGGAGCATAATGAAATAGAAATCAAGAAGATAAATTCATTTATTTATATTTTTCTCAAATAATTGAGAAAAATGGTGTCACGATTATTTTTGAAAAGGAAACAACTTGGTTTAGCTTCTGAAATGCTAGGTTATGAGGAAGTAAAGTTTAATTGCACCACGTCACGGAGCCAGGACAAGAGTGGGGTGGGAGAGGTTCCCAGGGTGCAAAACTGAGGGGGTATGGAAGTGCCTGGAGTGAGTGCCTGGGCGCTACCTGCACTGTTTTCCACTTTGGTGAGGAAGGCAGCTATTTTAACACGATCCTTTAATGATCATGGTCTGTTATCACTCAGTTCTGGTTAACCTACACTCTTTTGTCTTTGCTGCAATGGATACACATTACTTTGTATTCCTATCTTTTCATGTGTTTTATCTGAAGGTAGACACCAACAGGCTCCACTGATTTGGGAATCTCGCAGCCTAGCACAATGATTTGAAAAAAATACCCCAGACATTAGAGTAACATGCCTACTGACTGGTGGATTTTAAGATTTACTAATGAAACGTAACTCAAGTAAAAAAAAAAAAGTATTTCTCAAACTTCTTATACTGCCCACGAGGTTCTTACATGATATGAATCCCACCCCATCTACCTTCTGTCCAAAGGTGTGATCCCATTTTCTATTAAGAGCCAGCAGGGCTTACCCTGGGTCTACCCATCCACTCCAGCCATAACTAAGCCCCATTATTCCAGCAAGAATCAATAACAACAAGGTCCCAAGAAGGGATTCAACAAATGCTGTGCGGCCTGCAAGCAGAGCGATTTGCTTTTTGATGGCTGAAAGACCAACCTATAATGGATGCTAAAACCATCTAAGGTGGCAAGGATTAGACACAGTTCTCCCTATAAGCTTCTAGAAATAGAATTTATCTCTTCATTGATTCTGAAATGCATTACTTGTGCAGCACACTCAGCAGTTTATGTCATTAGGAGCAAAGGCCTTTAAACAAGGTCTTAGAGACAGAAGGCCCCTGCTAATCAGAGATTCTGCATTTTCTAAATAGTAGACAAAATAAGACAAAACAGAACAAGTAAGAACAGAACAGAAAAAAAAAGTGGAAAACCTTGGGGGAAAGGATGTGCATACATAGCAGGGAGTGAAGATGCAAGATGCAGATTCTGTGGGGAGTCCTCTGGGGAGGACTGACTCTGGAACTAGATTTGCCCCAAGTGACCTTTCCTCCCAGTGTGGTGGAGCAACAGAGAGGACAGAGGAGGGGTGTCACTGATCCGAGGGAGCCGGTGAGCAGTTTCTTTCCCTGCCTACTAATACAGGCCTTGTGTATTTGTTTGCTAGGGCTGCCATAAGAAAGAACCAGAGCCTGGGTGGCTTAAACAACAGAAATTTATTTTCTCACAGTCCTGGAGGCTAGAAGTCCAAGATCTGGGGGTTGGTAGGGTTGGCTTCTTCTGAGGCCTCTCTCCTTGGCTTGCAGATGAGCATCTCCTCCCTGTGTCTTCACAAGGTCTTCCCCATGTGTGTGTCTGTGTCCTAATCTCTTCTTATAAAGACATCGGTCATACTGGATTAAGACCTACCCTAATCACCTTATTTAACCTTAGTTTCCTCTTTAAAGACCTATCAGTCACATATGAGTTTGGAGGGGGACACAATTCAGCCCATAACATGTTGTGTCCATGACATGGTGTCAAGGCTGTATAACCATCATCCACTTCCCACTACTGGGTGCCTCTGACATTTACCAAAAAGAACTTGGTAACTGTGAACAAGCAACACGGCTTAGTTGCTTGTTCTGCTTCAGGGTCCTCTTAATGCCTCAGTGGGTCTGAGTTCCTTGTTTGTAAAACAGGACACCCAATTTGTCCCTGACTCATTATAACAGTGTGTCAAGGTCAAACAGATGTTAAAATTAGCCCACTTGTTGTCACACAGCATTATCCATAATGAAACATTAATACTGATAATTACTGGCAGATGTTAATACTGCACATCGGAATGCCACACTCCATATTTTAGCTTCCAATTTCATCTCACTGAGGATTAAAGAACTGAGCCACAGCTGAAAATTCTTTTGAGGGCCTTAGAATAGTGTTCTATAAATACAGAGAAAATTCTGGGAGGAGCACATCTCTGGTGCAACTTTTAAAATTCTTTTTATGTTGATGTCACCACCAGCAGGTGGCCTGGCTATGTAACATGAGATTTGCTGTCACCATCGAGCCCCAGGGAGGGTGCGCTCTCATTCACTGAATGTGAATTTCCAGAGCAGCACCCAAGGCCAGGCACCGCACTCTGCACTGCTCATTCCATGAAGGGCAAGGCTGGCGCGATCTCTGTCCTTAGGGAGTTTATCAACAGGCAGTGAAGACAGATGATAAACAAATCATCTGAAGTGTAATGATGTTTAAACTTGGCGAGATGCTTCCCAGACATGAATGTGGCAATGAAATGTGAGCTCTTGTTTTGCAATGACTTCATATGAATTCTAAAGCCAGAGAAATGTGAGTAAAAAGGAAGAAGAGCATCCATATGCACAATAACACCACCAACAACTAACACGTCCACGGTTCTTATTCCCTGCTAAGCACTTGGCGTGTATTATTAATTCATTTAGTCTTCACATCAACATGGTGAAGTAGATAGTATTTTAACAGAGAATAAAACCAAGGCACAGAAAGTTTAAGTAATTTGCCCACACAATTTCCAAAAAAGACACACAGGAAGTCTGGCTCAGAAGTCTTAACCACTATGCTGTGTTGCCTCTCAAAGAAGGGCCACACCAGTCATGCAAAGGCTGCTGTAGAAATCAAAATGTGAGAAGCGCTATCAGAGAAGGCCATTCGGGGCTGCCCCAGCCATCTCTGCCGTAACCGCAGCCTCAGAGGCAACGCGGTACAAGGAACAGAATGCAGGTCAAAGAGTCCAAAGACCACCAGCTGGGCGACTCTGAGCAAAGATTTAACCTCTCTGTGCCTCAGATTCTTCCTCTATGAATCGGAGGTAAGTACGACAAGCAGATACTGCCGGTGCCCTGCACATATCCGCTCAGCCTATCCCAGAGGCTGACTTCACAGTTCCCACACGTGCTAACTGCTTGTTGGTCTCTGCCAGAGGAGTTCCCCAGATGGGAATGCTCGCGCCTGCAGGACTGCTGGAAGTATTGAAAGGAACAAGAGCCCGTAGATAAACCCCCAGCCCCTCGCCCCTCAGTGGCTCAACTCCAGGCAGGCTCTCGGGTGCCCACCTGCAGGAAGCAGCCTGGTTTCCCGCATATTCTTCACGGCTTTTTTCCCTCCACTCTCTTGCTTCCTCACTCCCTTGCCAGAGCCTCTGGGAATCACCTCCCAAATAAACTACCTTAGGCCCAAACACTTGTCTCCAGTCTACTTTGAGGGAAATCCCAAATTAGACAATGATCTGATCCATCTCACTGAGGGTGTGGAAAGGTCAAATGCGACTCCAGGGGAAGGTGTTTGTTCAATTGTCAAGCTGTTTTGAGTAATAATACACAGGCACAATTTTAATTACTGTGGAAAAGTGTCCATGCCAACAAGTGACTTTGAATGCACTCGCTCTTTTTTTCCAGGTTTGTCCTGCCAACCTGAAACTCAGCCATCATCACGGGTCTGTGGCAGAAACCCCAAATATGGGGTAGTGGGCAACTACATTTGGCAACAAAGAGAACCAGAGGTTTGGTGAAATGCATTGATTCCTGAAGTAAAGAAGGTAAGGGACCCATCACCTGGAAGGTGACAATACACAAAAAGTTACAGTGGGTCGGGGTGGAGGCTGAGGGTTAGTGCTCTGGACATCGAAGCAGAGAGTTAGGGAATTGGGTGCTTGGGCGATTCTTGCTGGTCTTGGTTTTCCTGGGGTCCAGGCCTTAAAGTAACACATTCCAGAATGATGTGTCCTAATACAGCTGCCATATGTCCATTCATTTCGCCTAAGAGCTAAACCAAGGGTGCGTGTGCTTTCGTGTGAGTTTAGAGTTTTCATGTGGAATCTCACTGGTTCCTTGTATTCTCCCTAGGAGGCTGGTGAGGTGTGGTCATGTCCCTTTTTCTCCCCCTACCTGACCTCCCTCCATTTTGCACCCGAGAATCCAGTCTTTAAAGGACATGTTTAAACCTTTCAAAGAGCTTTTCTCTTAAGGCATTACCTAGCAACAATTAAAATGAAACAAAGCAAAAGCAAAATGACATAAAATCCACACCGGCCCCACCTCTCTCCCCTATAGGACTGTTCCAACTGTGCGGCCTGAGAGGTGAAGGGCAGAGAAGTCCAAGGTTACACAGAGGGCATGGATGAGGCAGATGTGCAGGAAGCTCAGCTCCTGGGGCTCCTGCTTGGAGCCACCTAACCTGCAAGGGCACGTGGCTGGTCTTGCCCACAGACTGCACCCCTATGTGCCAAAGTGCAGCGGGAAGGAACACCGTTGAATTTCACAAAGTTTACTGAGCCTTCCAGGTCAATCATTTGGCCACTGCTCTTATCCAAGCCAAACAGACCAAGTGTGCCCTGTTACTAGTGGCAAATCTGTGTGCCTTGAACACAAAACTATATTATTCATGTTAACATAAGTCAGTGGAGGGAGGCAGTGGTCTTGAATGGCCCTGGTGAGGAGAAGCAGCCATGGCTTTTTCCAGATGAGGGGCAGGAATAGCTGTATCAATGAAATAATCTGGTCAAAAAAAGGAGGGTGCTGGCCTAAAGGGATGGGCCCAAGAAGGGAAAGAGGGGCTGCAGTGTGAGTTTGCATGTGCTGAGAAATTATTGGAATAGAAATGGGAAAACCATTGTGCCAAAGAGAAAATCTTGGACATCAGGAAATGACCCTCCCATCTTGCTGTGGAGAGCTCTAGGGCAAAGGGAAATTGCCCATCTCTGTCTCTCCATCCCCTTTCTTAGTATCCTTGGGAGGCAGCCTTTCCTGGCACAGAAACTGAAGGCTCCTCGATCAAATCCCACTAAGGTGGATGGAACTGACAAGGCAGGGCCTGGCGTAGCTGGATATGACCAGGGAGGGTTTAGTGTACTCCTGGAGAGAATAGTGTGACACACCCAGGGAGCCTGTGCTCTATCCCAGGGTGCAGGGGACGGGGGAGGGGCTGCCACGAACAGAGCTGCATACTGGGCTGATGTTTTCAAAGTATCATTTCAATTAATTACTTTATCACCCCACAGAGTATTATTACTTCCATGTCACAGGTGAGGAAACAGGTCTAAAAGGATTTGGCCACGTTCCAGTACCCACTATGCTTGGATCCAGGTCCATCTGACATAGAAGCCTGTGGCTCTCCCTCACCAGCTCAGGTGTCCTCCCACTGCTCAGGGGCAGCACAGGTGTGCCCACTGGGCACAGTCCTCTCTGACGCCCTGGAATCACCATTATTATTGGTGGTGACTCTCCACTTTTCCCCATCTCCACTCTAGGTTTCCGCAGTGATTCTCAAGGTGGGGAAGGAGGGTGACATGCTCCCCTGGGTCCGTCCAAATCTCCGTGGTGGCCTTTGCAGAAGTGAGCAAAGATAGGCCATATTCCTAGTGAGTCTTTCTCCTTTAGCAACTGGCTTCCTTTTTTCAAAAAATCCTTTCTATTGGATACAACAGTGTGCTTTCAGTGAGCATTTTTTAGCAATAGTTGTGAATTAATGGCAAAAAAGCACAACTCATTTACCAGCCCTCAGTTGTGTTTGCACAAGGGGCCCCTGAGCTACAGGACTGGGTAGTACTGGGCCCTTTTGCCCTGTGTGCTGAGTCTCCAGCCTTCAGGGGCGGCTGTACTCCCTTGCTGTCATAGATCTGAGCTTCAGCATTATTGTACATTTTTTTCTTCTAGTCAAACCAATAATATCTTCCAGAAAATCTGAGAGTCTGCAATGCCAAAAGGGCTAAAAAAAAAATCTGTATTTCACAGTTGCGAGGTTTAAAAAAGTCCCTGGGTGCCTATGATCTGACCTCTTGAGAATAGCTGTTCACCTGCTCAGGAACCCACAAGGGTTTGTTTTGTTTTGTTTTCTGTTTTAAGCCATAACACACTTTCCAAGTTATCTCCACGGCCAAAGGTTTTGCCTCAGAGTGGGTTTTAAAGGTCGTTTCCCCTCACCATCCTCAGCAATCCTTCAGCAAACAGCCACAAGAGGCATTTAGTTAGAGAGGAAAGAATGCTGAAGGCGAAAATTTTTCCATATCTGGGTGACCTTGGTGTTGAGAAGAGTTGCCGGCTGGGAAAGTTTTGCTTCAATAATTCCCACCATGTCCTCTGTGCTTTGTCTGAGGAGAAAACACTAGCTAGTGGGAGGTGTCCTTGTACCCAGGCAGAGGACAGTACGTGCAACAGTTTCACAAACCATTGTTAGTTATCTGGTGTTCGCACTGGGTCTCAAGGTTTATTTAAATAAAAAGTAGCAAGGGAGATTGTGACCGCCAGCTTTACAGTTTCCGTGACACTCCGATTCAAAGTCACCTGTAGCAATTCTAAGTCTTAGGAGGAAAAAAAAAATTCCATAAATCCACTCAATGATTAGAGATGACACCTCTGCTGGTAGTGGCACAAAAAACCTTAACATTAATCCCTAGAAAACCAGGAGTCAGATTATGTGGGGGAAGGAGGCAACATAGATAATTTTAAGCAGACATTCTATGCCTACATAGGGCTTACTTTTTTTAAAATTAAAAAGCATGTACTATTTGGTCTCAAACTCCATTTGAATTAGTGAAAGCATGCTATATACTTCCCTCCTTGGTTCTGTTAAATCATCTTTATTTTGCATATTTTGAGGTTGTTGATGGCCATTAACATTTTTTATTATGTAACATTAACATAGACAAAAGTTGAGTAGTATAATCAGTCCTCATGTACCATCATCCAGCTTCAACAATTATCAACTCACAGCCAATCTTATTCTCTTTACCCTGACCTGCTTTTCCCCTCCAAATCCCTGCTTATTAAAAAACAGATATGCAACATTGTATGATATCAAAGAAAAGAGCTCTTAAAAATGTAGCAATATTATTAAATAAAATTAACTATAATTTCTTCATATCAACCAATATCCCATCAGTGTTCAAATTCCCCTGGTCTAACAGTAGAGTTTTAAATGAAAGTTTGGACCAGGTAGAGAAAGACCAAGACACAGCATTTGAATCTCAGCATCCCCGAGCTTCCCCAAAGCCCAAAGAACATCTTTTTTTGCTTTAGATAGGGGCTCAGAGCCAGGCAATCTAGAATTCTTGCACAAGCATCACCATTAAATGGTTCTGATGAACCTAGGGGCAGGACAGGAATAAAGACGCAGATGTAGAGAATGGACTTGAGGACGTGGGGAGGGCGAAGTGAGAGAGTAGCATGGACATATATACACTACCAAATGTAAAAAAATAGTTAGTGGGAAGCAGATGCATAGCACAGGGAGATCAGCTCGGTGCTTTGTGACCACCTAGAGTGGTGGGATAGGGAGGGTGGGAGAGACACGCAAGAGGGAGGAGATATGGGGATATATGTATACACATAGCTGATTCACTTTGTTATACAGCAGAAACTAACAGAACATTGTAAAGCAATTATACTCCAATAAAGATGTTAAAAAAAAAAAAAAACTTCCAGGGAAACGTGTGCCCCTTCTCTAGGCAGCCTCTTGGCCTGGTACTGCCAAAGCTGCTTGTAAAATGACAAACCAAACAGCAGCTGAGAAAACAGAGCCTCCTCTAAATGTTTAAAATATTTGAATCAGGCTGCCATTTCACTGGAGTGGATCCTAAAGGACACCTCTGGATCTCCATGTACTCCTCCGTCACAGCTGCGATCCCACTGCTGAGGGCTCATCACTCCCATCTGTGGTTGACTCCACGTACCTCCCACTGGTACCCCATGGACTCAGGCCACTCAACTCAGGGCGAGCCAGTGAGAGGAGAAAAGGCAAACCACCCAGCTGTTCAGATCATGCTACAGGAGCAGGTACCGGCACCCTGGACTTGGAAGCCCTGAAGCCTAGAAGTGATAACCTCTGCCCTCCTATTTGGGGACTATTTTCAGACTGCTGGCCTGACTCCTCACTTTGAAAAACTCAGGCTCCCAGCCTTGATCTTGACGTCTGGTGTCTGACCTCCTGTAGCACTGACTGCAGGAGTCTTTGCCCTCAACTTAGTCCCATATCTGGTTACTTGCCCGGTTGTTTCCTGGTCCCTGGGATAAGAGTAGCTGCCATTGACTAAGCAGACACTGGGTAAACAACTGCTTCTCCCGTTATCTTACTAGATTCTCACAACAACCCCATGATTAGTGCATTCAACACATACAGGGTGAATGCCTACTACATGCAGGCACTGCTCAGGTGTTGAGGATACACTGAGCAAAACAGACAAAAATCCCTCCCTTCCTGGAACTTCCACTCTAGGGCAGAGCCCTAGGAAGCGGTGGTTATTATTCCCATTTGCAGATGAGGAGACTGAGGCTCAGAGTTGCTAGGTAATTTGCTTGACACCATAGAGCTAATAAACGGCACAGCAGGGATTCAGTTTCCGGTCTATTGGACTCTAAAGCCCACATGCCTTTGTTTTTGTTTTTGAACACACCACACTGCATCATTACGTGATCCCTACTGAAACCGACGGCCTGGTACACTGAGTGCCGAACAGATGGTGACATAGGAACAGACATGCTTTTCACCTTTGTGTTTTAAATACTTTATGTGGTACAGGTGGAATCCTGCTTTCACCAGCTCGAAAACACATTCACACTCCTCCACTGTGAACAGACCTTATTCAAATGGGAATCTATTGTTATCATGTGCAAGACAGGTACACTCTGTTGCTTTCCCTGGGTTTTTAAAAATGTCTTTATGTAAAGCCAAGGTACAAAGTCTATTAGTCTATTCTCTTAGAAACAATAACAAATTGGAAAGGGGAGGATTGTACCAAAGGACATTTTATGGCTTTAGAAATAAAACCCAGGTGTTAACTTGTGCTATCCCTGAATGTGTTACTTCCGATCTAATATTCTTAGCAAAATGTGAATGTGTTAATGGTATTCTGACAGGACACAACATAGAATGTGTCTGGCTTTCAGGGCTTAGACAGGTGGAGGATGTAAAGTAGTGGTTGGTTAGTTCACAGTGGGTTTGCTTTGTGAATTACAATATCTTCACTAAACTCACTAGTTCAGGAAATCATGCTAGGTACTGGGTGCCTACTATGTGTCTAGTACTGACCTTGGCACAGAATCCCTGTCTCGGAGTAACTCACTAATTGCTCACTGGCCCCAAGATCCTCTCATCCCTCGACTCGTCTGTTTAGGAGAGAACCCAAAGCATTAGCAAGACCTAGTGCCCGATGCTCAGAGAAGTAAGCTGAGGAAGATGAAAGGTGACTAATTCAGAGGACAGGGGGCCTCTTTAAAGGTAAGACTTCAAGGGTCCCATATGCAGGAAATACATAATGAAGAAGCTATGCAAGGGACAATGTTCTGGTCTGGGAATAATCAACTTACTTTCAGCACTTCCATGACTGAGCCCAGTCTTCCCTGGATTCAGGTTCTAAACTCTTCAGAAGCAGAGACTGGGTAATTCCGTGCAGCAAAAGCTTAGTAAATTAGCATGATGATTTGGTCAAATTTAAGGACACAGTCTGCAGTCATTGAGCTCAGAGGCACTTATTGTCTCCACTGTGTGCCCTGCACCGTTAGCAGAGAGCCTGTTTTCTTGAGTCCATAAAGAGCCCAGCTGTAAACTAAAGACAAGACAAAACTGAGGGTTTTTTTGCATTGTACCTGCTTCTTTAATGCTGACTCTCTGCTTTTAAACCATGGGTTTTATTCAGAGGGTATCTTGCAAAATGTTTTTTTTTCTATGGAAAAAGGAGAAGAAACCAATAAGCAAGTGAGGGGAAATGATGGAACCATAAAGAAAAGGAAAGAAAAAAAAAGAAAAGAGCAATCTTAGGAGGAGGCTTGGGGAGTACAGGAAGAAATCTGGGAGCTCTGTCCTAGGTATGAGAAAGGGAAACCATTGATTTCCTGGCTCTTAGATTCAAGGGGTAGGGGTAATCCCTGAGAAGGTCTACATCAAAGGGCAGCTGGTTTAGTGGTTCGGAACAGGGACTCTGGAGCCATTCTGCCAGCATGCAAACCATGGCTTTGCCAGTTACTAGCTGTGTGATCCAGTGTAAGTCACTTCCCCTCTGTGCCACAGTTAACTCATCCATGAGAATAACAACAGTACCTGCCTCAAAGGGTTACTGTGAGGATTAATTCAATTATGCGCTAAGCACCTTAGGACAACACAAAGCATACGGTAAGCACTACATAAGTGTTTGATGCTGTGGTCATCAGTGCTGCTTATTCCAGCTGTATATATATTTGGAAGCAGTAGAGCACAGAGCAGTAAGGCTCTCAGAGAGCCTGGGGAGGAATCCAGCCTCCACCACTTACTGGCTGTATGACACTGGGCACCTTAGCAACCTCTCTGTGCCTCCGTTTCCTCATCTGTAAAGGGGCATTATCATCCCACCTCACTGGATTGCTGTAAATATGAATTTAGATAATCCTCATTAAGTGCCTGGCACAGTACCTGGTATACAATAGCTGTTCAGTAGATGCCTGTTATTATTATTGTAGATCATTATTACATGATCAGTAGGTAAATGATCATTCATTCCTTTTTCTTTCTTAAAACCTTTTCTTCAATTTATAAAAGTAAAAAATGTTCCATGTAGACATTTGAGAAAATGTGGAATCATACAAACAAGAAAACAGAAATCACGCATACGGCCCCCAGATAACCAGCAATGTTATCATTGTATGTGTACTATTTCCTTACTGTCTTGATCTGCGAGCACACAAATGAGCAGTACACAGAGTTTTGTCTTATAGAGTTGGGACCACATTACCCATATGTAGCCTGCTTTTTCCACTTCATGTTACCTGTCTTTTCATTAAGCATCCTAGGAAACATGACTTTTTCTAGCTGCCAACACCCCACTGCAAAGATATGCCTCGTGCTCCCAAGATCCCAGCACCCCTCACCCGTCGCTTGCAGCTTTCTTGACTAGGTCAGGGCTGGATACCTGATTGCCAGCAACAACCTGATGTTGGTAATTTTTTCTCTTTTATGGCAAGAAAGGAAAGAGCAGTCTGGGGGAAGGGGTACATGGCCCCAAAGAGCGCAGGCTCCAAATCAAGGTGGCCCTCCTCAGTATAACCGTGCATATAGGAAAAGACAACCCTTGCATAGGGGAAGTGGTTCACCGGCAGTTTTTCTAGGAATTGTTAGTTACACTGTAATTGTAAAAGATTTCAAAGGCAAAGAGCCAGCAGATTCCAGTGTAAAATAAAGCTCCAGATAGTAATTGCGGCTACCGAGATGGCTGAGGCTTTCAAGGGCTGCCCTTTGGCCTCCTGGCCCATGGCAGCTTCCTGCCATATCCCTCGCCTCAGACGCTGTGTGAGTGGCTTAGGCTCCTGGGCTCCTATGAAATTTGATAAAGGCCTTTAACAAGCGCTCGCAGGCTTTTCTTGCCAAGTCCCAGGCGTTCTGAGGGCACAATTGCTGCCCCCAGCACACCACTGCAAGCTTCCCCTTTTTTTCCTGCCATCCCTCCTACCTGACAGCTGTGAAAAAGAAACACATTTAAATACCGTGCTGAATGGCCCTTTGGAAGTATGAGTGGCAGGTCCTGACACACCTCTCTTGCAGACCAAGTAAATCTGCTGCAGACTGCCTCGTTTTTTCAGTGAAGCCGTGTTACTGCTTGCGGGTACAAACCGGCAGAGGAGAAAGGGAGAATCTCGTTCTTAAAATTACTTGAAGACAAACATGCACTTTTGCAAACTGTTTTAAGCAAGGATCAAATGTCAACTTAGTACTATCCTAATAGCTTGGCCTAATGCAAAAGACTTTTCCTTGTCCCAGTGGCCACTGTCAACCCTGGGTAAACGTCCCCAACCCCTCATTAGTGACACTAATCAAAGCACCAGAATGTCACGAGAATCTAAGTGAGTGACAGTATTTAAGATTTTTTAAGCCTCTCATTATTCTAAATGCACCAGTCAACATGCAAATTACCGTTTCCAGAATATAGGGTAATACGCAATTCTACTGAGCCCCCTTCCACCTACGGCCCCCAACCCCTGCCTTTTTTTTTTTAACCACAGCAAACGCAAAACTCCAAAAGAGGCTCTTATGGGGCTTCAGACACCACTTCATTTTCCACATTTTCTTTCACAGATTGACATGTTTTTTATACCACATGAGCTCCTGCATCCTAGAGATGGTGGGAAAACCTCCCAATGTAAGCCTCAGATGGTATTTCCTGACACTGGGAAGTCTACCTCACCCATGAATCATGCAATCCTTACACTGCAAGGAGAAAAATCATCTCACTGAGTTTCCTGAATGCAAACAAAGACTCTGGCAAAGAGTAACGAGGGAACAGAACAGTGAGGGGCCACAGTATGCTTCTCACTGTAATTTCCCTTCAGCACTTTATTAAATGTTACCCCTGGAACAGGCAGGCAGAGGAGTACCTGGATCCATGGTGTCTTTCTACTTAGAGTTTTGCTTATCATGGAAAATAAATGATTATCAAGCCAGTTTTCCTTTTGATTTTAAATAATAAGACAGAGGTCTCCCCTAGAAGTACTGTTGCCTCCTTGGGATATTTAAGCTTGAACAGCAACATTAAAAAATAATGCTATAAAACTTTACAAATCTTCTTTTAGGCTTTGCCTAGGCAACCCAACTCCAAAGAATTTATCATCTGGTCAGAGACCCATAGAGTCCCTTCCTCTTTTGTAGACAATGTTACACAATTGTGGCAAAAAAAAAAAAAGAGAAATCACCAGGCCCTCAAGGAGCTCCTTCTCACATCTCGGACACTACCAAGGGGCCAAAGTAGATTTGAAAACAAAAGCTCAGTAAAAATTTTGCTGCGTTTCAAAAATCAAATCCATTGTATTTTCTTTAGATTTTTTTTAAAAAGTTACATCGTGTAACCAAAGCAACAATAATTTAATTATAAGTGGACCAATGTCCCATGTGGGCAATTTTGATATTGATTCTGGATTTCAAAGGGATGAGACAAAGGAGTAGTGCTCAAAAGACAGGGAAATAGGGGCAAGAAAAGAAGGGAAACCACATGACAAGGGCTGTCTGGCTTTCACTTAGAGCCTGCTTCAGAATTTTAGCAAGGCCCATCAGCCCTTTTCTCGGTTCCAAAGGATGCACATCAGGGAGAGGAGGAGACGAGGATGGGAGGGGCAGGAAGGGGAAAGGTGAGAGGTTAGGAGGGAAAAATCAAAAAACTTTTAGTCTTGGTCTAATCCCCAGATCTTCCAGAGCTCAGGTGAAGCCTGATCAGACATATCACACAAAATGCCCCCTCCTTGCAAAGATCACATATAATAAAATCTGCCATGCTGGTCCATGAGCGTAGATGTTTAAAGTCCTGAACACTGCTTATGAAGAGTTTAACTCCATTTCCTAATGCTATTTACACAGATATTCATTTAGTCATGCATCCATCCATCCATTCATTCAATGAGTAGCTATTGTGAGCCAGGCACTAGGGACAGAAAAGACCACAGAACAGAAAATGTGGACCCCAGTCAAATAAAAACTAACTTAAAAACTGATAACTGCTATGAAGGAGGGGTTTAAAAGTATGTTATGAATGCCAGTGTGGGGTGTGAGGAAATGATGCTTCAAGGAAGGGATATCTGGGCTGAGCTGAGCAGAGAGAGCTTTCCAAGCAGAAGGAACAGCCATGCTAAAGTCCTGAAGTAGAAGACATGGGGAGAGGGGCACCATATGAGGTCTGAGAGGTAGGCAGGGGCCGGGTCATGCAAGTGGAGCGGCCTACAGTTAAGAGGGGGATGGGAAGTCCTTGAAAAGTGATGGGGGAGGGGGACATGATCTGATGCAAGCGTACCAAGATCACTGGCTGCTGGTGACAAAAGGAAGGCTGAATGAAGCCAGCTATCTTGTAGGACACGTGTTGGCAAACCTCTTCCGTAAAGGGCCAGATAGTAAGTATTTTAGGCCTTGTGGGCCAAGAGGCAAAATCATGGATGTTCTGTAAGTACGATACAGCAAAAAAGAAAACAAATTTCCACAAAATTTTTATTGATGAAATTCAAAACAAAATAATAATAATTGAATATAATTTTTAAAACACAGGTCAACTAGTGAGATGAAAAGAATTCTTTGGGGGGAGACAAGTTGTTTAATTGGTGCTCTGTCACTGTAACATAAAAGCAGCCAGAGACAATATGTAAATGAATAAGCATTGCTGTGGTCCAATAAAACTTTGTTTATGGACTAAAATTTGAATTTCATATATTTTTCATATGCACAAAATATTATTTGTCTTTTGATTTTTTTCAATCACTTGAAAATGTAAAAACCATTCTTAGCTCGAGGGCTGTACCAAAACTGGACCGTGGGCTCTGCTCTAGTTTGCCAACCTCTGTCGCAGAAGGTCCCACATTCTGGATGTGCCTAGTTGCTTTCTCAAAGAACACTAATTTTTGGCAGGTCACTGCAGGGTGATGCTATGTACTTCTTGTTGCATCACAGCAAAAGGCTGTGTAAAGGTCATTCTATGACAGGTGACACTTTGATCCCTGTTAAAGGTACATTTTCCCCTTTGTAATTAGAAGTAATCTGTGGGTGACACTTGGGATCCTGTGAACATCCTGTTCTCTAAAACATTTCCCTAAGTGGTTTTAGGTTTCATGAATGATCCTTGCCTGAATCAATTATTATACTGGGAGTACAAAATAATTTTGATATGATTTTCAGTGCTACCTAGAATACTGTTTTGTGGATTACATAATCATTTTTTATTGAATCTTCTGGTTTTAAATATTTAGATTGTTTCCTTTCTTTCTTTTTTTTTTTTGGTTGCTATCACAATAATGCTCTCATTAATAATCTATAGCTAAATATTTCTGTACACTATGATGAGTTACTGAAAGGAAATTACTTGAAGTGAAACTAGTACATTGAGTACAACAACTTTTTAAAGGGACTTAATCCATATTAACAAATTGTGTTTCAGGGGATTATACCAATATTTGCTCCTATTAAGAGGTATAAGTGCCTGGTATAATAAATGACTATATAGGTCACCTGGAAAATAAGTGTTAGAACCAAAAGAACCTAAAGCCCATCCACCATGCCACAGACTTCTTAAATCAAATCATCCAACCTTGTGTACAGTGTGGGTGGGTAAATGGAAAGGGGGCAATGGATGTGCCTGTAGCAGTAAATAAATAAATAAACCACTAAAAAAAAATGTTATAAGTGCCTGGTTCCTAACACTCCAGGCAACATTTAAAAAGTACCACCACCAAACTGATAGATGAAAATGATTTCTCATTATTTTAATTTGTGTTTATTCAATTATAGTGAGGTTGAAACATTTGTATTTCTTCTGCCTGGTCATATCCTGGGCCCATTTTCTACTCATCCTTTCCATATTGATCCCTAAGAGCTCTTTATATGCTCAGGTTGTTCATTCTTTGCCTATAATATGCACTGTAAATATTTTTCCCAGATTGTAGAAAAATGCATCTTAAAAAAATATTAAAGGACTTCCCTGCTGGCACAGTGGTTAAGAATCCGCCTGCCAATGCAGGGGACATGGGTTTGAGCCCTGGTCCGGGAAGATCCCACATGCTGCGGAGCAACTAAACCCTGTGAGCCACAACTACTAAGCCTGCACTCTAGAGCCCACGAGCCACAACTACTGAGCCCATGTGCCACAACTACTGAAGCCCACGTGCCTAGAGCCCATGCTCCGCAACAAAGAGAAGCCACCGCAATGAGAAGCCCGTGCACCACAACGAAGAGTAGCCCCCGCTCGCCACAACCAGAGAAAGCCCGCACGCAGCAACGAAGACCCAATGCAGTCAAAAATAAATAAATGAATAAATTTTTAAAAAATAAAATTAAAATTTACGTGGTTATTTTCCTCCTAAATTGATCAGTTCCTCCATGAGATAGGTAGCAAAAAAAAAAAAAAGAAAAAATTTAGGAATGGGGGAGGGAATGCAAGAGTTATCCAAATGCAGAATTATTTTTGTTTATTATGAACTTAAGCATATTAAAAGAAAAAGACTCCCTAATGAAATTTAAAATTTTATTATCAGCATTCAAAATTCTCTTCTGGTCTTTCCTATTTATTACATATATAGCTGATTTCATGATGCACAAAACATGCATTGTTTTTAATTCATCATTCCATATCTACTTTCCATTATCAGCACAGTTATAAATGTAATTTTTAATTAACACTTTAACATAATGCAATTTTTAATTAACAGCATGACAATACAGTTCATTTAGTTCTCATAAACCATTTAAGATCTAATTTTTCACTAGAATAAATAGCTTTGCTGTGCACATCCTGTATAAATTCTTTTTTGGTTCCTTTAGGGTTAAATTCTTAAGTCAGTCTCAAAAATAAAACTACTTGATTACCAGGGGAAAAAGTGATATATTCAGGCTTATTGTTTTTTGTCAGAGAACACTCCAGAAAGACTCATTCAACATTTGTTGAGTCCCAGGTTGAGTCCCAGGTATGTCACCAGCAATGTTTAAAAGAGTTTATTTCCCCAAGTTCCCAACAATATGGGTTTTGATAAGTTTATTTATTCTGGCTAAGTTTATGGGCGTACTGTGGTATTGGGAGTTACTTTAAGTTGTGCTTCTTCAGGCCCAGCAAGTCTGTGTGAGACCCACATTATAGTTTCATGTATGCTTCTTTCACTTATAAACTGTTCATCTCCATGCCTTCTTTGTGTCAAATTCGGCAGTGGAAATTCAGTATTGATTCCTATTCTTTCTATATATTGGCCAGAGAGCGTTCAGGTGTAACTCACATTATGTGCTTTCCTTCCACTCTCTTCAAGGGCAAGGGCCAAGTTTCAGGAAGGTGTATGCCCCAGCACTTCAGATATGGTCAGTGTGCCACGCTAATGTCATGGGGGTGACATATGACCTCAGGCATACCCTCGTTCTCACCAAGGCTGGTGACTGTGCAGCAGGGCCTCAGACCCTTCCTTCATAACCTATACTCCCGTGGTCATGTCATCCACGCATCTGTGGAGAGGTGTGCACCCCGGGGGCAGGGTAGTAGGTGAGGCTTTATTCCTGGC